>NC_080180.1:36708584-37008584 GCF_950295315.1 Erinaceus europaeus | reverse complement strand
ACTGTATCTCCAGCCCTGAGGAACAGCTTCTCTAGTTCCAAGCTGTATACCAACCTTCTTGTTTGCCTGATATTACTTCTGCGTGAGAATCAGAAAACAGAAAGTCAAAGTGCACGGGGATATCAGTCAGAAGGTCTTCCAGAATGGCTTTCTGCTGACTGCAAGATAATCAAGAATTTCATATCAAACTACATTCTGAAATTTCTTGTTTTGAAAAAGGAAAAAAAAAATCTGTCTCCAGCATGTTCCACATAAGACTGTTACTTTTAATACTAAAGCAATGCATTGAAAAGAGCTTTCTCTCTCTCTTTTTTTTTTTTGGGGGGGGAGAGGGGATGTTTAGGGGCTGCATGAATCATATGATTCCTAGATTCAAACTACTACTGCGAACTTTCCTTAAAGGGATAAAATAGAAGCTTAGGGTTTTGTTTGTTTAATGACAACTTTATAGTTTAGTATTTCATGAATAAGGGAATAATTCCCATACTATTCCAGATCTGAAAAAAGGATTTTTAACATATTTATTTTGATGATGATAGTGGAAGAGAGTGAGGTAAAGGGGGGAAAGAAGAAGAATAAACCATGCTTACCACCCTCACAGGCCCAGCCTACCCCACCTGTGTGCACGATTACCTTTCAGGAAGGATTCTCATGCCAGCTGTGCAGAGAATGTAGAGAGGGGTTTCTTTGTGTTTTGCCCGGGGCACATGTTCTGCAGCAAAGTTCAAGAGTGGAGAAATGTAATCACTGACTTTCTCTGGAGAGGTAGCAAATTCTGAAATGCCTAGAGAAACAGAGTGCTTTCCATGAATAAGTGAATATTATACAAACAAATAATACTGCTTCAACCTGGCTAATCCGAGGAGAATTCAAGCTACATGCCACATTCTCTTAGTTATTCCCTTTCTCTCTGACAACTTTTGCCAGAGTCCCTCTTTTCTTCAAATAGTGCTTCTTCTGCTAAGTCATCAAGAAACCAAAGACCAGACTAAGCATCTACTGTGTAGACACTTCAGGTCAATAGCATCTGAGCTTTTCTCTGCCTTGGAGAAACAGGTTCCCATTCCATAGGCAAAGTAACTAATTTCATATGTTCTGAATCTCCAGATCTTACTACCCAGCCAGTCTACTCCAACCTCTAGCACACTGAGCTATAACTGTCCCTCATTCTGGCCATGTTCTGGCTCTCACAGCAGCTGAACTCAACATATGCAAATCTAAAACAACCTTCACTGCACACTGCCCTTACAGTTTGTTAACTCCCTCAGCATTACCATCTCTAGCCCACAGCTCTGACGTGGATAAAATCCCTCTCTCACCCCCAAATGCATTCTGGGTCTCAAGGGCCTCTTCCTTCAAAGCACTTCATTTCTCTTCATCTCTTCTGGACACCACTAGCCTTTGCCAACCTGTTGCTCTGCCACTGCCTATACTCTTGGGTGTTTTCTTCCTTTTGTAACTCCTCGCTGCCCTCGAGATAGTCTGACTGTAGAACAACCCTAACCTCTTATATCCTTTCCATTCAGCTTCAGCTATATTAAAACATTTTTTTTTTCTATATCCTGGTCCTAGGGTATTCGCACCTCCAACAAAAATAGGTTTCTCCCATCCAAGTACTAACCAGGCCCAACCCTGCTTAGCTTCTGAGATCAGACTAGATCGGGTATGTTTAGGGTGGTATGGCCGTAGACACAAAAATAGGTTTCTCTATGTCTACCTCCCAAACCACTCCCCATCCTTTTCACTCAGCTACCTCACTGACCCACTAACTGCTCCCTCCGTAGCAGTCTACCCTAACAGAAGCCTGAAAATGAATAATTATGTCCCAAGGCTACTTCCACTTGTTTTTACTGTGCCTACTGACACAGTATCAGACTAACCTATTTACTTGCTTGTCTCATTACAATGCAAAGTTTCTTAATGGTACAAATTGTGTCTTATTCAAATTACACAGTGCCTGGCAAATAACAGATACTAAGTAAATAGTGTTGAATGAGTATTTTATCAAATAAATATTTTCTGCTGTCATTTGTCTTGCAACATTACAGGTGAGGGGAACTTGGGAAGTTTGAAAATTCCTTATTTCAGATTAGGAAATTATGGAAACAAAGATAATAAGGGACATCAAAGGAATAAATGGGGAAAAAGCGAAATTTGAGATGCATCTTTTGATTCTTTAAATAATGCAGTTTCAATTGACACAAATTCCCAAACTATCCAGAACTTATTAAGTAATTTCTAGAGTTTTGTTGCAATATGATATACAGAATACTATGAAAAGATATGCGGAGTTCTATTTCAAACACTCAGTGGAGCATCGGAGCATTTTTGCCTGGCTTTAATGAGATTTAGTGTATACTCAGGGATGGATAATATAGCTGTCCCTTTGTTCTCAAAGGACAGCTCCAAGGCACAAAGCTTTTCATCATCTTCTATGATAGCAGTTTAATCACTGAAAAAATCTGGTGATGTTAGATGAAATGCAAAGTGTTTCTTTTTGAAAGTCTCCTGGTGCATTTTTTATTTGATCAATATTATGTTAATCCTGAAATGTGTCTAGGTTAGGGATACATAATGATTTAGGGCTGGAGGGTGATGCACCTTACTGAGAGCACGGTACCATTTGTCAAGGAGCAAGTTTGAGCCCTGGTCCCCACCTGCAGTGGGGGATCTTAACAGATGGTAAAGCAGATCTGAAGGTGTTTCTCTCCCTCTTTATCTTCCTACCCCCCAACCCCTCTAAATTTTTTCTGTCCTATCTAAAAAAACAGGGGTGGGGGAGGATGGTCAGGAATAGTAGATTCATCATGCAGGAGGCACAGAGCCCCAGCATTAAAAAAAAAAAAAAAAAAAGAAAAAGAAAGATGAAAAGTTAAGCACTGAAAAAATTAGGAAACAAAAAAAAAAATGTGTAAACACTTTTATGGGCAAAAAAAAAAGATGTCATTCACTAATAATAAAAAACATAAGCATATAAAAAGTCTTCATTGATAGAAATATATTCTCATATCAAAATAATGCTTGTATAAGAGACTCAGACTAAGTTTCTTCTCTTTAAAAATGAGCAGATATTGAATTTTTTTTTTTTTTAGTATTGTGCTGGTGGACAGCTGCCCAACTATCAAAGAACAAGTTGTTTATTGAAGACAGACAGGAGAAAGGGGAGTCTGAAGGGGAGAAGATGGAAATCTTGTCCAAACTACCTGGAGCCACCTCTTGAACTAGCCGTGCTGCTATGCACAGGTGCCTACACATAGAGAAATGCTTCTCCACTTTGCTTAAAAACTGTTATTTGAAGTTTCAGGGTTCAGGTCCTGGAACATGATGGCAGAGGACCTAGTAGGGGTTGTATTATTAAGTGGAAAACTGGGAAATGTTATGCATGTACAAACTATTGTAATTATTGTCAACTGTAAAACATTAATCCCCCAATAGAAAAAACTTATTTGAAAAAAAAAAAAAGAAGGGGGAGTCTGAATTATTCAAACAAGAGCAAACAGAACCTAAGAGGCATTCACTCTAAATGGCTAGAAGCCATGCTAAAACTCAAAATTCTTCTAACACATTTTTACCAGAACACTGCTCACCTGAGCACACATCTTACCACATAGAAGGAGCATGTTCAAGCCTCCAATCCCTAGAAGCAGTGAAGCACTGCTGCAGGTGTCTTTCTATTTCTCCCTTTCCTCTCAATTTTTCTGTCTGATGAGATAAAAAAGGGAAAACTGGCCACCAGGAGTCATGAATTTGTTGTGTGGGCACCAAGCCCCAGAAACAGTCCTGGTGGCAAAAGTAAATTAATTAAATTAAAAAAAGATGCACACTGCCTTCTAGGGAGTCGGGCTGTAGCGCAGCGGGTTAAGCGCAGGTGGCGCAAAGCACAAGGACTGGCATAAGGATCCCGGTTCCAACCCCGGCTCCCCACCTGTAGGGGAGTCGCTTAACAGGTGGTGAAGCAGGTCTGCAGGTGTCTACCTTTCTCTCCTCCTCTCTGTCTTCCCCTCCTCTCTCCATTTCTCTCTGTCCTATCCAACAACGACAACAACAATAATAACTACAACAATAAAACAACAAGGGCAACAAAAGGGAATAAATAAAATAAATATTTTTTTAAAAATTAAATAAAAAAAAAAGATGCACACTGCCTTCTCAAGGTACTCCTGACACCTTGCATTCCTAATGTTCCTGACAGAAGGGAGCTGCCTGCAGAAATGATATAAACACAGAAAAAGAAGAAAATTGCTGATTTAAATTTAACGTAACACAGTGACTTAGAAGTTCTAAAATCTTTATAAAATCAGGCATAAATATACCAGTTATTTTAAGTTTTATGATCATCCTTATTAAATAATCTAGATCATTAGAGATCAATTTGGGACTTTTTTTCCCCAGATATACTAATCTATCAGAACAGATATTCCCGTGAAGAGAGACCAATGGCACTAGACAGGAAAAGATGGTTCTACAATTAATGTCAACTAGCAAACATAAGGGTAGGTATCATGAATAAATATGACATTATCATCAATGTTGCAGCAAACAAAAATAAAGACATTGGTCTTGGATAGCTGCTGACAGTTGTTAGTCACTTATGCAGGAGGATGGATAGAAAAGAGAATAGAAAGTGGAACAAGAAGGCCACTGGGGCCTGGTGTGAGCTTGAATTAGTGATGCCTGTGGAGAAAGGTGTCACAGAAAATAAAAAAACAGAGTCTGGTTACCAACCAGATGACTGACTACCATTTACATACCAGGCTTTATCTTCATAACTACTGGTTTCCGGTTTTTATCTCTCATTTGTCTGATATCCAACAGATCATGAGGATTGCCATTATGCCTTGGCCAGCAATAGACAAATATACGAGATCCACTGCTACCACAGTCCACCACAATGCCATAGTTCACATTGGGATTATTGGTGTCTGTAGCTTCAATATCAGTAACTCGTGCCAAGTACCTTGTTTAGAAAAATTGACATAAGCTTTGGTTTAGACAGAGAATGCTACCCTACACCATACAGAGACAATACAAAAGGTAAATACCAAATCAGTGCTTTCTAAGCCGTCTAGTAATACCTCTGAAATGTTTTATGGGGACCAGGTATCGGTGCACCCAGTTGAGTGCACATATTATCAAAAGCAAAGACTAGAGTTTGAGTCCCAAACTCAAACCTGAAGGGGGGGCAATACTTAAACAATACACATGAGCAAAACAGCAGGTCTGCAAGTATCTCTCTATCTCCCCTCCCACCTCTCAATTTCTCTCTGTCCTATCAAATAAAACAGAAAGGAAAGAAAAAAAAAAAAGAGGAAAAAAATGGCTGCTGAGAGCAATGGATTTAGTGTTGGCACCAAACCTCATCAATAACTCTGGTGGCAATAAAAAAAATTTACAACTATTATTTTAAAGATTTTATTTATTTATGAGAAATATAGGAGAGAGAAAGAACCAGACATCACTCTGGCACATGTGCTGCCAGGGATCAAACTTATGCTTGAGAGTCCAAGGCTTTACCACTGTGCCACCTCCCGGACCACAAAAATTTACAATTATTAAATGATTCGAATTAAAAGGAAACAAGTGTGCATGATAAAAGGTCATCTAAAGGTGATACAGTATTCCTTTAAAGGATTTCAAACAAAATTATAAACATTAAATGAAGAATTACATTAATAAAAGTTATAATGAGAGACATTTATGTTTAAATAATTATCTGAATGATAATCAATAATTTAAATAATTATTCCAGGCTATCTTATAACATAGATGTGGTAGTGAGTTTCTAGCATGTTACTTTCTCATGCCAGGATTCATCCAGTACAGAACCTGCCTCCTATAGCCATGTGCTTTTTTTTTTTTTTATTTCTTTATTGGGGAATTAATGTTTTACATTCAACAGTAAATACAATAGTTTGTACATGCATAACATTCCCCAGTTTCCCATTTAACAATACAACCCCCACTATGTCATTTATCGTCCTTCATGGACCTGTATTCTCCCCACCCACCCACCCCAGAGTCTTTTACTTGGGGGCAATATGCCAATTCCATTTCAGGTTCTACTTGTGTTTTCGTTTCTGACCTTGTTTTTCAACTTCTGCCTGAGAGCGAGATCATCCCATATTCATCCTTCTGTTTCTGACTTATTTCACTCAACACCATGTGCTTTTAAAATCTAATTTAAGCTCAAAAGTGTAAAAGCCAGAAAAGGAAGGAATAGCATTCCACACAAGAAATAAGTGTTTTTATCTCTTACCTTTGAAACTTCTTGTCCCTGGATAGTCGCCCATACTTATTACGAATTAGGACAACAGAAAAATATAAAAGTGAAGCAGCAGCAGCCAGAACACTAATAACAATGATTTGGCGTAAGTTGGTATTCAGAATCCGGGGACACCCCACTGGAGAGATGCTAAAATGCCAGGAAGCAGGAAAGAGGCAGGAGATGCCAATCCTAAAATTCCATTTAACAACAACAAAAAAAAAAGCAGACTTTAAAGTAATCTTCTCCAAACAGGCCTTCCCTCATCCTTGCTGATTCAACAGTTAAGATATCTGGCTCTAGTCACTTCTATTTCTCTGTATCCCAGCAGTATCATCCATGATTATATATATATTTCACTTTTCTAAAATTAACTGATTGATAATCAAGATCTGATAGTTAAGACACTTCTGTGTTTTCCCTTTTCATGAGAAAATTAGTAGATTTCTATTTGAACCTGACTTTGTTTCAAAAACAGAATTAGAGCATCTTCCAAGAGTAAATTCAATAAAATACACAGATAATGAAAAGAGGATTAAGGACGACAAAGCTAAAACTAAAAGAAAATCTAATGTACAGAAATGTATGTTCTAAGGTAAGGTCTACAAAGGTGTCTGGAGGTCCCACAGACTGACCATACCCTTGTCCATTAGATCAGAAACACAGAAAGAGATGAGGAGTAGGATTTTCTTAACTTTGAATTCCAAGACTGAATGAGAAAATTTGTATTATCTTTCACAATATACCTATAACAAAAATTAATGAGTTTCATATGTTTTTAAAATATTCAGGA
Source organism: Erinaceus europaeus (assembly GCF_950295315.1). Lineage (NCBI taxonomy): Eukaryota > Metazoa > Chordata > Mammalia > Eulipotyphla > Erinaceidae > Erinaceus > Erinaceus europaeus. The sequence continues at coordinate 37,001,529 of NC_080180.1, read as the reverse complement.
AACAATGTAAATAAATCTAGATTAAATCAGGAATAAGAGATTATTAGGCTCAAGAAAAGAATCCTGGGGGGTCGGGCGGCAGCGCAGTGGGTTAAGCGCACTTGGCACAAAGCGCAAGGACCAGTGTAAGGATCCCAGTTCAAGCCCCCGGCTCCCCACCTGCAGGGGAGTCGCTTCACAGGCGGTGAAGCAGGTCTGCAGGTAGTCTATCTTCCTCTCCCCATCTTCCCCTCCTCTCTCCATTTCTCTCTGTCCTATCCAACAACAACGGCATCAATAACAACAATAATAACCACAACAGCTATAAAAAAAAGACAACCAGGGCAACAAAAGGGTAAAAATGGGCCTCCAGGAGCAGTGGAGTCATGGTACAGGCACCGAGCCCCAGCAATAACCCTGGAGGCAAAAAAAAAAAAAAAAAAAGAATCCCATTAGGATGAATTTTATAGTCTTGAAGTGAATTTCTCCATTCTTCTCTTTAAAGTTCCATGCACTAAATTCTCTTAATAGAAGGTACAGGCATACTGCTTGTAGTCATTTCTTATTTCCACACGGGATCTTGGGCTAATAATCTATAGAGTTTATCACCCTTCCCCTACACCTCCAAGGAGTTATGCTGTTCTCAGTTCTGTTCCTCCCCTCAAAGATCCCATTCAACCACTTGAATTCTTAAGAGAATCCACTTAGCATCAGCACTTTTATTCTAGGGCAGGAGCTGCATAGGGCTCGGCAAGAGAACAAAGGTGTTAAATAAAAGTAGAGTCCAACTTCCCACTCTGTTCACTTGTGGTTTAAGGCTTTTTTTTTCCCCCACTCAAGACCTGTTTCTGTGATACCAAAACCTTAGGTTTTACAGTACTACTGATCAGGCACTTACTCACCTCCCCATATTGCCAGGTCAGAGGTCAGGCAATGTTCTGGGAGTCAGTTCTGGCACACCATTATAACAATAATGGTGTCCTCTTGCAGTTAGAGCTCTCCTATTTAGAAAATGAGAGAAGTCACACAGATGGCACCATCCAAGAAAACATCTGTATTCTTTAGCATGTGCCAGCTTCAATCCAACCATACAGAATCTAGTGCATGACCCTTAGTTTATTTCAAGCAACACACTTCTAGGTTAAGTTCACGACATAGGCCTGGTTTAATGTGTCCTGGAGCTCAGCTTCCCCAGAGACACACCTTACTAGGGAAAGAGAGAGGCAGACTAGGAGTATGGACCGACAAGTCAACGCCCATGTTCAGCGGGGAAGCAATTACAGAAGCCAGACCTTCTACCTTCTGCAACCCTCAATGACCCTGGGTCCATGCTCCCAGAGGGATAGAGAATGGGAAAGCTATCAGGGGAGGGGGTGGGATATGGAGATTGGGTGGTGGGAATTGTGTGGAGTTGTACCCCTCCTACCCTATGGTTTTGTTAATTAATCCTTTCTTAAATAAAAAAAATTAAAAAAGAGATCATAGTCTGATACTACTATTTAGTTGGTGCTCACTATCTAATAACCTCAGCAGTGCCAAAATATCAGGTCACCAAATAGATCTTAACTATCTGACCTTATGGAAAGTAGTTACTATATCATTTTCTTGCTACCCACTGTAGAACCAATGGTTTGTTTCTGCTGTGTATTCCTTGCTGTTAGACTTGAGTTTCCAAAGACGGTTTCGTGAAGTGTTCAGCTCGTGCTTTCTCCTATGTAATATATTCACTTCCGGTCTCATATCCATGAGATCAATTCTGAGTTGACTTTTGTGCAGAGACATGTGGTGGTCCTGTAAATCGGAACTTCTAAGCTAAAGTCCCACCTTCTCTTCTCCCACACTACACTCTCAATCTCAGTTCCATTCAGCTGCTTAAGCCAGATACTGAGACACTGAATCTCCCCTTCTCTCTCCATCTTTCATACCCAATTTCAAAGCAATTGCTTCCACTCCTTTAATTCCAGTTTATCTAAACCTTGTGCCTTTCCTTTTTCCAGCAATCAGTTACTTACCTCCTGGGTGTTTCCACCTGGAACCTAACATCAGCAACTAGTTTCCAATCTGTTTTCTTAACCTAAGGAGCCCCAAATAATCACCTAGCACACTCAGGCACAGATTCTTCGCCTGAAGTCCATGGTGTTCACCCTGCCTGGTTACAGTCCAGATCCTGCCACCCTGATGCTCTGAGCCCTTCAATGGCTCCCATCTTCTTAGGGTAACCACTAAAGTTTTAATCTGACTTAGCATCCTGTAGGGTCACCTGTTACTGCCCTTACCTCATGGTCTGCTCTGCCCTTCCCACTCCGCCCAGCAGACTGGAGCCCTGGCAGTCTACAAACATGCCAGGTATGGCTCTGCTCAGGACCTTTGAAATGATGTGCTCCTTCTGTGTGAAAATGACCAGTAGGGATTGATTTTCTCACTCCCTCTGGTTTCTACTCACTGTCACCTTCTCTGGGGGCCTTTCCTGGTCTCCTCATGCACAACTGCTAGCTCTTGATACCACTCATTACCTGCCCAGCTTACTTTCCCTCTTTAGTATCTATTTATTACTTATATAGTATATAATACATGCCAGGTTCTGCTCAAGTGCTTTGCAAAAAATTAGTATATTCCTTAGAACCTAAAAGGTTATTTATTTATACAGCAACTTTTTTTGCATAACATTTTACAAAGGAGGCACAGAAGCTAAGTAACTTCCCTAAAGGTAGTAAGAAATGATTATAAACAAACAAGAATGAGTTCAGATGTTAGACTCCACACTGCTATTTTTATCCTTGTCCTTTTAGCTACCATGTCCGCACGCGTGCGCGTCTTTGCATTTCTCTTGGTCCTGTGACTTTTCCTTCAATAGGGGAAGTTTTCTGCCTGAATGGTTACTGCATTCTCAGTATCACAGACCCAGGACATTACCTGCAAGAAGTCATTTCAGAATTCTGAAGTCCAAAAAAGTTAAGGACATGCATCTTATGGTTCTCTTACAGTAAAATTATGCATCACACCTTCTGTTAAGAATTTCAAAGGCTAAGATTAGGTAAAGTAAGGATATAATCCTGGAATGAGTAAGGCTTTTCTACAAATGATATCAGTCTCAAATCATAAAGAAAATAAGTTTATATATGTCCACACAAGAGTTTTAAATTTTTGTATTAAAAAAAAAATTACTTCTAAGTACATAAGACATCGTGGAAAACTGGTGTAACATGCATGATAGAATATAACTAGCCTTTGAATAAAAAAAAAAAAAAGTTCTTATAAATAACAGAAACACTGGAACAGAAAAGTGTCCAAGGATAACTGGGAATTAGAACAGCCATAGCATACTTAGGAAACTTAATTTGATCTGGGTTTTATTTTATGACTTTTAAAAAAATTACATGGATTTCAATAAATAAAGCTTTTCTGTAAATCACAAAATGTCCATTTAAAGACAGATGAAATGGAACTGTATAAATTTCTAAAATAGCCTCTTTTATTTAGGACCAAAGTATGACTAAATACTGTGCCCCAAAAAGTGCTTTAATCTTTAATAAGGTAACATTTAATACTGTAATTTGACCTTGAAATGTAAACTCCAGTTTTGCTTGCCAGAAAGTTGAGACCAGAGTTTGGGAAGGCAAACTGCTAGTGGCAGGTGCATTAATGTCACAACTTCCGTCAGTGGGGCCCTTCTTAAGCGAGCATTCTTTGGTCTATGGCTTATTCAGTCTCTAACAGACAGAAATGAGTGAAAACAACACCAACTGATGGCAAAATGAAATTGCTGCTCTAGAGAAAAAGGAATGACACAAGGAAACGGTGATTTCTTGAGTCCTGAACAAAATCAGACAAATGAGACTCTGGAAACGCTAGACTTTGGAGTAAGAAAAGGTCAAATGGCAGGAAGGTTGGTTGGTTGCCGCTGTCCCGCCCCAAGAGAAGAAAAAAAAAGAGAGAATGCTACGAATATCAAAAGATTACAAAAGGTCTTTGAAAAACCAAAGGGGCCCACAAGCTCTTAGGGAGAATTTTGTACAATCTACAAGCATACCTCCTAGTTTGGCTGTGTTTTGCTTTAGTGAGCTTCTCACTTTTTTTTCTTTAGAAAGTAGGGAGTCGGGCGGTAGCGCAGTGAGTTAAGCGCATGTGGCGCAAGGCGCAATGATTGGCATAAGGATCCTGGTTTGAGCCCCAGACTCCCCACCTGCAAAGCAGTCACTTCACAAGCAACAATCTTTCTCTCCCCCTCTCTGTCCTATCCAACAAAGATGACATCAATAACAACAATAAAACACGGGCAACAACAGGAAATAAGTATTTTTAAAAATTATTTAAAAAAAAAAGTAAAGGTTTGTGGCAACCTTACACTGAGTGTTTTTCCAATAGCCAGTGCCCATTTTGTGTCTCTATCCCAGCAAATTCAAATATGTACATTGCAGTTTTACATATGCACTACTGCACACCCAACATTTGAGTTATATAAACATAACTTTTATATGTACTGGGAAACCTAAAAGTTTGTATATGAAACTTAAAAGCTTCTTACTTAGTTATTTTATTTATTTTTAGATAGTGACAGAGGTAGAGAGGCAGAGAGAAGAGTGAAAAAGACCACAGCATTGAAGCTTCCTTCAATGCAACCATGGCCAGACTTGAACCTGGGCAAAGCACAGGGCAAAGCAGCACATTTTCAAATGAGTTCTTTTGCTGGCCCCTGACTCATTTAATCTGTGCTATTGGCTTTTCTCTGGTGATCTGGGCTAGAATCCACAATATTTAGAGGTGTGCTGATGTCTTTCTATTGGCAAAAGGTCAAAGATAAATTAAGGATGCTGTGTGGCAATTAGTTATGACAGAAAAAAACAAATCAGAACGACACTGTTCATTCCCTGTTCAAAGAAGGCAGATAAATGCAGACCTATGTTTTCTTTAATCTTTATTTTATTTTAACTAAGACTTTACGAATTGATCATTGGTTCATATACTATATAAATCCCTTTTTAAAAATGTATTTATTTATAAAATGCAAACACTGACAAAACCATAGGATAAGAGTGGTACAATCTTGGGAAGACAAGCTACACTTAAAGATACCTCACTGTAACCACCACCCAAGTCAGGCTGAGTCCATCTCTCCCACACACCTTCTTCTCCCCTTCACTATACATGTAATTTATAAACCTTAATTAACCAATTACTCTTATGTCAGTATAATTAGTTATTCATGATAAAATACAAGTATGTGATTTAATATAAATGCTTGTTTTACTTTTCTCTTTTTTGTTGTTTTGCTCTTATTTTTCTTTTTTTTTTTTATTATGCTATCTACCCTCTGCTTCCTTCCTCCCTCCCTCCCTCCCTCCCTTTCTTTCTCCTTTATTAGGGGATTCATGTTTTACAGTAAATACAATAGTTTATACATGCATGACATTTCCCAGTTTTCCATTTAACAGTACAACCCCCACTGGGTCTTCTGCATCATATTACAGGACCTGAAATCCCCCTGTCCGCCAGTCTTTTACTTTGATTCAATACACCAACTTCATTCTAAGTTCTGCTCCGTGTTTTCTCTTCTGATCTTCTTTTTCAACTTCTGCCTACAGACACCTTCTTAGAGAATGCCCCCAGATGCTCTTTTCCCTTGCTGTGTGCATATGGAGAGAGACTTACAAGGTTACCCTGCTTTTATTTTTCAATATCAAGTCCTAATCAACTTTCTTCCTACCACTTACTATTCATTTGCAAAACTCCGCTCTCTCATTTTTTTTATGTCCTTGTTTATTTAATTTTAATGAGAGAGACACAAAAAGAGGGATAGAGAGATCAGAGCACTGCTCACCCTCTGGTTTATGATAGTACTGGAGACTGAACGTAGGACCTCAGAACCTCAAGAATGAAAATCTTTTGCATAATCATCATACTGTTTCTCCTTTCTCCTCTTTCTGTTCCCAATTTTAAATTATCTTTTTCTGGTCATACTTTTCCTGCATCAAGTGTTAGTTTCACAGCTCTGCAGCACAGACTTCCAAGTTCAGGACTGCACCTTGAGCTCACAGACACACTGTCAAAACTAACACTTTTAATCTCAATCTTTTGACACCAACTAATAGTTCCTTCAACGTTCTGCAGGTCTAAGAAGATACCACCGAGTGAGGTCTCCAGGCTCTAAACTTTCTCATTTCTCCTCCAGATACTGTATCTATCATATCAAATTCTGTCAATTCCTGGAATATTCCATACATCTAAAATGGCCACACAGACATTACTATTTCAAGACAGGGCTCTTGGTGACTCACCTTCCTCCCCTCTTTGCTCTGAACACCACTTCTTTGGAAAGCACTGCTTCAAAGCAATGACACCTCAAGAACCTTCTGGAACTCACAGGGTTCACACTAATTTTCCTGCATGACATCTGAAGCCTTCTGCTCCTTCACTGGCTCCATCTATCTCCTCAGCTGGTTCTCATCTCAGCTCCAGATAACATCTTTCCAGTGAGGTGAGTGCCCTTCTCTCCCTGACTTCCATTTCCATTCCTGCCTCCTGCATTTATTAATGTCATTTCCTCTTAGCTAATATGTCCTGCTCTGGATATTACACTTCTTTCAAGGTGCAGGGCCTTTTCTGTTTGTTTTGTTTCAAGATATAATTTGTTGTACTTTTTTCATGTTTCCCTACACTCTGAATCACCTCCATATTCAGGAGTGAATCTTCTGGAAATAAACATGCTGAGTAATAAATGTGTAGAATGTGATGATTCTTAGATCATTTTGGTTTCTTCTTTCTAAGTTCTATCCGCAGGAGTTGGAAGGATGCCTTCTCACTAATGATACAGCAATGTAAATCACAATTTTCATATTCAGCAAACAAAGTTGACAAATCAACACAGACATAAGGATTCAAACTTTGGGGGCCAGGCGGTAATGCACCTTGAGGGGCCGCACCTGCCACTTCGGCCAAGGACCCAGGTTCTAGGGGAGGGGGAGCTTGCTGAGCGGTGAAACTATGCTGCAGGTGGCTCTGTCTCCACCTTTCACTCCGCTCGCAATTTCTGTCCGATCAAAATAATAAAAAATAAATCGAGGCATTAATAAAAAGGAAATAAAATTATCTACAAATTACTATTCTATTTCATAATCATGCTAATACATGAGGCAGAATTAACAAACCTGATACAAGAACCAAGCACATGTAACACACCAACTATGCCTCTCAGGCCTTTCCAAGGCTGCCCATTAGGTATTTGCACTGTATGAAGCAGGAGACAGTAAAGACTGAAATGTGAAATTAAACTAAGGATGAGTCTCTAATCTGGAATTCTGTACAGACCTCTCCTTTATCAGCTGGCATAGAGGTCAGCCCCTAATGATGAAGGATCTCTCTTCTTGCCTATATGGTACTACACATGTTCTCTGCAAAGGCTCCCGGGTACCTGTAACTGGGGTCCGACGTGGATTCTGGAACAAGCTCTAGAGAATCAAAACAAAACTAACCCTTTAAACGGTGTCCACGCACCTGTCAGGCGAATGAATCCCTGCCCTTGCCATCACTGTATCGTCCAGTTACCGCCGATGTATTTGCCCCCCCCCCCAAAAGAAAGCCACTGCATCACACCGAAATGCGTGCAGATGGCGCCGAGCTCGCAGGTCCCAGCAGGCAGGACCCAGGGCCCCGCGGCGGCGGCCTTTCCCAGGCCGGGTCCTCGCCCCACCTCGCGGGCGGGGAGACAGAGCGCGGTGGCCGGCGCGGGCGACTGACGGCGCCACGGCACCTGCTGCCCGCGTGGCTGCGGCGGCCGCGGGTCCGGACGTGACTGCGCGGCTCGGACACCGAGGGGGTCCCGGGGAAGGCGTGGGGGGGACGCCCGGGCTCAGGGCGGGTTCCTAGTCGGCCCCCAAGCCCGGGCGCAACCGCCCCCACTCCGGCCGGCCGCTCCGGCAGCCAGACCTTCCTTCGTCCGCACCGGGAAGGCCGCCTCACCTGGTCGGCAGCACCCGATTCGGCGGCCGGGGCTCCCGGGAGCGAGAACCCGTGAGCTGAGCTCATCACGACCACCGCAACCAGGAGGCAGCCGCACAGGATTCGGACCCGCTTCCGGGAAATTCCGTTCTTCCCCCAGAGGCTGACCGCCGCCGGTACCCGGACGGCGCCGCGTCACCACCTGCGCCGGGTGCGCGCACGCAGAGGCGGAGCCTATGGGGGGTGGAGTCCTGCTGGGGGCGGGGCTTGGTCGGGAGGCGGAACCTTCCCCGAGTTGAGTGGCATCCTGGAGTCGAGCGGTCCGCCAAGGCCAAAGTGAAGTGATGTGGTTTGGTTACAGTTCATCCTCGCCCAGCTGGTTGCAGTGTCATATGGAAATGCGTGTGACACTGCAGTACAGCTTTCCTTTGTACAGTTTAGAATTATAAAAACCACCTTGAACATTTTTAAAAACATTTTATTTACCTATTTAATATTTTAGATAGAGCCAGAGAGAATTTGAGAAGGGAAAGGGAAATGAAAGGGAGAGAGGAAAGATACCTGCAGCACTGTTTCAACACTCCTGAAGGGGGCCTTGAAGTCGGGTCCTTGCGCATGGTAACGTGTATTCTGTCAGGTATGCCAACACCCAGGTATTGTTACTTGACTCTTGACACTTTTACAAAGGGAGGAAATAAGGCTTAAATTTATGTACTGGCTAAATTTTTGCCATCTGAGTTAGGTAACAGGATTTGGGAAAGTCCCCACCCACATCCCCAAAGAGACCTCCACTAGAATTCTAGCTAGACTCGGCTCGCAGCATTAATTTTTCCCGAGAAATTGTAGATAATAATTATCTGATAAGAACTGGGGGAAAATACTAAAAAAGGGGGGAAGAAGGCAGTCCATGACACTCCCTGTCAAGTGCTCGTGCTACCATGACTAGGACTAGGACGGGTTCAAGGTCCTGGTTCCCACTTGGGGGGGGTGGTTCATGAATGGTGTAATAATCCTGCAGTTATCTCTCTCCCTCTCAAAATATCTTTCTCCCTCTCAAATTCGCCTTCTCTTCTCAATTTCATCATATATATGGATATATATATATATGAAATAAAATATGTCTGCCAGAATTGATGGATTCATGGTACAGTCATTAAGCCCCAGTGATACACCTGGTGACAGTTTTTAAAAAAGAAAGTCCAGGAGCTTGCCCTCATTATAAAATAGCAATTTTTGCCCCACTTTCTGAACGGGAGGCTGGGTCATCCTGTTCTGCCACTCCACTCGAAGACGACTGGTCCTGAAATGAGAGGAGTCTAGAATGTTCCTAGCTGTGACCATGGACTGCAAGCTTGGACTGGCAGGGACTCAGAGGTTCTACAGGTTCCTGCCCTAAATAAGAATGTACATACACCCTGGGTCAGATTGGTGTGGTAAACAGTTATTTCTGTTTACCACAATTCTGACTACATCTTCCCAGAGAATATTTTTAACCCACCTTCATGTTAACTATCAAGCTCAAGCAAAAATCAATAATCATTATCATGGCCCCCTAGGGATATACCTAAAATAGACTTTCTAGCTTCTTACAACCCTAAAATCCCTATACTCACCTACTTTCTGGTTCCTACATATTAAACTTTTTTTTTTGCTGGAATCCTTTTTTTTAAACTGGAGAATTAATGTTTTACATTCGACAGTAAATACAATAGTTTGTACATGCATAACATTTCTCAGTTTTACATTCTTCTTCTTCTAGCGTTTGCCCTTCTTCCATAGCCAGTCAACAGCATCAGGTTGAGCCTGATGTAAAGTTTCGAGACCTCCTTTGAATCTGGAGAGGTGGCAGTCGTTGACTATGTGGGTCATTGTCTGGAGCCGCAGGGGCAGTTCGGGTCGTCTCTGGCTCCCCAGCGATGGAACATAGCAGCGCACTGGCCATGGCCTGTTCGATAGCGATTGAGGAGAGCCCAATCATAACGTGCTAGGTCAAAGTTTTCCATATAACAATATAACCCCCTTTAGGTCCTCTGTCATCCTTCTTGGACCTATATTCGCCCTCACACCCATCCACCCCAGAGTCTTTTACTTTGGTTCAATATGCCAATTCCAGTTCAGGTTCCTTTGAGACCACAACCTCTCCAGCATTTGCTGCTGTTACTTTTCTGATGTATGACATTCTCACAGGAGTGAAGTGATATCTCATTGTTGTCTTGATTTGCATTTCTCTGATAGTCAAAGACTTGGAGCATTTTTTCATGTGTTTCTCAGTCTTTTGGATCTCTCCCGTGGTGAATATTCTGTCCATGTCCTCTCCCCATTTTTGGATGGGGTTATTTGTTTTCTTGTTGTTGAGTTTGGCAGGCTCTTTATATATTCTGTTTATTAGCCTCTTGTCTGATGTATGACATGTAAAAATCTTCTCCCATTCTGTGAGGGGTCTCTTGGTTTGGGTAGTGGTTTCTTTTGCTGTGAAGAAGCTTTTTAATTTGATGTATTCCCATAGGTTTATGCTTGCCTTAGTCTTCTTTGTAATTGGATTAGTTTCATTGAAGATGTCTTTAAAACTTATGCAGAAAAGAGTTCTGCCAATATTTTCCTCTAAGTATCTGATAGTTTCTGGTGTAACATCCAAGTCCTTGATCCACTTGGAATTTACTTTTGTATTTGGTGAAATATAGTGGTGTACTTTCATTCTTCTGCACATATTAAACATTTTGTCCTGCCTCATAACTTACTGCCTTTCAGCCACCAAATTGCAAATGCTATTGTGATTCCATCCTGAACTCCATTGGTGAGGGCAGACAAACTCACCAATGTGCCCGGGAACCTCACTTTTCCAGAGCCCTACCCCATTAGGGAAAGACAGAAAAAGGCTGGGGAGAGGGTGGTATGGATTGACCTACCAATCCTCATGTCTAGCAGAGACGCCAGACTTCCTACTTTCTGCAGCCCAAAAAGAATTTTGGTCCATACTCCCAGCAAGGGAGAAATGTTAGGGGAAGATGACCAGAGGACTCTGAAACCAAATTCCATCAGGACCTAGAAGGAGAAGAGGAAGAAAGGAAAGACATCTGGAAGTAGTAATAGATATAGATATGACTTAAAATGGAATAGAAGACAGGACCATAGAAAAAATTGGGAAAATATAGGTAGATAGACAGACAGATAGTTATAGAAATAATAGACAATGCAGTTCCAATGGAGAGAATAGGGACACAAAACTGGTAGTGGGAACAGTGTGGAATTGTATCGCTGTGATTTTGTAATTTTGTAAATCACTAATAAAAAAATAAATGAAAATATGAGCGAGAGGTGGAGGAGGGTAGATAGCATAATGGTTATGCAAACAGACTCTCATGCGTAAGGCTCCAAAGTCCCAAATTCAATCCCTTGCACCACCATATTATTCCAGAGCTGAACAAAAAGTAAATAATTTTAAAAAAAATAAGAGAGAGAAGTACAGAGGAAGAGGAAAAAGGGGAAAAAAAAGAAAACATGTAAATGTGTAGTATGGTAGGGCCATTTCCTACAGTGACTGTACCAAATCGCCTCCAAATGGCCATTCTTTGGGTTGATTTAGAAGGATGGAAGTAACCCCTCATGGTTCTGATAGTGGTTGGCAGCTCCATGCTCTCAAAAGTCTATAAAGGAGCAGTGTTCCTTGCACGGTCTTCGCCTTCAGTAAGTGACTGAGTGCAGTCTTCGGTCTTTCTCAGACTATAAACGTCTAGTCTCTGCTTCTGTTATCACAAGTGCCCTCCTTCTGAGTCTCTATGTCCAAATTTTCCTCTTCTTATAAGGTAATTTGTCATACTTGATTTGGAATCCCTTTGATGTCAAAAAATAAAAAGTTCATCATCTCGGGTTCTGGGTGAACATGAGCTTTTGGAAGACACCATGTCACTCAGAACATGGGAGGATTCCTATTCTGGTTACCAAGGGAAAGTTTCTTTGAAAAGTGATGTTTGAGTTCACACCCAAGAGGTGAATAGGAATTAACTAGAAGGGAGGTGTAGTCTGTTTCTTTCTTTTTAAAAATGTTTTTATTTTATTTATTATTGGATAAAGACAGAGAGAAATTGAGAGGGGAGGGGGAGATAGAGAGAAAGAGAGACACCTGCAGTACTGCTTCATCACTCATAAAGCTTTCCCCCTGCAGATGGGGACCAAGGGCTTGAACCTAGGTACTTGTGCACTGTAATGTGTGCACTTAACCAGGTGTGCCACCACCTGGCCCTATGGAGTCTGTTTCTATCAGGAAAAGCAGAGAATGTCAGTAGGTGGTTGACCTGGTAGAGCACAGAGGTTACCATGTGCAAGGACTTGAATTCAAGCCCCAGGCCACCATATAGGAGCTCCTGAAGGGGTTTGGGGCGGTGGATATTTCAAAAGCAGAGGAGCAGTGCCTATGCTTCTCTCTTCTCTCATTGTCTGCAAAGAAAAAAATAAACAAATGGCCTCTGGGATTGCTAGAGTCCTGCAGCTGCTGAGCCTCAGCATAACCTTGGAAGCAAAAGTAAATTATTAAATTTAATTTTAAAAATAAATTAAAAATTAAAAAGGAGCAGAGCTCCAAGGAAACAGCAAAAGACCCTAAAAGAGGAGGATCAAGAGGTCCAGTCCCCCAGAGCTGAGCAGTGCTCCAGTTTAAAAAAAAAATTAATTTAAAGAGAGAGAGACCAGAACTGTCAGTCTCTCCTGTCATCTTGTGATCCTTTATTAACAAGAGGGATGAAAATCTGAGTTAAACAGAATTATGATGCTCTTTGAGTTCCTCATGCCAGATGCAGTTTTAAGAGCATTAAAAAGATATTCAAATAGAGTATTTATAAAAACACAATTCATGGAAATTCCTGAAATGCAGCTAAAGCCGTACTTAACTAGAAATGTATAGTTAACCTGGGTTAACATTTATTTATTTATGATTGAAAGAGCAGAACACTGTTTTTCTTTGGTGCTAGGGATCAAACCTGGACCTCAGACATCTAAGTCCTGCAGTCTCATACTGAACTATCCCCCCCAGCTATTATTTCTATTTTTTATTTTTAATCAGAGAGCCAGTGAGGAAGAGGGAGAGGAAAAGAGTGAGGGAGAGAAACCAAAACACTGCTCCACTGTCCATGGAGTTCCAATTGTATTATTCTTGTGGCTTTCTCACGTGGTACTGGAAATCAAACCAGGAGCCTTATACCTGTTAAGGCATGTGCTTTACCCTTGAGTTACCTTTCTGGGGCTCTTCATTTGTGAATTAAATTAATAAATTCAGGATCCTGGCTTACAGATCCTGGTTTGACCCCTGGCTCCCCACCTGCAAGGGAGTCGATTCACAAGTGGTGAAGCAGGTCTGCAGGTGTCTATCTTTCTCTCTCCCTCTCTGTCTTCCCCTCCTCTCTCCATTTCTCTTTGTCCTATCCAACAACAACGGCATCAATAATAACTACAATAAAAGAACAAGGGCAACAAAAGGGAATAAATAAATAAATATTTTTAAAAAGAAAGCGCAGATTCACTGGAATTTAAAATTATATTTTAAAAATATATATTTTTAAAGGGAAAGAAGAATGTTTGCTTTGCCTCTAAGGTCCTTTCTAGATCTAAAATTCAAGATTTTTAAGAGACAAAAGAAATACAAGAAACACGGGGGTCGGGCGGAGAGTCGCTTCACAAATGATGAAGCAGGTCTGCAGGTGTCTATCTTTCCTCCTCTCTGTCTTCCCCTCCTCTCTCCATTTCTCTCTGTCCTATCCAACAATGAACAACATCAACAGCAATAATGACCACAACAAGGACAACAAAAGGGGGGGGGGGAATGGCCTCCAGGAGCAGTGGATTCATGGTGCAGGCACTTCTTCTAGGCACTGAGCTCCAGCAATAACTATGGAGGCAAAAAAAAAAAAAAGGAGGAGGAGGAGGAGGAGGGGGGGGAGGGGGAGGGGGAGGGGGGAGGGGGAGGAGGAAGAGGAGGAGGAGGAGGAGGAGGAGGAGGAGGAGGAGGAGGAGAAGAAGAAGGAGAAGGAGAAGGAGAAGGAGAAGGAGAAGGAGAAGGAGAAGGAGAAGAAGAAGAAGAAGAAGAAGAAGAAGAAGAAGAAGAAGAAGAAGAAGAAGAAGAAGAAGAAGAAGAAAAGAAGTACAAGAAACACAATGTACCCCTTTCTCCCTCCACACTTTTTTTTTTTCTCCTCCAGGGTTATTGCTGGGCTCGGTGCCTGCACCATGAATTCACCGCTCCTGGAGGCCATTTTCCCCCCTTTTGTTGCCCTTGTTGTAGCTTCGTTGTGGCTATTATTATTGCCCTTGTTGACGCAATTAGTTGTTGGATAGGACAGAGAGAAATGGAGAGAGGAGGGGAAGACAGAGAAGGGGAGAGAAAGATAGACACCTGCAGACCTGCTTCACCGCCTGTGAAGCGACTCCCCTGCAGGTGGGGAGCCTGGGCTCCAACCGGGATCCTTACGCTGGTCCCTGGGCTTTGCGCCACATGCGCTTAACCCACTGCGCCACCGCCCGACCCCCCCGCCACACTTTTTTTCTGACCCTCCCTTTTCCTTCTTGTGAAATCAAACATAAGACAGAAGAATCTGTTCCTTTACTGAATTATAGATTTCCTGATAGCTGTGCATGAACAGCCTAGGACAGGTGGACTAGAATCAGGATTTGTAAACCGGCAGGAGGGGCACACCTGGTAGAGTACATACATTACCAAGTGCTAAGACCCAGGTTCAAGCCCTGGTTCCCACCTGCAGGATGAAAACTTCACATGCAGTGAAGTTGTTATGCAGATCTCTCTTTTTCTCTCTTCCTTTCTATCTCCCCCTTCTCTATAGATTTCTCTCTGTCTCTATCCAAAAAGAAAAAAGAAAAGGAAAAAATGCCACCAGGAGTAATGGATTCATCATTTGTCATGCAGACACTGAGCCCCAGCAATAACCCTGGTGGCAATAAGATATATAAAAGCAGGACTTCTTTTTAATTATCTTTTTTACAATACCCTCCAATGTGACGCTTACTTGGAATGCTGCTGGTTTTTTTCTCCAGATGTTTTAACCCAAGGAGCCTCAGCTAGCTAGCCTGCCCCTCCAGGATTTGGGTGAAGGAGGAGGTTGAGTGGGCAGGGTGGTGCTGAGTTGGAGGTAATTATGAGGTGCTAAGTGCCACAGAAACAAAGGAATCAGGTGACCTTTGGAAATGATGCATTCTACTGTCCTGTCCCATCCTGTTTGCTTTCTACTGCATTCATGCACAGACCAGTTTTTTTTTTAAGTAGCTTAGCTAATAATCCTTTCTTTTTAATAATATATGTCTTTGAGAAGATTATAGTTCTTTACAGACATGATCTCATTTATAAGCCCTGCATTCCTAAGGCAGGGAATGGGCCAAGAGAGTTCTTCTTATTTTATTGGGTTTTATTATGGTGAGAAAGTGCTGGAGATCCAGAAAGAGAAAAAGGCTTGTTCCAACCAATGTAGGAATTCAGTTTCTTCAACCTTTCCTCATCAGTGACATCAATTGCACCATTATAAGGAAATGTGGGGCGAGATGGGCCAGAATGAGAAGGACAAATGTTGGAGGATTTCACTCACAGATGGGCTTTAAAAGATAAAGCAAAGGAGAAAAACCCAAAATAGGGGGACTTCTGGAGGCGGGGCTACGAGCAGCAACAGATCTCTTTCTCTCCTCTCCTCTCCTCTCCTCTCCTCTCGTCTCCTCTCCTTTATCAACTAGGAATACCAAAGGAGACCACCTGGGACCGAAACAAGACAGGACTAGAACGACTACAGGAACCCACCAAATCAGCATCAGACAATTCAAGAGCACTGAAATCATCCCAAGCATCTTCTCAGACCACAGTGGAATTAAACTAACACTTAACAATCAACAAAAGATTAGTAATAGTCCCAAAATGTGGAAGCTCAACAGTACACTTCTTAACAACTTCTGGGTCAAAGAGAAAATAAAGGACGAAATCAAAATGTTTCGAGAGTTCAATGAAAATGAAGACAAAAGCTATCAAAATATTTGGGACACAGCTAAGGCAGTCCTAAGAGGGAAGTTCATAGCTATACAAGCACATATTAGGAAACAAGAAAAAGCACAAATAAACAGCCTGATTTCACATCTTAAAGACCTAGAAGAAGAAGAACAAATGAACCCTAAAGCAACCAGAAGGACAGAAATCACTAAAATTAGGGCAGAAATAAATAACATTGAGAATAAGAAAACCACACAAAAGATCAATGAAAGCAAATGTTGGTTCTTTGAAAGAGTGAACAAAATTGACAAATCTTTAGCCAGACTCACAAAACAAAAAAGGGTGAAAACCCAAATAAATCGGATACTAAATGAAAGAGGAGATACCACAACAGATACCGCAGAAATTCAACATATCATGCGAGGCTTCTATAAACAACTATATGCCACCAAGCTAGAGAACCTGGAAGAAATGGACGATATCCTAGATACCGACCAACTTCCAAAACTAAGTAAAGAGGAAGTGGATAACATGAACAGGCACATCACAGCTAATGAAATTGAAACAGTTACCAAAAATCTCCCCAAAAATAAAAGTCTAGGACCAGATGGTTTTACAAATGAATTCTACAAAACCTTCAAAGAAGAACTAATACCTCTATTTTTAAAAGTCTTCCAGAACATTGAAGACACTGGAATACTCCCTGCCAGCTTCTATGAAGCCAACATCATCCTGATACCAAAAGCAGACAGGGACAAAACCAAAAAAGAAAACTACAGACCAATATCTCTGATGAACATAGATGCAAAAATATTAAACAAAATTCTAACCAACCGGATACAGCAGTATATCAAAAAGATTGTTCATCATGACCAAGTGGGGTTTATCCCAGGCATGCAAGTTTGGTTTAATATACGTAAATCAATCAATGTGATCCACCACATCAACAAAAGCAAGACCAAAAACCACATGGTCATATCAATAGATGCAGAGAAAGCCTTTGACAAAATCCAACATCCCTTTATGATCAAAACACTACAAAAAATGCGAATAGATGGAAAATTCCTGAAGATAGTGGAGTCTATATATAGCAAACCTACAGCCAACATCATACTCAATGGTGAAAAACTGGAAGCATTTCCACTCAGATCAGGTAGTCGACAGGGCTGCCCACTATCACCATTACTATTCAACATAGTGTTGGAAGTTCTTGCCATAGCAATCAGGCAGGAGCAAAGAATTAAAGGGATACATATTGGAAGAGAGGAAGTCAAACTCTCCCTACTTGCAGATGACATGATAGTATACACAGAAAAACCTAAGGAATCCAGCAAGAAGCTTTTGGAAATCATCAGGCAATACAGTAAGGTGTCAGGCTACAAAATTAACATTCAAAAGTCAGTAGCATTCCTCTATGCAAACACTAAGTTAGAAGAAATTGAAATCCAGAAATCAATTCCTTTTACTATAGCAACAAAAACAATAAAATATCTAGGAGTAAATATAACCAAAGAAGTGAAAGACTTGTAAACTGAAAATTATGAATCACTACTCAAGGAAACTGAAAAAGACACAAAGAAGTAGAAAGATATCAAGGACTGGCATCAGGATCCCGGTTCGAGCCCCCGGCTCCCCACCTGCAGGCAGGTCCCTTCACAGGCGGTGAAGCAGGTCTGCAGGTGTCTGTCTTTCTCTCCCCCTCTCTGTCTTCCCCTCCTCTCTCCATTTCTCTCTGTCCTATCCAACAACAACGACATCAATAATAACTACAACAATAAAACAACAAGGGCAACAAAAGGGAATAAATAAATAAAATAAAATAAATTTTAAAAAAAAGTGGAAAGATATTCCATGTTCATGGGTTGGAAGAATTAACATCATCAAAATGAATATACTACCCAGAGCTATCTACAAATTTAATGCTATCCCCATCAAGATCCCAAGCATATTCTTTAGGATAATAGAGCAAATGCTACAAATGTTTATCTGGAACCAGAAAAGACCTAGAATTGCCAAAACAATCTTGAGAAAAAAGAACAGAATTGGAGGCATCACACTCCCAGATCTCAAATTGTATGTATTATAGAGCCATTGTCATCAAAACTGCTTGATACTGGAACATGAATAGACACACTGACCAATGGAATATAACTGAGAACCCAGCAGTGAGCTCCCACACCTATGGACATCTATTATTTGACAAAGGGGCCCAGACTATTAAATGGGGAAAGCAGAGTCTCTTCAGCAAATGGTGTTGGAAACAATCGGTTGAAACATGCAGAAGAATGAAACTGAATCACTGTATTTCACCAAATACAAAAGTAAATTCCAAGTGGATCAAGGACTTGGATGTTAGACCAGAAACTATCAGATACTTAGAGGAAAATATTGTCAGAACTCTTTTCCACATAAATTTTAAAGACATCTTCAATGAAATGAGTCCAATTACAAAGAAGACTAAGGCAAGTATACACCTATGGGACTACATCAAATTAAAAAGCTTCTTCACAGCAAAAGAAACCACTACCCAAACCAAGAGACTCCTCCCAGAATGGGAGAAGATCTTTACATGCCATACATCAGACAAGAGTTTAATAACCAACATATATAAAGAGCTTGCCAAACTCAACAACAAGACAACAAATAACCCCATCCAAAAATGGGGGGAGGATATGGACAGAATATCCACCACAGAAGAGATCCAAAAGGCTGAGAAACACATGAAAAAATGCTCCAAGTCTCTGATTGTCAGAGAAATGCAAATAAAGACAACAATGATTTAGATACCACTTCACTCCTGTGAGAATGTCATACATCAGAAAAGGTAACAGCAGCAAATGCTGGAGAGGGTGTGGGGTCAAAGGAACCCTCCTACACTGCTGGTGGGAATGTCAATTGGTCCAACCTCTGTGGAGAAGTCTGGAGAGCTCTCAGAAGGCTAGAAATGGACCTACCCTATGATCCTGCAATTCCTCTCCTGGGGATATATCCTAAGGAACACAACAGATCCATCCAAAAAGATCTGTGTACACATATGTTCTTGGCAGCACAATTTGTAATAGTCAAAACCTGGAAGCAACCCAGGTGTCCAACAACAGATGAGTGGCTGAGCAAGTATGGAATACTACTCAGCTGTAAAAAATGGTGACTTCACTGTTCTCAGCTGACCTTGTATGGACCTTGAAAAATTCATGTTAAGTGAAATAAGTAAGAAACAGAAGGGTGAATATGGGATGATCTCACTCTCAGGCAGAAGTTGAAAAACAAGATCAGAGAAAAACCCCAAAAAGCACAAGTAGAACCTGGACTGGAATTGGCATATTGCACCAAAGTAAAAGACTCTGGGGTGGGGGTGGGCGGGGGTGGGAGTAGTTGGGTGAGGAGAATACAGGTCCAAGAAGGATGACAGAGGACCTAGTGGGGGTTGTATTGTTATATGGGAGACTGGGGAATGTTATGCATGTACAAACTATTGTATTTACTGTTGAATGTAAAACATTAATTCCCCAATAAAGAAATAAAAAAACAAAATAAACAACAAAAAAAATAATAAAGCAAAGGAGGGGCCAGGTGGTAGTGTACCTAGCTAAGTGTACACATTACAATGCATAAGGATCTGGGTTCAAGCCCCTGGCCCCCCGTTTGCAGTGGGAAAGCTTCACAAGTGGTGAAGCAGGTCTGCGGGAGTCTCTCTCCCACTCTATTTCCTTTGTCCTTCTAAATTTCTCTCTGTCCTATCTAAATTAAAAAAAAATAAAATAAATTATAAAAAGAAACAAAACAAAGGAAAACAGAGTGAATTCTCAGTGGACTGCAGCTTATCACAGGAGTTTCAGGAACTCTGAAAGGGGAAATGAAGAGAACCAAGAGGAGGTTAGCGGTTGGTGACTTAAGTCTCCAAGGTGGACAATGGTTTGGCTGAGAGTGAAATGTACTGTTACCTGCTTGGGGAAAACATGAAAATTCAACCTTGTGACAATGAAAATCCTGGATATCAACTTTTACTTGATAAAATAATAGTAGAGTTGAAAAAAACGGGTGATGTGAAATGTGGCTAATTAAACACCCAAGTATATGTACACCAAGCAAGAAGTGAATAAGGTTCCTTTTGCTACCCAGGGCCAATCTCTGTGTTTTGGGTCATAGGAGCTCAGCTATCCCAGGGAATATTTTGATTACATACTCAATCCACTTATGTGAGAAAATATGATACTCATTAGATAATGAGTAGGGTAGTTTTACCCCCAACTATTATGGTTGGTACACACACCATGCTGACCTGTTACAATCTTCAGTGTCAACTTCATCTGCAAAAATGATGGCATTTTGATTTCATCCAGTATATGTCCCAGTTGTTGTATCACCAAGATTTGAGCAGGTTAGTTACTGGAAATCTGGAGTGTTAATACTTGTGAGTGGCCTCCTCACCCCCCCCCCCAAACCCACCTTTTTCTTCAGCTCCCTTCTCTCCATCGCGACTCTAGGTTAGAGCTGACATTCCTGAGTGAATAGGCTCTGAAATCAGTGGGGTGGCCTCAGACCTTTGCTCACCACACCCTACACCACCCACCACCACCATCACATGTTGCACAATTAATATTCACTGCTTGAGTCTCTCTTTCAGTGTTCCTCTGGAGTTGTTGGCTTGCCTCATGTTCTTCACATTCTCACCATCACCAAGACCTCGTCAGAGTATAATCCAGTGGTCAGGAAAGTATGCACTAAGGACTCATTTCATCTGGTCAAGAGCTCACTCAGCACAGTTTCCATAAACTGCAGCCTATAGAGAGCATTTTATACACCAGCAAGTCCTGATTTTCCTGGTCCACACAGAAATTGAGGAAGGACCAGTGTATGTGACTTGGCTGACACAAGCAGCAGCATAAAAAGGCTGAATCAGGCAGCCTCTTTTCTTCTGTTTACCTCTCAGCAGGTAGGAGACAGGTAGAGAAAGGTATGGTTGGCCTTCCAGGTGCTTCCTGGTACCATGACTGATTTCCAAGTCCACACATGGGTGCCAGGTTTGGCCCAGATGTGACTCCCCAGAGTTGACCCCACAGGCAAGAACTTGTGTGTACAGCTGGCTTCCGGCTTCCCTGCTGAGGAAGAGCTTGGCCTGCTGACCTGTGGGGGTGTCTTTTGTTGTATTTCCTAACAGCATATGCAGACCATGCTCCCTCCTCATGGGGGCCTACTACACTCCTGTACTGCATGGAAGTTAGACTTTAGTATCTTCCTGACCTACCCCTTAGTGTAATGACTTTAACTGACAAGATCATTTAAGAAGGTTAAGTGAAAATATTGACGGGAATGCAAACCAGTGCAGTCCCTGTAGAAAACAGCATGAAGAGTCCTTATAGAAATAAAAATGGAAATACCTTATAATCCAGCAATATCACTCCTATGCATTTATCCAATGGACATGAAAACATTCATTCAAAGGGACACATGCACTCCTATTTCACAGCTGCACCATTCACAATAGCCAAGGAATGGAAGCAACCTAAATGCCCATTTATGGATGATTGGATAAAGAAATCATGAGAGGGGTCCGGTGGTGGTGTACCTGGCAGAGTGCATACATTACAGTAGACAAGGAACATGGTTCAAGCCTCTGGTCCCCACTTGCAGTGGGGCTGGAGGAGGGAAGGGAAGGACTCCATGAGTGATGAAGCAGTGCTCTAGGTGTCTCTCTTTCTCTCCTCTGTCTATCCTCTCTCAATTTTTCTCTGATTCTCTCCAAAATAGTACCTTAAATAAACAAAAGCAGAAAATTATTTAAAAATTAAAAAATGAAGAAACTATGGGATATTCAATGGAATGCTACTCTTCAATTTTAAAAAATTTGTCACCAGGGCTATTGCTGGGGACCTCTGTGGCTACACCATGACTCCTGATGACCAGTTCTCCCCTTTTTAGCTTTTTTATTTGATAGGATAAAGAGAAAGTGATCAGGAAGAGAGAGTTAGGGAGGGAGAGAGATGGAGAGACACTTGCAATACTTCTTCACTTCTTGAGAAGTTTCCCCTCTGCAAGTGGACACTTCATTCTGGGTCTTTGTGGTCATGTGCACACTCAGCCTGGTGCACCACTGTCTAGCCTTATTCTGAGATTTAAAAAGATGATATTGTGTCCCTCAGCACAAAATCAATGGAACTGGAGTGCTTATGCTTAGTGATGTCAGTTTTCTAGAGTGTGTTGATGAGGACACAGAAGATACTCCACAAGAATCCCCTAATTTAGAGCACTTTTGAAGAAACCAAAGACATTACAGAAGCACACTAGGCAGGAGAAAGCAGTTATTTTGGTTTCTGAGGAGTAGAATGAATTGCTATTGACTGAAATGATATCTCCCCAATGCCAAAACAGAATCCAGAAAACATGGCACCTATCAGAGCAAAGTCTGGTTTTGTTATGATCCTGAAGGAGACAGGTGGCCTGTGTTCACTTTTATTGTACTTTGTGGCTTTTAGTTGTGTCATTGATCTTACAGTTCTGCAGAAGTCTGCCCTGGGTCTCTCTGGGCCAATGCCAATGTCAATCAAGCTGCAGTCTTGTCTGAATATGGAAGAATTTGTTTGCCTCTTGAAGCTTCTACAGGTTGCTCACATATTATGCACGTGGCTCATACCTGGTCTCCTCTCTCCACCTTCAAAGCTCACAGCATCAAATCTCTCTGGCATCTTTCTCTTGCAGTCATCTCTTATCTCTGACAAAATCTTGGGAAAGTTTTCTGCTTAAAAAATATATATTGTGATTAGATTGGGTCCACCTGAAAATTCCAATCTAGTCAGTCCATCTCTACATCTTTAATCTTAATTACAGTGCTAAAGTCTCTTTTATCATGGTGGACAATGCATTCACAGGTTCTGCAGAAAAGGATAAGGTCAATGGCATGTGTGGGGTGTGGTTGGGAGAGGGGTATCTGCTTAACACAAAATCGGAAAAGGAAACAAGCATTGAGGTGTATCTGCACTCACATAACATCATAACATTATCCATTCACCTCTATAACGAATGACTGAGTAATCTCAAGCACAGAAGTCAGCATGACCTCAGGGGACTTGAATACTCAACTCAGATTTCCAGAAACTCTCTGGAGTGACATGTAAAGTCTCTGTTATCTCTGATACTGACACCATACACAGATCACTGGGCCACAGGAATCATCAGTCTCCCTTCCTGCCCAGATCCAGGCACTGATTACTGACTTTTGGGAGAAGGGGTGGGCTTGTTACACTCCCTCTTTCTTCTCAGGCAAAGCAAACAGAAGGAGGTTCTGAAGATAATCTCATGAGTTTTCCTGGGCTTTGCATCTGGGCATTCTGCAAGGACAGCATTCTCTCCCTTGGTGGTCTTCTTCCCAAGTGGCTTGGTTTTACTTGCCTGCAATTTGTGTTTAGGAAATGCTCCTGGAGAGGTTTGCTAATGATGCTGCCAGCAGCCGTGTGTGTGTGTGTGTGTGTGTGTGTGTGTGTGTAAAAACACATGTGTTTGGAGCTGCAGGTTTACATTAGCTAAGTCTTTAATTTTCCCATCTATGAATGATATGCACAGATGAGTGACAGAGGGCCTTCAGATTCCTTTTTTAAACTTCTGCATCATTTTATTTTATTGTCTGAAAATATTTTTATTAATGAGAGAGTAGGAGAAAGAAAGAACCAGAGTATCACTCTGGTACATGCAATGCAGGGGTCAAACTCAGGACCTCCTTCTCGAGAGTCCAATGGTTTATCCACTGCACCACCTTCTGGGCTGCCAGTATCATTTTATTGAGGAAATATTGACTTACAAGCTTGTTGCTGTCATGATGCACATTCCCATAATTCTCTAAGATAGATGTGAGTTTATCTCATCTTCCACCAAACCATCGTCCTAATTCATCACAGGGCTTAGATCTCCAAGATTCCCTTAGCACCCCTTCATCCCCACTTCTGAGTCCCCAGATATGCTGTAATAGACTGTAATCTATTGAGCGTTCACCCTGTGCTGGTTTTTTGCAGAGCGCTGTTCAGCTCTTGCTCTTAGTGATAAGGGGAATTGAACCTGGGACCTCAGGGACTCAGACATGAAAGACTTTTGCAAACCATTATTCCATTTCCCCTGTCTTACTCTGTATTGCCTTTGCTTTGTTTGTTAGAGCTATTTATGAATGAGAACAAATTTCTCCCTGGAAACCTAGAAGGTAAAGGTATAGAGAGAGTGCCCCATGTAGAAGCTACTTAGCATTTCATGGTATCAAATGAATTTCTTTGGGGATGCTATGATGGGTCTTGGGCTGGGGTTCAAAGCCCATCCATTATAGTTAATCCTTCTTAGTTCTTCACTGAACATGAACATAGGCACGTCCACACATCCCTTCCCAAGCAGTCGCTGATGTTTGCAATTCACCACTAGATGGCGCCCAAGCTGTGCCTCTCACTGCAGCCCACAAGATACTTCTTTGCCTGAGGTCCTTATGGAATTGGAGCCATCACAGGGCTGGACAAGGATGCATTTTACCTGATAAAACGCAGCCACACCTGCCCCCAGTTTTTGTTGAATCCCATATCCATAACCATCAGAACCAAACTCATATATGTATATTTTATTTGTTTGTTTGTTTTGTTTTGTTGTTTTCTTTGAATCCAATCCTAGGCTTAGAGAAAAGATCCATTAGCTTCTGTGGCTCTAGAAAGAAAACGCAGGGGGCCAGATGGTAGTGCAGTGGGTTAAGCACACATGCCGATAGGTTCGAGTCCCTGCCTCCCCACCTGCAAGCAGTGAAGCAGGTCTCCAGGTGTCTATCTTTCTCTCACCCTCTCTTGTCTTCCCTTCTCTCTCGATTTTTCTCTGCCCTATCCAACAACAATGACAGCAATAACAACAGCAATAATAACAATAATAAACAACAAGGGCAACAAAAGGAAAAGATTAGCTTCTAGGAGCAGTGGATTTGTAGTGCAGGCACCGAACCCCAGAGATAACTCTGGAGGGGAAGAAAGAAAAAAGAAAGAAAGAAAGAGAGGAAGAAAGAAAGAAAGGGAGAGAGAGAGAGAGAAAGAAGGAAAGAAGGAAAGAAAGAAAGAGAAAGAAAAAGAAAGAAAGAAAGAAAGAAAGAAAGAAAGAAAGAAAGAAAGGGCATGCTTTTTCAATGAAAATCTGTCTATCAGGGCCAGATGGTAGTGCACCTGGTTGAGCACGCACCTTATCATTCACAAAGGCTTGGCCTTAAGCCCCTGTCTCTCATCTTCAGGCGATAAGCTTCGTGATCAGCGATACAGGGATACAGGTATCTCTCTCCCATGCTTCTACCCCTTTCTCAATTTCTCTCTGTCCATCAAGTAAAAAGAAAAGATAAATAAATAAATAAATAAATAAATAATGGGTGAAAATGGCCACTGGAAGAGGTAGTTTTGTGATGCAGGCAACCAGCCCCAGTAATAACCCTGGTAGCAAATAACTAAATTAATTAAATAAATAAGAAAGAAACCCTGTCTTGTTATTACTTACTGTTTATTTACTTATAGGTAGCGTCTTCCCAGTTTCAGAGGTCAGTTCTTCAATTTTTTAAGAGCTGCTACAACAGCACCTTCCTTCACATTTTCTCTCTCAGTTTCTCCCATTACCTTCAGACTTTACTAAATGACCCCTGACTTGTACTAGACCTTCCTAACGGTGCGAGTTGTCATCCAGTGCCCGTGCTTCCCCAGTTGTGCCCTCCCTGATGCAAGGCGAGATGGCATTGTGGGAAAACTCCCATTCATTCTGCTACTCTAGGTCCTTTGGGCTTAAATGGAGACTGCCTACTTCCCCCCCCCCCAAGAATGCAGGGGCTGGGTGGTGGTACACCTGGCTAAGCACACAGGTTACAAAGTGCAAGGAACTGGGTTCAAGCCACTGTCCTCACCTGCAAGGAAAGAAGCTTCACAAGTGGTGAAGCAGTGACGCAGGTGTCTCTTTCTACTTCTCTGTCCCTTCTCCCCTCTGAATTTCTGTCTCAATTAGGTAAATAAATAAATAAATAAATAACAGACTAAAATTACAGAAGTCTCCATTTTGACTCACCCTTCCATTCTCTGGGTCTATTTTTGCTGGCTTAGTGACAGAGGTCTCCATTTTGACTCACTCTTTCATTCTCTGGGTCTATTTTCAATTGCTGGCTCCACTGACCAGCAATGATACCAGGTCCACCCCAGCTGCATCAGTGTGAGTTCACCAGAGCAATATCAGGAGACATAATGGCACAGTATACATACAATTCCCACCAGTCTGCTCTGTGGTCCTCTGGCTGATCCAATTTCTAGAATTCTCTGCTGAAGAAAAGACACAAGCACGATGAATTGTTTACACTTTAATTCCAAGTTGTCTGATTTTTTTTTCTGCCTGAATTCCTTCTCTCTTTGGGTAACAACATTGAAATCTTCTTGGAATATAGCTCCACCGTGTTGCTGAGACTTTCTTTTTAAAATTTTTTTAAGTTTATTTATTCCCTTTTGTTGCCCTGGTTGTTTTATTGTTGTAGTTACTATTGTTGTTGTTATTGATGTCATTGAATAGGACAGAGAGAAATGGAGAGAGGAGTGGGAGACAGAGAGGGGGAGAGAAAGATATACACCTGCAGACCTGCTTCACTGCCTGTGAAGTGACTCCCCTGCAGGTGGGAAGTCAGGGGCTTGAACCGGGATCCTTGAGTTGGTCCTTGCACTTTGCACCATGTGTGCTTAACCCGCTGCGCTACCGCCCGACTCCCGTTGCTGAGACTTTCTATCAGACCAGTGTCCTTTGCCTCCATCTAGCTACTAAGTTGCTCTCCTCTCTTGCTGGAATTTAACGTGGAGAGTTGGAATTTTGTTCATCCCAACAGATGCAATCAGATGACCCCCCACCAGTTCCAGCTACTGAAACCCACTGCTAAGCTAGTCCCTGAAATGCTAGTGCTTCAGTTTTTTTCTATGCCCATGTACATACTCTTCAGACATCTAATGAATTTGTTGCCTGTCTTAACCACAGCCCTCATCTAGGGCTTGAACAAACCTCAGATGTATCTGTGCTTTTTCTAGTAATTCTGCTATTTCCAGACTAAAAAAGAACCCTTGTTTTTCAAGACAGTTATTTCATATCTCTCCTTCTCAAACCTGAATTTTGGCTCCATTCAACTTGAAATTCATACTATATTAATTAATGGAAGCATTAGGCATCTCTATCATCAAACCTACAATCCTACTGGCTGGTCTTTTGTTTCTTTTGTTTTGTTTTGCTTCTTTTGTTTTGTTTGTTCTCTGTGTCTGGGATACCCCAAATGCTTAATTTTCTTCTGCCTCATTTTGAATTGTACCAAAAATTATCTTACCTTCTAACTTATTAATTGATTTCTAGTCTCTGCATATTTACAGCTTCTTAGAATAGGAATTTAGTTTTTGTTGTCCACATTATTCAATTGTTACATAGTAGGTATTTAGTGTTTTGAAGGATAAGTATGCTGTCCTGGACTCCCTGGGCAGATGACCTCATCAAGGTGTCCCGGAAACTCAACTCTCCAGAGCCCTACCCCACTAGGGAAAGATAGAAACAGGCTGGGGGTATGGATCGACCTGTCAACATTCATGTCCAGTGGAGAAGCAATTACAGAAGCCAGACCTCCCACCTTCTTTATCTCAAAAAGAACTGTGGTGGAAGCATTTGAAATTATTATGTGATTATTTTGGGGTTTATAAGATTATTAATCTTTTTTCATTTATTTTACTTATCCACATTTTTGTTGTGATTTTTTAAATTTTCCTCTAACGAGAGGCAGACTGGGAGTATGGACCAACCAGTCAACGCCCATGTTCAGCAGGGAAGCAATTACAGAAGCCAGACCTTCTACCTTCTGCAACCCACAACGACCCTGGGTACATACTCCCAGAGGGATAGAGAATGGGAAAGCTATCAGGGGAGAGGATGGGATATGGAGATTGAGTGGTGGGAACTGTGTAGAGTTGTAACCCTCCTATCCTACGGTTTTGTTAATGTCTCCTTTCTTAAATAAATAATAAAAAAAGAACATGCAAATGAAAATTTTTTTCCTGTAACACATTTAAAAAAATTTTATTTATAAAAAGGAAACATTGACAAAACTATAGGATAAGAGGGGTACAACTTCGCACAATTCCCACCACCAGACCTCCGTATCCCATCCCCTCCCCTGATAGCTTTCCTATTCTTTAACCCTCTGGGAGTATGGACCCAAGATCATTGTGGGATGCAGAAGGTGGAAGGTCTGGCTTCTGTAATTGCTTCCCTGCTGAACATAGATGTTGACAGGTCAATCCATATTCCCAGACTGTCTCTCTTTTTCCCTAATGGGGAAGGGCTCTGGGGAAGCAGAGCTCCAAGGCATACTGGTAGGGTTGTCTGTCCAGGGATGTCTGGTGGCATTCTGCTAGCATCTGGGAACTTGGTGGGGTTGTCTGTCCAGAGAAGTCTGGTCCTGCTAGCATCTGGGAACCTGGTGGCTGAAAAGAAAGTTAACATACAAAGCCAAACAAACTGTTGAACAATCATGGACCTAAAGGCTGGAATAGTGCAGATGAAGTGTTGGGGGGGTCTTCCATTTTGTAGATAGCTAGTAGGCATTTTTTAGTTATATTTCAAAGGGCCTAGTGTTTTTTGTTTTGTTTTGTTTTGCCTGAGCCTGAAATCTGATATCCAAGTTATTGTCTGGGGAGATGATGTCATGGCTGGGAAAAGGATCAGAAAGCTGGATCAGGGAAGAGAGTCGCTCCCTAATATGGGAAAGGGATATAAATATTGTTGACTGTAAACCCTATCAATTTGATGTGACTTGGGGCCCATAATTAGCTTAGGAGCCTGTGTGATCTCTGCATCCCTCTAGATCTGAGCTCACATTCTGTGGTCATGAGTAGGAACATTCCATGCTGCCCCAGTATCGACCCATCTTCCTCAGGTGTAGCATAGAGTATGTTGCCCATCCTCCCTTCGGAGGATGGAATATTCTCTACTATTGTTGATCCAAATTGAGGACAAGATCCTATGGGGGCCCACAAAGGGGTCTATTTTTTTTGTCCCTGATAGAAATGACCAGTAACAATGGAGAGAGGGATTTATTCGAGTTCTAGGCCCATCAAGTCTGTTTGGGAATCTCAGGACTCCCTGATTAAGGCCTCAGCTTGTAGAATGGCCTGCTAGTGACTAAAAAGTCATTGCCTCTAACACATTTTTATTGGCGGATTAATGGCTTACAGTATATACAGTTGTTGGTATATATGTAAAATTTCTCAATTTTCTTTAGTACACTCTCACTTCTAGCCTAGGTCCTCCACCACTATCATGCACCAGCATCTGAAAGCCCCCCTCCTCCAGAGTCCTTTACTTTGATGTAATCTGTCTTTACCTTTTTTTTCTTTTTTGCCTCAGGGTTATTGCTGGGGCTTGGTGCCTGCACTACAAATCCACTGCTCCTGGAGGCCATTTTTCCCATTTTGTTGCCCTTGTTGTTGTTATTATTGTCATTGTTGCCATTGTTGTTGTTGGATAGCAGAGATAAATCCAGAGAGGAGGGGAAGATAGGGGGAGAAAAAGGCAGACACCGGCAGACCTGCTTCACCACCCGTGAAGCAACCCCCCTGCAGGTGGGGAGCCAGGGGCTGCAACTGGGATCCTTGAGCTGGTTCTTGTGCTTCACGCCATGTGGGCTTAACCCACTACACTACCGCCCAACCCCCATGTCTTTACATTTTAACATGAGTACATATTACACATAATAAAACAAAACTGTGGAGGGGTGGGGGAAGGAGACGACAGCACAATGGTTATGCAAAAAGACCAGAGGTTCCGGGTTCAATTTCCAGTCTCACAATAAGCCAAAAGTAAGTAGTATGCTAGAAAGAAGGAAAAAAAAAAAAACTCATTGAGGAACATTTTGAGCTGTCTAACATTTGCACCAATTCTTCTAAGCTTTCACGGACTATAGATGTTTGAATTCAATTTTGATGGCAGGATCTCAGGAAATCTTCCAAGTTACAGAATATGCTATACAAAAAATATTAATGTGACTTTATCACACTGTAAAGCTGGAAGACACACATAAGCATTTAATGTAAGTAGAAAAAAACAAGTTCAGCTGGGGGCTGGGTGGTGGTGCATCTGTAACATCTGCGCTCAGATGGTGTACATCTGAGCGCACATGTTACAATGTGCTAGGTCCTGGGATTGAGCCCCTGGTCCCCACCTGCAAAGTCAAAGTTTTTTGAGAGGTGAAGCAGTGTTGCAGTTGTCTCTCTGTTTCCCTCCTTCTTTATCCACCCCATTCCCTCAAATTCTGGCTTTATCTATCCACTAAATAAAGATAATTTAAAAATTAATGAAAAAGTTCAATTATTTGACAATAAAGTGGCCTGTGGGAGGAAGTCTCACAAGGGGAACATATCTCTCTCTGGAGAGCTGCCTGGGGCTGGTGATGAGCTGCTGTTCTCATTTAGGGCCCCAGAGACCCACCCTAAAGCAGGGGTTCTCCAGCCCCAGGCTCATTGTCAGATGTGACCTTCCCAGCTAAAAGCACCCTGCCCTCCCCATTACAAAAAAAAAAAAAAATTACAGTCCAGGATGCAGATCCTTTCCACAGAGAGAAAGAGGCCTTCATTGCACACATTCCCTTCCAACTACAACTCCCCACCCTTGTTCCATCCTGTCATCCTCCTCCTCCCTCTCCTTGGGTGACTATCAGTGGTACTCTTGATGCCTCTCTCTTACTCCCTTTCCCACCTGCATGTGCACCTGCATTCCCACTCTGCCACCTACCCCACCATGCCCACACCAAGCGCACGTGGCTCCTTTAAGAAGCTAGCTCTCAGGGGTCGGGCAGTAGCACAGCGGGTTAAGGGCACATGGTGCAAAACTCAAGGACTGGCTCAAGGATCCTGGTTCCAGCTCAGGGATCCCCACCTGCAGGGGGCAGGGGTTGCTTCACAAGCAGCGGAGTAGCAGGTCTGCAAGTGTCAATCTTTCTCTCCCCCCTCTTTTATCTTCCCCTCCTCTCTCGATTTCTCTCTGCCCTATCCAACAACAAGAGCAATAACAACATAATAATAACAATGATAAACAACAATGGCAACAAAAAGGGAAAAATAGCCCCCAGGAGCAGTGGATTTGAGTGCAGGCACCTAGCCCCAGCAATAACCCTGGAGGCAAAAAAAAAAAAAAAAAAAAGAAGTTAGCCCTCTTGGTACAGTTTGTGAATTATTATGTTTGAAGTGCCAGGTTCAAGATCCCATACTGCATGGGAGTACCACAGCAACAAGGGAAGTCTGAGGATGATAACAAGGTGCTGTGGTGCCTCTCCATTTATTTCTCTTTAAAATAAGAATTTTTTAAAATGTAAAATCGTGGTCTGGGAGGTGGCACAGTGGATAAAGTATTGGGTTCTCAACCATGAGGTCCCGAGTTTGATCTCTGGAAGCACATGTACCAGAGTGATGTCTGGTTCTTTCTCTCCTCCTACCGTTCTCATGAATAAATAAATAATTTAAAAAATGTAAGAGCTAGTGAGTGGAGTTCTTAGTTAGCACGTGCATTAGAGGAATCCAGAGGATTCTAGGGCTGTCCAGGTTGAGAGATCCCCCTCGCCCTCCTGGACTGACTGAGTGGTTGGCAGACAGTACAGGACTGAACAACTGACCCAACTGACCCAATACACTGACCCAACTCTATGGGACAACTAGGTCAGAGGATTTTGGTTCCCATCAAGCAAATGCAGTCTTTTTGTAAAAGTAATAATAATTAATTTTATTTATTTACTTATTTTTGCCTCCAGGGTTGTTTCTGGGGATCTGTGCCTGCATCACGAATGCACTGCTCCTGGAGGCTATTTTTCCCCCTTTTAGTTGTCCTTGTTGTTTATCATTGTTGTGGTTATTATTATTCTTGTCATTGATGTCATTGTTGTTGGATAGGACAGAGAGAAATGGAGAGAGGAGGGGAAGGCAGAGAGGGGGAGAGAAAGACACCTGCAGACCTGCTTCACCGCCTGTGAAGCGACCCCACCTGCAGGTGGGGAGCCAGGGGCTCGAACCGGGATCTTACACCAGTCCTTGCGCTTCATGCCATGTGCGTTTAACCCACTGCGCTACCACCCGACCCCCTATTTATGTATGTATTTATTTATTTTTATCTCAGGGCCCAGTAGAACTTCCCTGTGCCCCCACTCTTGGGGGGCATTCAGCTGGATCCAGCAGCGAGTGGAAGGCTGGCATGGGCATGAGCCAGCTGCTGGGAGAGCACTCCCATGTCTAGGAAGGGCACCATGTGGAGCAAGGCCTCTGCCCTGGGTTTTTCTGTGTCCACACATGAAGCCAGATCAACACAACAAGGATCACCTGCCCCTGAGGACAGGTGTGAACACAAGGAGGCATGGCCCCAGCCTTGTTGGTGATGGGGGCCCAGGCACAGGTTAGGATCTTCAGAGTCCTGAGACCTGCATACAGCTTCTCCTCACTGTCCCCCCCCCACACACACACAACCTCAACCAGACTCACTAGCATGTTCAAGTCCCTGGATAACACATGGGAGTACTTGCAGGGAGGAAGCTTCACAGGCAGTAGAGAGAAGTAGCGCTGTCTCCCTCTCTATCTATCTCTCCCTCCATCTCATTCTTCACTCTCTCTGGTCCTCATCATCTATCTAGAGGAAAGAAAGAAAGAGAGAGAGAAGGGAGAGAGAAAGAAAGAGAGAAAGAAAGAAAGAAAAAAACAGACACTGGGAATGATGGAGCTATGCAAGTATGAAGCCCTAAAGATAACCCTATGGCAAAGCAACAACAACAGTAATAATAATTCATTGTTTCTCTACCTTTTTCAGTGATGCTAGGCTTCTCTTTGCCTAATTACAATAATTAAAAAAACTACTACAAAAACAGCAGCAGCAACAACAACAAAACAAGCCAGTACCTAGTAAGTGAATCAGATTTATTAAATCCTTCAGCCATCTGGAGCAAGTAACATAATCTCTGTTATCTTTTGCTTGTTTGTTAAAACATGGTTATTTATTCATGGAAGAGAGAACCAAAGCATCATTATGGTATCTGTGATGCCAGGTCCTGAACTCAGAAACTCATGTGTGCAAGTGAGGCTCTCTACCCACTGTGCCACCTTCAAGCTGAATGATTTATCTGTCTTAGAAATGAAAAAGTAGATGTCTAGAGAATTCAAGAAACTTGTCTGTGCCTCTGTTTCAACTTGTCCAAATGAGCTTGCTTCATAGCTGGCATCTCCTCAGCCCAAATCTAGGAACTATAGCCCTGGACCAGGCAGCTGAGCAAACAGCTCAGAGAAATCCATACACAGACCCTGTGACTACCCCTTATCTTTTTCTTTGGGCCTCAATTTCCTTGTCTGCAAGATCAAGGGGGTAGGCTGTAAGGTTCGAATCCTCCTCACCTCTGACCAAGCTCAGAACACCGTGCTTGGCATAAAATTATAAATATAGCTTTTCCCAGGCTGATGATAAAGAACATCAATAGACCAAGCTCCACAGCAGGTAACTGAGTACTCAGAAAGCTACCCCTGATGTCAGAGTGGCTAGCTACACACTCCTGCCTCTGTTCACTCAACAGAACCCAATATTAATTCAACTGTCTTGTCTAACAGCAGGTAGTCAGTTTCCTCTTTGTCCACATGCCTTCCTTTGTCTTGCTTTTGAGGCAGATGCTTTTTTTTTTTACTGTCCACCCATCTCTTCTCTTGGTGACTATTCCCTTTTTAAAAAATGTTTATTTATTTTAATTTTTAAATATTTATTTGTTTATTCCTTTTTGTTACCCTTGTTGTTTTGTTGTTGTAGTTATTATTGTTGTCATTGTTGTTGGATAGAACAGAGAGAAATGGAGAGAGGAGGGGAGGATAGAGGGGGTAGAGAAAGATAGACACCAGTAGACCTGCTTCACCACCTGTGAAGCAACTCCCCTGCAAGTGGGGAGCCAGGGGCTGTGACTAATTCTTAATTTGCTTATTTCAATAAACTTTCTGTAACCTTTGCTATGTGCTGCCTTATTCTTCTGGATCCCCTGCACATTGCTAGACAGAAGAGAGAAAATATGTCTCTACACCCCACTTGTGAAGAAGTGGGGACACTGAAGCTCAGGGATCAGGGCTACCCAAGAAAGTAACTGAAGCAAAGCTAGAAAAGAAAAATGAGAGGGAGGCAGGCGGTGGTGCACCAGATTAAATGTACATAGTTCTAAGCAGAAGGACCTGTGTAAGGACTGAAGTTGAAGCCCCCATTCCCCACCTGCAGCAGGGACACTTCATGAGCAGTGAAGCAGGTCTGCAGGTATCTATCTTTCTCTCCTCCTCTGTCTCCCCCTCCCTTCTCAGTTTCTCTCTCTGTCCTATCAAATAAAATAGAAGGAAAAAAAATGGCGAGGATTGGTAGTGCTA
Source organism: Erinaceus europaeus (assembly GCF_950295315.1). Classification (NCBI taxonomy): domain Eukaryota; kingdom Metazoa; phylum Chordata; class Mammalia; order Eulipotyphla; family Erinaceidae; genus Erinaceus; species Erinaceus europaeus. The sequence continues at coordinate 36,967,230 of NC_080180.1, read as the reverse complement.
GCACTGAGCCCCAGTAATAACCTTAGAGGCAAAAAAAAAAAAAAAAAAAAAGGTTTGGCACTTAGAAGAAAATCAGTTTGTTTCTAAGAACAGGACCACACATCCCAGACCAAGTTCAGAGGAGGCTTTTGGGGAGGAGAGGGCATTTGCCCCTTTCTAGCCATGGTGTCTGACAAGGTCCATAGAACCTTATCCTGGGAGATATGGAAGAAGTCATCTTAGATAGATCCCAGATACTCAGGGAAAAATAAATCCACTGCTGCTAATCCTGTTGCTTCCCAAAACTTCCAGTAGTTCTAGGTAAGGCTCCAGGAGCCTTTTCCTTAGAAATAAGCACCAGTGTTTGAGTCAGGAAGAAACCTGAAATGAGACACTGAAGCCTGGGGGGTGGGCTGAGGGGGTGGACTGTCCCAGGCTGGCAGGCTGCCTCTCCATATGGGTCTGGGTTGGGTGCACAAGGCCAATCGGAAGTGGGCCCCAAGGCAGAAGTTTACTGGTTGGTAGGAAAGGAATGTGGCCCAGAGCTCTAGAGTGGCTTATTTACAAGATTTTGTTACAAAATCCCTCCTTCTTTCAGTTGTGTGCTTGTTTTCTCCCAGGCTGACACAGGAGGTGGATTTTGAATATAACAGCATCTCCTGATCTTAGCTCTTAGTGATACTGCTGTCTCGGACTTGTAGATCACAACTCCACTTACAGGGCTCTGCACGAACATGGTCTCAGCATGTGTGTGATTCTCACTGCATATACTATTGCAAAAGTATTGGGGTAGATGCAGAGAGCACTTCATGATGCCCACGTACAGATGAGGACTGAGATTCAGAGGGCTGGCCTGCTCACAACTTCCAGGTTCTGTCCGTGGGAGTCAGCTCCAATGGGTCTTTCCTGTCTCACACCACACACTCTCACGTTGTCTCGTATATCTTTTTTTTTTTTTTTTTCCCTCCAGGGTTATTGCTGGGCTCGGTGCCTGCACCATGAATCCACCGCTCCTGGAGGCCATCTTTCCCCCTTTTTGTTGCCCTTGTTGTTGCAGCCTCGTTGCGGTTATTATTGCCATTGTTGACGTTGCTTTGTTGTTGGATAGGACAGAGAGAAATGGAGAGAGGAGGGGAAGACAGAGAGAGAGGGGGAGAGAAAGATAGACACCTGCATACCTGCTTCACCGCCCGTGAAGCGATGCCACTGCAGGTGGGGAGCCGGGGGCTCGAACCGGGATCCTTACACCGGTCCCTGCGCTTTGCGCCACGTGCGCTTAACCCACTGCGCCACCGCCCGACCCCCTGTCTCGTATATCTTTACGTGATTCTATATATGAACTTCACCAATAATATGGAGACTAACTGCCTTCTAGATCCTACTGGGCTCTCGGTTTAGATTTAAAAAAAAAAAAAAAAGTGCACTGATCTCACCTTGACCATAATAATCTCAGTGTTTATTTGTGAGATCTTTTTTTAACTCTTAGAGAAAGTACTAAAAACCAAAGGCATCAGTCTGTCACTGGGAGTCAGAGTTGAAAGGGGAAGCGGGGTTGAACAGGAAGAGTAGTGATTTCCTGCACACCTGATCTGACAGGCATTTTGTCACCTGGTAACTCCTTCAGTCTCAGTGACAGCCCTGCCTCCAAAAGTGATCTTCCTCTCAGTAACATTACTTAAGATCACTGGGTTAATAAGTCAACACCAGAATTTGAAAGCATGGTCATCTGTTCCCCCAGGCACCCCATTGCTGGAGGTGGAGACAGAGACACAAGTTTGTCACCTTGTTGCTAATACGACACCTGCTTCAATACCAGGGCATGAGACTCAGGCTATTCTTATGGCTCCTTCATCAGAAGTTCATCTTTGTTCTAACTCTAGCTGAAGACACTTGCATTAAAAAAAAAAAAAAAAAAGGCACAGAGTAAATGAAAACAGATGAGTACTGCAAGGCCAGGGATCTAGGGCAGTGGTAACAAACAGGACTAGAAGGCAACTAGATCCAAGTTTGGTCCCTGGTGTCAACAATACCCAGGGCTGAGTGGTTGCTGTGGTCAAAATAAATTAATGAATAAATAAATAAATAAATAAATACTGCAAGAGTATGAATATTGACTTTCCCAAAGATACCCATGTCCTAATTCCAGGAACCTATGAATGCTGCTTTATATGGTGGTAGAGACTTGCATTCATGAAAGCCCAAGGATCTGAACTGCAGAAGGACCTTTAAGGTGGGATCTCAGAAGGCAGAGAGGCAGTAGGAACTGTAAGACTGAAAGGAAAAAGAGTGACCTGGAAGGGAAGAATGTGTTGAGGGACAGAAGGCACCAGCCAAAAATGAGAGTGGTTGTAGGTGTAGTTGGGGCCTTTGGCTTTATAGGGGGTGAACCTTTGGGGGCAGACTCTTTCTCTCCTGGGACCACCATGTGAGCTATATATAAGTCAATTTTCAGTCCCCTTGCTTTTCTCCTTCTTTTTCTCTCCTAACATGTTTTTGTGTTCAATAATGTTTAATTTAACTGGTTAATTATGCTTTCCATCAATTTTTTGTTGGGAAAAGGCATGGTGAACTCTCAGAATGGGGGACTGATGCTGTCCCCCCTCCCCTTAGTCCTTTAACAAATGTATAATACAACCTGCAGAGGCTAGAAAACAAAACAAACAAACATGAAACCAAGAAGACACCACCCTGGAAGCTTCTAGAAGGTGGATCTGGTATAACTCAGTGAGAAGAAATTAAGACCTCCACTTTTCCTCAGCTAGCAGGCTTGGGAATGGGTACTTATAAGAAAATTAAAAGCACTTGAAGGGGTGGAGATAGACACAGAGACAAGGATCTGCCTCTTCATGGCCTCTGGGCTGGGGAATTGGAGTCTCCCCCAATGTCCACACATGAGAACAATGAAGTAATTTACACAGGGGCAAGAACCAGACTTGACAGCAAGAAGCAGAAACCTGATAGCCTTAAAACAGTGGAGGAGGGGAGAGGCAGAGTGGTGGGGAGGGGGTTGATTTGGGTGAAATGGGGTATTCCCGGGGCCACATCTTTTTATCTATTATTTTAAATAAAATACTTTTCCTAGGACAAATGAGGTTCTGGGACTCTTATGAGCCAGGGGCAAATGAACTCAGTAATACCAATACATTTAGGCTCTATTTCACTGACACTTTGCATTCAGTCCAGCAAAAAGGATTTCAGAATTCTGGCTTTAAGAACTGCACTTAGTACATTTGCGTGAAGTTACTAATTTGTGGTAAAGTATTGGAACGGACATAGGCAGCAAATGCATACAGTTAATCTATAGTAATTCATTATATGTGACTATAACTACTTCTCTTGGCTGGCTTTTGGATATTTAAATTAACAATCACTTTAAGCTATGCATTACAGTCAAAACTGCAACAGATCAGACTTGATAAGGTTTCATTTCATACTGGAGATTTGGAGCTTCTGTTTATGTTCTTGAAAGTAAGTAATCTCTGATGATTCAGAGTGTATGCAGCTTAATATGTTTAGAAAGGAGCACACTTAGCACATGCACATAGGACACAAATACTAATGTACTTAGCAAGGAAAAAAACATCAGAAAATTATATGTTATTACCTTTGTACTTACTTCCATTTGGAGGTAAATTATTTGTTCAGTGAGAGATTCCTATCTTGAATGGAAGTGTCTATTCAGAAACATATCATTTGGGTACATAATTTGACTTCATATACATGATAAAAATAGCATTAATTTTGGGACTTGATGTTTAAAAAGAAAGTAAACTATGGTTTACTTATTATCCTTCTACCAGAAGGAGTTCGCTTGTGGATTTCCTCCTTATGCTAGTTCTTGGATATGTTTGTGCTTTTTGTGTAATTGTTATTTATGAATACAGTGCCTATCATAGTATTTCCTTGCTGGAATTACCACTGACTATACAAATTACTGTTTGTGGTATTGGTGGCTTTGACTGTAATCCTTTTGCAAATGAACATTTTAATACAAAGATCTGATTGGCACAAGCTAAGGTACAGCACGGTCATGGGCATCTTGAGATTGGTCGGCCTGCTTCCAATTTAGTTAGGTCAGTTTCACTGGGGATCACCAGGGGTCTAAGCAACAAAGCATGAACAACCTCTAGATACTTAGAATTATACTCCTGGTGAAAGCATTGTTGGGTTTTTTAAAATTTTAAAAAATATTTATTTATTTATTCCCTTTTGTTGCCCTTGTTGTTTTATTGTAGTTATTGATGCCGTCATTGTTGGATAGGACAGAGAAAAATGGAGAGAGGAGGGGGAGACCAAGAGGGGGAGAGAAAGATAGATACCTGCAGACCTGCTTCACCATCTGTGAAGCGACTCCCCTGAGCCAGGGGCTCGAACCAGGATCCGTATGCCAGTCGTTGTGCTTTGTGCCACCTGCACTTAACCCGCTGAGCTACAGCCCAACTCCTGGTTTTTTTAAAAAAGAGATTCTGTTACAGGGAAAGCTCACGTCTCACAAATTAATATGGGATTCTTGCGTATTAATATGTAGAAATTGCTGATTCAAGGCTATTACCTTTCAATATTATGTTATTAATTATTATTATTATGTTGTTATTTCAATATTATATTATTAATTCATTAATATGTTTGTTGGATTACTGTAAAGCCAACAAACATATTAATCAACTGCACAAAAATGGAATTTTATTGCCTTAAATTAGAGACTGTGAAAAACACTCAGAGAAGAAATGTCCATGATGACTGCTCACCACCACCACCCTCAGTCACAGTCAGTTTCTCCCTTTGCTGGCCCAACTCTCACTTATTCTCTGCTTGATTCAGCTCAGCTCCACAGTCCTCCCAGTTCTACTTGCATCTCCTTTTCCTGCATGTTGTTTCTTCATCTACCAGCTTCTTTATCTATCTCCTGGTATTTATGACCCAGAGTCAAACGTCAAGATTCCAGGTCCTCTCCTGTCCAGTCATTTGCCTTGCATTCTTCTTTTCTTTTTACTTGGTAGTGGGAATTCTGGGAAATGTAGTTTTTCGATATCTAGTTACACATTTTAATTTTTTAGGATTGTGGAACATAAGTTAACAGCTTGGTAGTGATCTCTAACATCATGGAAAAACCTCAGCGAAACATTGATGGCTATGCCCTCTGTAACTATGGCCTATAAGGTAGAAACCTGAATGTTAATCTAGAATCATGAGCTAGTCTTATTGTGAGAATGTTAACTTGGCAAAGAAGAGTAGTTGGAAACATTTTTGAGATGTGTGACCTTTCAGAGAGAAAAAGAGGCTGACCTTGATTAAGAGAATACTCCCAGGGCAGGCTTAGATAGCACAATGATTATGCAAAGAGATTTTCATGCTCTTTCAGACTCTGAAGTTCCAGGTTAAATTCCAACCCCCCCCCCCCCAAACACATACACCACCACCACCACCACCCCACCACCATCATAAGCCAGAGCTGATTAATGCTTTGGAGAAAAATAAAAGTAAAAATAATCTCAGTAAATGAGAGGTAGCCACAAGGAATTTATCTGAGGCCTGCAGGTGGTTCTACCATAAGAAGCTTGCATGTTACTGAAATTAAATGCAGGATCCCTGTAAGTGTCTTCTCTCCTCTGTTTTTCTTAAGGTAGGTAACACCACTGGGATACATTTTTTAAAAGACTGTTTGATACACAACCATGTTGTCAAAGTCCAGCACACCAGTAGGCCAGGCTAGCTTTGCGGTGGGAGACAGACGATCAGGGCCACAAGGCTGAGCAGAGAAGCAATATTTCTTTATTCACGAGCTAACGGTTCAAATCACAACCCAAATCTGTCTTGCATCCTTCTCCTCCAGTGGCAGCATCAGGAACCCAGGAAGTATGTAGGATAGGGGGCTGGGAGAAGAAAGAAGCGTGAAAAGGCAAAGACTAAACCAAAATCTCCCGGAGGCAGGGGGAGTGAGACCAAACCAATGTAACAGAGTGACCATGTAAATAGACCACAGCATCAAGCAATGTAACAGAAGGGATTCCAGAAGCAGAACTAGAAGCATACCAACACAGCAGAGTGGTCAGGCTTGGAACCAGTGCTCACCCTAGAGCCTCCATCTTTTACGGCAAAGGACATAACCATATCACACTCCTACAGATTTATACAGCCTATCCACATTGTTTATAGCCTGGACTGCTATGATCATACAAGGTAGCATTTTTGGAGTCAACCTATACATTTTAAGTAAAAATGAAAATACCTCACCATCTAGGCTTATATCCAAAGGACATAATTTGATGGGTGTGGATAGACAGCATAATGGTTATGCAAAGAGACTTTCATGTCTGAGGCTCCAAAATCCCAGGCTTAGTCCTCTGCACCACCAAAAACCAGAGCTGAGCAGTGGTAAAAAACATAAAAATAAAAATAAATAAAAATAAACTAACAAAAATTTCTAGGGCTGGGCAGCAAAACAGCTCTCTTGGGTAGTGTGTTGTTTTGTCTTATACTTGACCCAGGTTCAAGCCCAGCCCCCACCACACTGAAGGGAGCTTTGGTGCCGTGGTCTCTTTTACCCTACCACTCTCTGCTTCTCTATCTATAATAATAAAAATAACAATAATAAGCAATAACAATAACCTTCCAGGGTCATATGTCAGGTTTATTTTATTGTCTTTATTTTTGGATACAGTGAGAGAGAAGGGGGAGATTGAGAGGAAGTAAGAAAGAGAGACACCTGCAGCACTATCTCATTGCTTGTGACACTTGCCCCTGGCAAATGGGGATGAAAAGCTTGAACTTCGGCCTCTACTCATTGCTATGTGCACTCTACTGTGGGGGCCACTTCCTGTTCCCAAGTCAAGATTTTTTGTTTGTTTTAGTTTGGTTTGGTTTTTGCTTCCAGAGTTATTGCTGGGGCTCAGTGCCCGTACTACAAATACACTGCTCCTAGCTGCCTTTATTATTTTTTTTTTCATTTTATTGGATAGGACAAAGAGAAATTGAGAGAGGATGGGGAGATAGAGAGGGGGAGAGAATGATAGACACCTGCAGACCTGCTTGTAAATTGTCATGGATGTAGATGGGGAGACAGGGGCTTGAACCTGAGTCCTCGAGTGGGTCCTTGCGTTTAGTACTATGTGCACTTAACTGGGTGTGCCACTGTCTGGCCCACCCTAGTCAAATTTTAGTGACAGTAAGTTACTGACATTTTATTTGCTTCCACTCTACCAGGGGAAGAATATTCCTCTAAGTTCACTTTCCTTTGCTGTCAATGACCAGAGAAATGACTGTCTTCCTAGAAAGTATGAACCTGGGAGGGTAGACATAGGCCATGGAGGCACTCAAGAGCCCACAGCACTGGAGACAGTCTTCACCTGGCTCTTGCTTACACCCAGGGTCAATCCAGGAGCTTCAGAACCAGCCTGAGCCTCCCTGTGTGACCCCCACTGAGCTGGGGGCAGACAGGCCGGTGAGGATGGGCCAGGGGTAAGCTTACACTTTGTGTTCCCTGATAGAAGCAAGGAATCCTCCTCATCCATTTAGTCATACTTGCCTCTTGCAGAAAGGGAACTGTTTGGGAGTAAGGATCTGCCATGGACCATACAGTTGTAGGCAGTGGGTGAAATGGGATCTCTTGAGATAAGACTTTCTATCCTTCCTTCCTTCCTTCCTTCCTTCCTTCCTTCCTTCCTTCCTTCCTTCCTTCCTTCCTTCCTCCCTCCCTCCCTCCCTCCCTCCCTCCCTCCCTCCCTCCTTTCTTTCTTTCTTTCTTTCTTTCTTTCTTTCTTTCTTTCTCTTTCTCTTTCTTCCTTCCTTCCTTTCCCTTCTTCCTTTCATCTGTTGCATTGGTGGAGAGATTGCACATGCATAATTCCACCATTTCTGGGCCATGTTCTTTATTCATTTTCAGTTATATATAGATGGGGGGGGGGGAACAGGCACAAGGGAAGGAATAGAATGAGCGAGAAACATCACAGCTCTGCTTTACCAACCTTGCTGCTATGGTGAGCACATATGGTGCCTGAGTTTGAGCCCTGGCTTTAACTCATACTGAGGGACAAGCCCTGCAGGGTAAGCTGTCTCTCAGCCCCTGGTCTGTGACTTGTAACCACCCTCCTTCTTGTCTCTTCTGAGCTGCCTTCAATTCCAACTGTTTAATCTAGGAAATACCTTGGTTTATTTTTGATCTTGTGTTTTGTTCCAGACACATGTGCTGGGTAAGTTGATGAGGGAGGCCCTGACTCTTTGGGCTGGGCGGGCTGCTATCAACTTCTGCCATGGCTGCCTCCAAGGCGTACTCCTCCCTGTCAGCTGGCATCTGGATCAGGAGATGGCCTCCGCCTTGAAATCTAGAGACGCCCACTTGTAGTGTGTCACAGCTGAGTGCTGGTTTCCACCCCTCCAGATGGCCAAGATGATGTCTCTCAGGTGCCAAGTACTCCCATCCTCTCCCCAAACACCACCACCCCCACACACATGTCCAGTCTGTTTCTCTCCTCCTGTGGTTTCTTCTCACTGTCCTGTCATTCAGCCTGGGAGGAGAAGCAGAAAGACTGTATCTTCTTCATCTGTGATGGTAACTTACAGTCTGGAGTCTTCAGTCAAGGCTCTTGGTTGAAACTGAACCTCCCCAACTTATCTCTGGGGAGGATGGGCCACACCTTCTCTCCATCAGGGAGGGAGCCAGAAAGCGACCTCTTTCTTTTCTAGGCCTCATTTTCCCTATCTGAACCATCGCATCCCAAATAAAGTGCTGTTCTAGGGGTAGAACATTTGAAAAGATCTGAAAAATAAAAGAAAAATCTCACAGTTCTCTCAGCGACAGCTTGTTCTTGTGTAATTTTTATGTAAAAGAATCCACACATACACAGTTATGTGTCCTGCTTTTAAAAAAGATTTAATTATTTTTAAAGATGTATTTATTTATGAGACGTGTGGAAAGAGAGTCAGAACACTACTTTAGCACTTGTGATGCTGGGGCCTCAACTCAGGACTTCAGCTTTATGCCATGTTGAAGAAATTTTCTGATCCAAGACTTCTTGATATTTTCTGTTAGTAGAAATTCTATTGATTTTACCTAAGGCCTCCATATTTATAGAACATTTCTGGTTGATTGTTAATAGGTGTCCAGTAAGTAAGGCTTCAGATGCTGTTTTTTTGCCACAACTCCCCCGAAGGCAGAGGTATGATGAGTGTCAGACAGTTATAAGGACAGCTCATAGGCCTTGAGATTATGCAAATGTATATCTGTAACTCTGACCTCTGGCTACTCCCCTGTAGGATTTTGGGTTTGTGCATAGTAGAGTGGCCTGATATTTCTTGAGGCATCAGAGAATTGCACCTGACTCGTGACATTCAGACAAATTGTAATGAAGGCTTAACACATTCTTTTTTTTTAATTTTTACTTATAAAATAGAAATATTGACAAGACTATAGGATAAGAGAGGTACATTTCCATACAATGCCCACCCTCAGGGCTCCATATACAACCCCCTCCCTTGATAGTTTCTCTATTTTTTTATCCCTCTGGGAATATGGACCCAGGATCATTATGTGGTACAGAGGTGGAGGATCTGACTTTGGTAATTGCTTCTCCGCTGAGTATGAGCATTGGCAGGTCGATTCATACTCCCAGCCTGCCTCTCTTTCCCTAGTGGGGCAGGGATCTGGGGAAGCGGGTCTCCAAGATACATGGTGGGGTCCTCTGCCCAAGGAAGTTGGGTTGACATCATGGTATCAGGTATAATCTGGAACCTGCTGGCTTAACACATTCTTGATGTCTCCCATGCCTTGAAATGTATAGTGGATAAATAGATACTTTTAATGTTCCCCAGTGGCTTGTTTGTTTATTTGTTTGTTTTCCTAGCATACTACTTACTTGTGGCTTATTGTGAGACTGGAAATTGAACTTGGAACCTCTGGTCTTTTTGCATAATTGTTGTGCTGTCTCCTTCCCCTCCCCTCATCCACAGTTTTGTTTTATTATGTAATTTGTGCTTTGACAATTGCTCCTGAATTGTTTTTACCTAAAAGCATCTTTGATCTTCCTCTTCCTTTTGATATGAAACATGATTTTTATTAATATATATGCTACCAAGTGTTTTTGCTGAGCACTGACACATATAACATTCTCCCATTTTGAGGTGTCCAGGTGCTGTCCTTCCAGACTCTTCGGATCAACTATGAAGTGACAGAAGTTATTTTCTCTCCACCCTGGGACATGTTGGATCTCAGGGTTTTGGCATCTGGCTAAGGTTCTTTTACCCATGGATAATCCATAGTGTTAACTCTTGGACCAAATTTTTGTTTGTTTAGATTTACTTTATTTACTTCACAAGAATAGATGGGTAGGAAGAGATGGGGCAATATGGGGGCAGGAGTGACAAGGGGACAGACTAAAGATACTCTCTGATATATTTGGTGCCAGGAATTGAACTCATGCCTGCAAGTCCATAGACCTACCCAAGGGTGACTCTATTCTGGGCTGCTATAGGTCTTGTTTTTAAATAGTTGCCTGCCTTTGTTTTAAAAGTCACACATGGTCATTGCATGCAGAAAACTCAAACAAAGAAAAGAAACATGATTTCTCTTGTTCCCTGGAGGAATAACAAGCATTAACATATATATATATATATATTTTTTTTTTTTCCTCCAGGGTTATCCATGGTGCCTGCACTACAAATCCACTGCTCCTGGAGGCTATTTTTTCCCCTTTTGTTGCACTTGTTGTTTATCATTGGTTTTGTTATTATTATTGTTGTTATTGCTGTCATTTTTGTTGGACAGGACAGAGAGAAATGGAGAGAGGAGGGGAAGACAGAGAGGAGGAAAGATAGACACCTGCAGACCTGCTTCACCACCTATGAAGCGACATACACTGTAGGTAGGGAGCCGGGGGCTTGAACCAGGATCTTTAACGCTGGTTCTTGCGTTTTGTGCCATGTGTAAAATTGTTCAGTTTTCCACATATCAATTCAACTCCCTTTAGGTCTTCTGACATCATGTTCCAGGACCTGAACCCTCTCCCTGAACCCAGAGTCTTTTACTTTGGTGCAATACAATAAACCCTGTCCATGTTCTGCTTTGTGTTTTCTTATTTTTCAACTTATTTATTATTATTATTATTATTATTGACTTAATAATGATCAATAAGATTGTGGGGTAAAGGGTACAATTTATACAATTCCCACCACCGGAATGCCATATCCCATCCCCTCCATTGGAATGCTCCTTCCCTTCCTTCCTTCCTTCCTTCCTTCCTTCTTTCCTTTTTTCCTTCCTTCCTTCCCTCCTTCCTTTTTTCCTTTTTTCTCAGTAGTACTTAAATCAATCTTTAGAGGAAAAAAAAAACCAAAAAAACATATGTCACTGTGTCCACAAGAAGGGCCATTGTTGTTTCTCAATTAATTCAGGGAGTGGGTGATGGCGGAAATAGTGTCTGTTCTAAGAATGATCACTCAAACAAATACTCATATAGTACTCCCTATGTGCCTAGTGCTGTACCAAGAGCTTCATGTACTTTTGAACAGCTTATAACAGACCTCTTAATTAGTTTGACCTTAGATGAAGAAACTGAGGCACAGAATCGCCGAAATTGCTCAGTTGGGAGGGCGTTAGACTGAAGAACTTGAGGCACAGGACAGTTAAATCTCTTACTCAAGCTAGGAGGTGGAGGAGCACGAGTTCTAAACTTGTTAATTCATGTAAGACTTTCTCCTTTCTTCCTTGATCCCTCCCTCCCTTTCCCTCTCTCTTTTTTTCTTTTTTTCTTTCTTATAGAAACAGAGAGACAAAGTGAAAGAAAGACCACAGTACTGAAACTTCCTTCAATGAAGTGGAGGTTGGGCTTGAACCTGGGTCACACATACAGCAGAACAGAATACTATTCAAGTGAGTTATCTGGCTGGCCCTCAGGCTGCTGGGGAAAGGGGTGTATGTTAGGATGTTTGTGAAGCAAGATTTTGGGGTGCCCATGACATCTCATGTGATAGTAATGAATGCCTGTATTTTCCCTACTTATTTATTTATTTATTTATTTATTTTGCCACCAGGATTATTGCTGGGGCTCCATGCCTGCACAGCTGCACTGCTCCTTGCAACAATTTCCTGCCTTTATTCTTCCTTTCTTTCTTTCTTTCTTTCTTTCTTTCTTTCTTTCTTTCTTTCTTCCTTTCTTTCTCTCTTTCCTCCTTCCTTCCTTTCTTTCTTTCCTTCTTTCTTCTTAAAAGTCATTTCTTACTTTTTGATTAATAATGGTTTACAAGATTGTAAGATTACAATTCACACCCACCATCAAAGTTTGATGCCCCCTCCCAACAATAATCACCATAGTTCTCACAGTCTAAGAGACTGTTTCCTTTATTATTTTTTACAAGTTCATGCGTTTCAGTTCTTTAGATTCCACATGTGAGTGAAACAGTCCCATACTTGTTTTTCATTTCTTTTCTTTTTAATTTTTATTTATAAAAAGGAAACACTGACAAAATTGTTTTTCATTTCTTAACTTATTTCATCATTCACAGTCACTTTTAATTTCTTCTTTTTTGTCCCAAAGGACACAATATTATCTTTTTGATTGCAGAGTAGTATACCATAGATACCATATATCCAGTAACTTTTTTTTTTTTTTTTGAATCTAATCATCTGTCAATGGGCATTTAGGCTGCTTCCATTATTTGGCTATTGAGATTAATGAAACTATGAACATAGGGGCGTATATGTTCTGTTGTTGTGTGCCGTGGAGAAGAGAGAGAGGAGGTCCAGAGCGAAGAGGGAACACAAATCTTTATTTGCGCTGGCACCTCAGAGTTGGGTGCTAGAGAAGCAGGTTGGGCCACATGGAGGTAGCGAAAATGGCTGCCTCATGCAGTAACCTTTCCTGTGTCTGAACACTGAAACGGAGCGCTGGCAAGAGAGTGAGGTCAGCTTTCCCGAGAATGGGAAGGGGGAGGAGTAACCATAGCACTCCAGGATAGGATAATAACTCTCGTGAGAATGGGAGGGGGGAGGAGTAACCAAAGCATTTCAACTATGGCGGGGAAATAGACAATGCCCTGAGGGCACAACATGGTGGAACAGGTGCTCCGAGAATGTCCCAACTCTTGCGCAGGAACTAGCAGTAGCCTGAGGGGACAACATGGCAGATGTGACTGCATCTGCACAATTTCCCAGCACTGTCCCATCAAACTACTCATTCTATGTCCTTTGGTTAAATGCCTAAGAGTGGTATCCCTGGATCATAAGGTAATTCCATTTTTACTTGATTAAGGACTCTCCATAGTTTTCCAAAGGGACTGCAATTTGCATTCCCACTACTTGTGTAACAGAGCTCCTTTTCCCCACAACGCTGCCAACACCTGTTATTTCCTGGTTTGCTGATGTAGGCCATTCTCACAGGTGTAAATGTTGGAAATTTAGTGCAGTTTTAATCTGCATTTCTCTAATGAAAAAGGAAGTGGGCATATCTTCATATGCCTGTGGGCCATGTGCATCTCTTCTTCTTCTTTTTTTTTTCAAGACTTCATTTATTCATGAGAAAGCTAGGAGAGAGAGAGAGAAAGAACCAGACATCACTTTGATACTCTGTTGCCGGGTATTGAACTCAAGACCTCATGCTTGAAAGTCCAGTGCTTTATTTCTGCTCCACCCTCCTCCCCAACCACTGTGCATCTCTTCTTTAGACAAGTGTCTTCATTTCTTTGACTCACATACATATATATATATATATTTTTTGAGATGTACAAGTTCTTTATATATATTTACTATCAATAGGTTTTCGGATGTGCAAATATCTTCTCCCAGGGTTAGCCTGGTTATTCTTGTGTAGGTTGTTTTTGATGTGTAGGAGGTTTTTAGTTTCTGGTGGGTTTTGTTTGTTTGCTTTTTTACCAGAACATTGCTCATCTCTGGCATATGATGGTACTGGGCATTGAACTGGACCTATGGTGCCTCAGGCATGAAAGCCTTTTTGCCTAACCTTTACACTATCTCCACAGCCCACTTTTTAGTTTCTGGAATCCCTTTTTTTTTTTTTTTTTTTGCCTCCAGGGTTATTGCTGGGGCTCAGTGCCTGCATCATGGATCCACTACTCCTAGAGGCCATTTTTCCCCCTTTTGTTGTCCTTATTGTTGTAGCCTTGTTGTGGTTATTATTATTGTTATTGTTGATGTCGTTCGTTGTTGGATAGGACAGAGAGAAATGGAGAGATCAGGGGAAGACAGAGAGGGGGAGAGAAGAACAGACACCTGCAGACCTGCTTTACCACCTGTGAGGCGACTCCCCCGCAGGTGGGGAGCTGGGGGCTTGAACTGGGATCCTTATGCCAGTCCTTGCGCTTTGTGCCACATGTGCTCAACCCACTGTGCTACCTCCCAACCCCCTGTAATCCTATTTATTTACTCTTGTTTTCATTTCACATGCCTATGGGGTTGAGTCTCTAAGTACATCTTTGGGGCTGAGTCTCTAAGTACATCTTTGAGGTTAAGGTCCTTCAGTGTTTCACTGATGTGTTTTTTTTTCTTTCTACACATTAAATATTTTAGAAGTTGTGTTCTAAATCTAATATCCATCCAGGTCTTTGATTTTGTTTTGATCTGATTTTGGTGCATGGTATTAAGTAGTGGTCTTGTTTCACTTTTCTACATATGATTATCCAGTTTCCCCAGCACCATTTGTTGAAGTCATTTTCATTGAACAGTTTTTGCCACTTTACCATGTATTCGGTGGCTATGTGTGTGTGGGTCCTCTTTTTAAAAATTTCTCTATTGGGGGATTAATGTTTAACAGTCAACAGTAAATACAATAGATTGTACATGCATAACATTTCTCATTTTTCCACACAACAATACGACCCCCACTAGGTGCTCTGCCATCCTGTTCTAGGACCTGAACTTCCCCCACCTTCACCCACCCACCCCAGAGTCTTTTACTTTGGTGAAATGCAGCAACTCCAGTCCAAGTTCACTTAGTGTTTTCTCTTCTGATCTTGTTTTTCAACTTCTGCCTGTGAATGAGATCATCCCATATTCATCCTTCTGTTTCTGACTTATTTCACTTCACATGATGTCTTCAAGCTCCATCCAAGATGGGCTGAAAATGGTGAAATCACCATTTTTACTCTGAAAATGTCCAATAGTTCTAATTTATCTAGCTCTTCATTTAGCTCCCTCATTTCTTTATGTTTTTTTTTTAACCTAGATATCTGTCAAGTTGAGAGAGTGGGTTGTTTAAGTCTCCTACTATTACTATTACTGTGTTGCTATTAATATATTGCTGGAGATGTTTGATGTATTTAGATGGCCTCTCCTTGTTGATAATCATACTTAGTGCTCAAAGGATTAATCAATCAAGTAGGCCCTCTGTCTTTTACTTCTCTCTCTTTTGAGAGAGACCTACAAGGACAGACAGAGATAAAGAGACACCTGCTGCATTACTCCAGTGCTCATGAAGCTTCCTGCCTGCAGCTGGACACAGGAGCTTGGACCTGGGCTTTCACACATGATTATCTATGCGTTCTACCTGTAGCATACCACCCCACCCCTACTCTCAAGCTTGTGTTTGAAGGGAGGGGATTAGCCTTCAGGCTCTCTGCCTCAAAGTTCAGTTCACCTTGATAAGAGAACAGAGGTGATTATAGAAAACAGGAATCCACAGCTCCTGGCAGCCATTTTTTTCCCCCTTTCTATCTTATTGGATAGAACAGAGATAGAAACTTGCAAAACTGCTTCACTGTTTGTGAAATGTCCTTCTGCAGGTGGGAAGCAGAGGCTCAACCTTGGGTCCTACATGGTGATAAGTATGCATGATCAGATATGCCACCACCCAGCCACTGGAGTCCATTATCTTTTAGAGACATGCACTGTAGATTTGGGAGTTCAATGACACTTATGTTTTGTTTGTTACTAAATAATCCTTGGGTGTAGGGACTCCATTTGGATAGATGGAGTATGAGAGGTGTACAGTTAGTAAGTCCTGAGTTGCATCTGCTAAAGCTGAGCTGTGGGTATAGGGAAATCTCTCCTCTAGTGCATTTGCTTGAAATTAGACTAACACTTAAACAATTTTTTTTACATTTTTATTAACTTTATTTATTTCTTGGATAGAGATAGCCAGAAATCAGGAGGGTAGGGAGAGAGAGAGACATCTACAGCCCTGATTCACCACTCACAAAGCTTGCCCCCTGAAAGTGGGGCCTGAGGCCTTAAACCTGGGTCCTTGTACACTGTTACACATGCACTCAACCAGGTGTGCCACAACCAGCCCATTTAAGTATGTATGTATGTATGTATGTATGTATGTGTCTACTATTGGAGAGAGACAGAAAGAGATTGAGAAGGGTGGGGAGAGGAGATAGAGAGGGAAAGAGACAAATACCTACAACCCTGCTTAACCACTCTTTTTCCTTAGGGGTTTGAACCCGGGTTCTTGTGTACTATAATGTGTGTGCTTAACCAGGCACACCACTGCCTGGCTCCTAGTGCAACTCTCTAAAAATCCCTGGGTGGCCTTGTGAAGTGATGCAGTGACTAAAACTGAAGTCCCAAGTCCCATTCATTGCATCACATATGCCAGCATTGATCTCCAGTTTTCTCTTTCTCTCCTCTTACTCACTCACTCACTCACTCACTCACTTATAAGTAAATACATAAATCCCCCCCCCTTTTTTGCCTCCAGGGTTATTGCTGGTGTTCAGTGCCTGCATCATGAATCCACTGCTCTTGAAGGTCATTTTTTTTCTCCTTTTGTTGCCCTTGTTGTTGTAGCCTTGTTGTGGTTCTTATTGTTGTTGACGTCGTTCATTGTTGGATAGGACAGAGAGAAATGGAGAGAGGAGGGTAAGACAGAGAGGGGGAAAGAAAGACACCTGCAGACCTGCTTCATCACCTGTGAAGCGACTCCCCTGCAGGTGGGGAGCGGGGCTCGAACCGGGTTCCTTACGCTGGTCCTTGCGCTTTGCGCCAAGTGTGCCTAACCCGCTGTGCTACCGCCCTACCCCCCACCCCCGACAAATCCCTTTTAAAAAGAAAAAAAGCTTCCCTGGTTTTCAGTCTGCAGGAATATCCCTCCCAGCTCCACCTCTTGAATCTGTGGAATGAGCTTTATACATTTTTCATGCAAGAACTATCTTGTCAGAAAGAGTTGAGAAGGAGGAAACTGTAGAGTATGGGAGGTAAAAGCCATTAGCCACACAAAATTACATTCCCGGGAAATGTCCAGAACCTAGTAAGCTGGAGGGACCCAAATCAGGCCACAGTTCCCGAGTAAGGTGTGTGTGTGGCACAGAACATTGTCCTCTTCCTGTCATATCCTTGGCATCTGGGAGTGCTGGATCTCTGCTCAGCAGAGTTGGGATGCCGGAAGCTGCCAACTTTCCTTCTTGAGCTCCCCACGCCCACGCCTGCCCCCGTGTTTATAGCCACTGGCCTTGGGCTCAGTTGTACACTTCGCAAAAGGTCACCTACTGCCCAGCTGGCTGAACCAGAGAGTAAGCATCTCTCTTAAAGCAGAGCCTGTCTGCTTTGGTGGCTGACTAAGACAGATCAGGCTACTCCTCTTCATTGCTCCAGTGTCAAACTGCTAGGAAGACTAAGTGTAAGGGGATTTAGTTAATTTACGCCAAAATGGAGTTGACATCCTAAGAGATAGAGTGATGGGAAACAACCCCGCCCCCAGCCTCATCACCACCACCACCCCACGGCTCCCTCCACCCCCCACCCCCCAACCACACCCAAGAGTTGCAGCAGCCCGGACCCAATGACTTTGAACTAGCTGGGGAAGATCCAATACCCTTAGGATCTCAGGCTTCTCTTCCATCCCTTAGGCGCTCAGCAGCTTCCGCCCTGCTTCTACCCTCCCTTTCCTGCCGCCTCCCTCCTTTGAAAGCCAGTGTTAGTCCCTGGAGTTGTTCGTTGTGGTTCATGCAGGATTTGAGGGAATGGAAAATCGAGATCGCCAGCGCTGTAACTACCCCACCCCCCCGCCCTTGGAATGAGAGCACCCCGCCTTGTGAATTTGCTTGTGGTTTCCGGTGTGGGGACAGAGCCGGGTCTCCACTTTCTGATCTGCCCTCACTGTGTGCTGGTGTCCTTCCTGCAGGAGCCTGCGCAGTTGTCCAGACTGCTGCTGACCTTGTCCCGGTCCTGGTGTGGGAGGGAAAAGGAAAGAGGTGGGAGCTGGACACCCAAGGAGTTGGGTTCCCTGTGGATTAGAGAGCAGGAGGGACAGAAAGGCCGAATGGTGTTGGCCAGAACCGCCCCCCCCCCCCCCCCCCCCGGGAGTACTAGGTACAGAGTAATTGGGATCCTCAGTATTGCTTTTCCTCCTATAGTGCAAGCACTTTGGCACAGAGACAGCATGGAAGCTCTCTCTCTGATTCCAACCAAGCCTGAAGATCAGGGGGCAGGTGTGGGAGGGCAGAAGCAGGGTTAGCAACTGCTGTGTGTCCCCACAGAGACCTGAGCCTGGAAAGAGCACCCTAAAAGTGAGGAGAAACCCACACTCCATTCCTGGGTTATCACCATTTATTTTATTTTATTATTTACAATTTTTTATTATCTTTACTGATTGGATAGAAACAGCCAGAAATTGAGAGGAAGGGAGAGACAGAGACAAAGAGACACCTGCAGTCCTGCTTCAGCACTTGTGACACTTCCCCTTGCAGGTGGGCACTGGAGTCTTAAACTCAGGTCCTTGTGCATGGTAACATGTACATTCAACCAGGTATGCCACCACCAGGCCCCATTATTAATTTTTTTACATGGGAAACTCCCCTTTTGTTTTCCTCTCCACCTTCCCCTCCCTTTGCTCTCTACCTCCTTTCCTTCCTTCTTTCTGTCCTGTCCTTTCTTCCTTTCCCCTTGCCCTTGTTTTTTTGTTTGTTTGTTTGCTTGCTTGTTTGTTTGCTTTTTTCCACCAGGGTTATCACTGGGGCTCAGTGCCTTCACCACAGCACTGCTGCACTTTTTTTTTTTTTTTAATTTATTGGGGGATTAATGGTTTACAGCTGACAGTAAAATACAATAGTTTGTATGTAAGTAACATTTCCAGTTTTTCCATATAACAATTCAACCCCCACTAGGTCCTCCTCTGCCGTCATGTTCCAGGACCTGAACCCGCCCCTGCACCACCCCAGAGTCTTTTACTTAGTGCAATACACCTACTCCACTCCAAGTTGTGCTCAATTTTTCTCTTCTGATCTGGTTTTTCTTTTTCTTTCTTTCTTTCTTTTTTTAAATTTCTTTATTGGGGAATTAATGTTTTAAATTCGACAGTAAATACAATAGTTTGTACATGCGTAATATTTCCTAATTTTCCATATAATAATACAACCCTCACTAGGTCCTCTGTCACCCTTCTTGGACCTGTATTCTCCACCCCCCCACCCCCTGCCACAAACACACTACAGAGTCTTTTACTTTGGTGCAGTATGCCAATTCCAGTTCAGGTTCTACTTGTGTTTTCTCCCCTTATCTTGTTTTTCAACTTCTGTCTATGAGTGATAACTGTTCCACCTTTGAGAAAGCCTCCCTCCCCCTGCAGGTGCTCTCAAATGGAGACTGGGAGCTCCAACCCAGGTCCTCATGCCTAGTAGTGCGTGCACTCTACCCCACCTCCCCCATACATATCTATTCTTATTGTTATCCTTAGTCTTTTAAGACTCCTTCTAAATGATGCTGCAGTCATTTATCTTCACCTGTGAGAATGGAGATTCCACTAGCCATGCTGGTGGAAGGAGGGTCTGAGCACCAGCCTACAGTGAAAAGTCCACAGCTTCTAGCTTAGGTGTGAGCATTTCAAAACTGCCCAGGAAGGAATGAGGTTCTC
The DNA here is from genome assembly GCF_950295315.1 of Erinaceus europaeus. Lineage (NCBI taxonomy): Eukaryota > Metazoa > Chordata > Mammalia > Eulipotyphla > Erinaceidae > Erinaceus > Erinaceus europaeus. Next base: position 36,947,455 of record NC_080180.1, on the reverse strand, counting down.
CAATCTACTATACTGGTCAGCCAGAATCTGGGAGAATTCTGTGAACTTCTGCATTTCATCTCCCAAAGCAGTGTTGGCCATTGCATTACACCCTCAGAGAACAGACAAGGAGGCTGAGGGATCTGGAAGCATCTGCTGAAGGGTCTAGTTTGAGGAATCAGAAATTACAAGGCTTCCAGAGATAGAACTAAAGGGACATGCGGGCCACTCTGAAAGCAGGAAAGGCCTGTGATGGTTCTAAAAGGCAGGACTAGGACTAAGGCCTGTGGGCAGGTGCTGAGAGATAGGTTTCTGTCTTATAGAGGCAAGAACTTTCCAGTAATTATGATATTTAAACAAGGGAAGGACTCCATGAAGCCCGTGAGTCAGAACTGGGTGGTGTGGGGGGCCAAGCAGAGGCTGGGAACTCACTTTTAGGAATTCCTGCTTTGGGAGGAGAGAACTTTAAAAGTTTTGTCATTCCCCACTTCCTGCACCGTGAATCCCATATACCACACAGCAGATAAGGGATCATACTAACCACGTTCCCTGACTTCTGAGGAGCATTTAGACGAGTGGTTACTGTGAACATCTTTTTTAAAAAATTTTTTTAAAAATTATTATTTATTGGATAAGAACAGCCAGAAATCAAGAGGGAAGGGGGTGGTAGAGAGGGAGAGAGACAGAGAGACACCTGCAACACTGCTTCACCACTCACAAAGCTTTCCCTCTGCAGGTGGGGACCAGGGACTCAAACCCGCGTCCTTGCACATTGTAATACGTGTGCTCAACCAGATGCGCCACCACCCGGCCCTGTGAACATCTTTTAAGATTATTTTCTGTCTTAGATTTTGTGTATTTGTATTCTTCATAATTTTATGTTTCATTTTCTTTATCTTACTTCTATTCTTGTATCATTTATATATTCTTTTTTATTTTCCTTTTATCTTGCTTTGTTTTATTTTTCTTATATTTGATAGGACAGAGAAAAATTGGGAGAGGAGGGTGAAATAAGAAGGAGAGAGGAAGAAAGACACCTGCAGCACTGTTTCATTGCTCATGAAGCTTCTCTCCTGCAGGTGGGGACAGGGAGCTTGAACCCAGGTCCTTGTGTGTGATAATGTGTGTGCTCAACCAAATGAAACAATACCCAACCCCTATATTCTTTTTTTGTTTGTTTGTTTTTATTTAGAAGGTTTTAATCAAATTCTTGTGTACTAGAGCTTTGGGACATGTGAGAGGAGTTTATGGTCTGGCTATTTATAAAGTCACTAAACTAAAGAAAAATAAAAGAATCCATAATGTCTTATGTAATATGGTATTTCTTTATAGTTTTCTTTTTTTTTCTACAGTCATTATCTTTTGGTCAGGATAACATTTGGGTTGAATGGGGAAAAAAAAATCACTGAAGCTCCTCACAATACAAATAAACACACACACACACACACACACACACACACACACACACACACGCAGAATGGTCAGAATGATTCTGGAAGAATAAATATGTCAGGACAACCAAACAAAAGTTGAGTCAAGAGAAAGAGAAAGAAAGAGAAAGGAGAGAATTTTCCACCATGCTAGAAATGACACATTATAATTACAATAATTAACACAATTCTGGCAAAAGAAGATACTATTATATTGCAATTGAAACAAGTATAGAATTAGGCCTAATTCAATATAATTAATGTCTCCTTTAAAATCAAAGAAAAAAACTTTATTCATGAAATGACTAATACTTTAGGGGAGGGAGAGAAAGTCTCATCTCTATTTTTTTTTCAAAACTAAAACCATGAGCTATTGGTGGAAAGTAAAGGTGAACATCTGTAAAATGTCTAGAAAACTTTTTCTGAAAACATTCTGAAAGCAGAGACAGCAATGAAAAATACTGATATAATTGATTTAAAAAACATCTGTATGTCAGAAATAAAATAAATGAAATAGGCAAAAGGGCAAGTATTGACAACATACGTGAGAGAAGAACTTTCTTTTTAGAAATAAACAGCAAGAGGGCTGGCAAGACAGCTCACTGGGAGGGTTCCTGCTTCGATATGTGTGAGACCCATATTTGATCCTGACTCTCACAGCTCTGGAGGGAGCTTTGGTGCTGTGGTGTCTTTCTCTTTCCATCTTTAAAAGTCGCTCTGGAGTGGCAAAACCCCAAAACAAAAAGAAAAGGAGAAGGAAGGAAAGAAAGAAAGAAAGAAAGAAAGAAAGAAAGAAAGAAAGAAAGAAAGGAGAGAAAGGAAGGAAGGAAGGAAGGAAGGAAGGAAGGAAGGAAGGAAGGAAGGAAGGAAGGAAGGAAACAAGAGAGGCCAGAGCACCAATCCAGCACATGTGGGATCAGGGATGGATCTGCAGAGTCAGGTATGCAAGTCCTATGCTCTTCCTACTTGGCTGTAAAAGTTAATATCTGAATGTAGAAGAAATTCTTACTAATTGGTGAGAAGAGGAATGCCTTAATAGAAGGTAAAATGAAGACCATAAATGGTAAATCAACCCAAAAGAAACTAAAGAATATATAGCAACTGAAACTTGATAATTGATGCAAATTAAAAGCCTTGAGATTTTTTTTCTTTAATCATTTCACGGCTTTTATTTACTTATTTATTTTGCTGCTAGGCCTTATGCCTGCATGATTCTACTGATCTGGATATATCAGTAGAATATATAGGGAGAGATAGAAGAGAAGGAGAGGTAGGGAGAGAAGGAGAGAAGGTAAGAGGAAGACAGAGAGAAGAGGTGAGGAGAGGAGAGGAGAGGAGAGGAGAGGAGAGGAGAGGAGAGGAGAGGAGAGGAGAGGAGAGGAGAGGAGAGGAGAGGAGAGGAGAGGAGGAGTGGAGAGGAGAGAAGAGAAGGAGGGGAGTGGAGAGGAAGGGAAAGGAGAGGGAAAGGGAGGGGTAGGACACATGGCACCACTCTACCATTTCTCACTGATTTCGTGTATGGTTCTCCCATGTGGTGCTGGGGACTAGAACTGGCCTCAGAGGAACATATTTTTGTTTAATGAAAAACAGTACTGGCTTCAGTTTGGAGAAAGAGACACTCCCATAAACTGTGCATTAATTAACTGGTGCAGACTTTTTGATGGGGTATTTGGCAACATGTCTCAAAAGTCTTGAAAATATTCACAATTTTTGGTAAAGGAAGTCCATTTTCTTCCCCCTACAGGAATAATTAGGAATAATAAATAAATAATAATATTTGCCGGGGGGGGGGATGTAGGAATGTTTGCTGAAACAAAATTAGAGACAGTCTAAATGTCAAATCTTAGTGATTGGGTCAATCAGTTTTGACATATCCTATGCAGGCACTGAACATGTAGAGGAGGCTAGGAGAGAGCAAATCTGGTAGAGTGGTGCTTTAGTCTGTGTGAGGTTCTGGATTTGAGCTCCAGTACCACATGGGAGCATCATGACTCAGTGGGAGCTCCATGAATGATATAGTGGCACCACCCTCCCCCTTCCTCTTCTCTTTCTCTGTCTCCATTGCTCTGCAATGAAGAGAATGAAAAAGCCAGTCTGGGAGCAGTAGAATTGCAAATGGGCAAGACCTGGGTGGCAAAACAAGCCCCTAAAATAAGATTCCAACATATGGGAAAATGTTCATATTGTAATCTATTATTACTCTTGAAAGAACTCATTTATTTATTTTGTTTTTGTTGCTTCATTTAAAAAAAAATTTCTTGTTATTTTATTTAATTGATGTAAATCCCCTCCCCCCTGCCTCTATAATTATGGCTGGCACTTTCTCCCCTTGCCTTTCCCTTTATTTAATTTATTTTTTTTTTTAAGTTTTATTTATAAAAGGGAAACACTGACAAAAAACATAATATAAGAGGGGCACAACTCCACACAATTCCCACCACCAGAATTCCATATCCTATCCCCTCCCCTGATAGCTTTCCTATTCTTTATCCCTCTGGGAGTATGGACCCAGGGTCATTATTGGGGTGCAGAAGGTGGAAGGTTTGGCTTCTGTAATTGCTTCCTCGCTGACCATGGGTGTTGACAGGTCAATCCATACTCCCAGCCTGCCTCTCTCTTTCCCTAGTGAGGCAGGGCTCTGGAAAAGCGGGGCTCAAATACACATTGGTGGGGTCATGTGCCCAGGAAAGTCCAGTTGGCATCATGGTGGCATATGAAATTTGGTGGCACCAATGGGTCAGAAATCCTTCCCTTTCCTGAGAATCCCAGGTTGAAAGCTGCTTTTTTTCTGGAGCTCACACCAGGTGTTGTCTCCAAGTTGCCATCTTGGCTCTGCTCTCCTTGGTTCATTTTTAAAAAATTGTTAGTTATGAGTCAAAGAAGTGAGATATTTCCTAGAAGTTAAGGAGCTGGAGTGAAATTGTGGCCCCAGAAAACCTCTCTTCATAAGTTGTTCTCCTGGACACAGCCCCAAGGCATTTATTCAGTTCCTGGCCTGGAGAATTTCTCTTGGACATGGTAAGGGTGTTAAAAGTTTGGTGTTGGTGTGAATAAAGCATCAGAGCTGAGAGTGAGGACAGAGGTATATGGTGGAGCAGGTGATTCTTGGGGCCTCCTCCCCACTGTCAAGTAGCTTCTCTCTCCTTTCTTATTTTATTAGTGATTTAATGATTGATTTACAAAATTAAAAGATAAAAGGGATATAATTTCGTATCATTTCCACCACCAAAGTTCTGTGTCCCTCTCCTTTCCATCATAAACTGCAGTTTGGTCCTTTCTATGTCATACTCACATCTATTGCTACTTCTCAGTGTCCTTCCTTTTTCCCTTTTCTCTCTCAAAATAGAGAAACAGTGGCTGGCTTCCTCTGATGTTTTTCAGATTCGCTTCCCTTTCAGTGATGGTACAAAAACAGATTTATGATGACCAATACTTCAGAGCCTGGCAGAATTGGAGTTCAGAGCCCTCTGGTTATCTTCCCCTATGCTTGACCCTCTGGGAATATGGACCAAAGTTCTTTTTTTGGGGTGTGGAGTACAGAAGGTGAGAGTTCTGGCTCCTGTAATTGCTTCTCTGATGGACAAGGACACTGGCAGGCTGATTCATACCCCCAGCTTTTTTCTATCTTTCCCTATTGGGGGAGGGCTCTGGAAGGGTGTCTCTATTTGTTGAGAGGGACAGGGGGGAGAGAGAGCCTCCATAGTGCCAGGCTTGCTCTAGTGCATTGGGAGCTATGCCCAATCTTGGGTTGCACTCACGACAAAGCAATGCACTATCCAGAAGAGCTATTTTGCCAGTCCAGGTGACTTCTCTTAAATCTCTTCTGGGTCTGGTGCTGTACAAGGGAACTGGCAATAAACCAAATCAGACCCAATGACCATTCCCTCTCTTGTTTACTGTAAACATGCCTTCGGGTTCTGGTGTCCAGAAGTTGGTTAAGAACACCCAGAGCAGGCAGTGAAGGGCAGCTTTTCTGTTGGGAGAGACTCTTTGTTTCTCTTTCTTCCACTCTCCCCTTCTCCTTCCCCTTTCCTTCTGCTCCACAGATAAGTCTGAAGCTAATACGCTTTGGAAGAGAAGTGTCCCTTGAAGAAAAACAAGTACAAAATTATGAAATTCATTTAAGTACAGGGACTCAAAAACGGTTCATATAAGTGAAGGTTCTGAAATTTGAGCTTCAAGAGCATCATAGATATTCCACCAGGTGGTGGGGAGTGTTAGCCGGTCAATGGCACACCTGGTTAAACACACCTAGTACCATTCACAAAAACTGTGTAAGGATTCAGGTTTGAGCCCCTGCTCCCCACCTTCAGCAGGGACACTTTGCAAGCTGTGAATAAAGTCTGCAAGTGTCTATTTCTTTGTCTTTCTCCCCCTCTCTATCACCTCCTCCCCTCTCAATTTCTCTGTCCTATCCAATAAAATGGGAAGAAAAAGAAACCAAATCAGACCCAATGACCATTCCCTCTCTTGTTTACTGTAAACATGCCTTCGGGTTCTGGTGTCCAGAAGTTGGTTAAGAACACCCAGAGCAGGCAGTGAAGGGCAGCTTTTCTGTTGGGAGAGACTCTTTGTTTCTCTTTCTTCCACTCTCCCCTTCTCTTTCCCCTTTCCTTCTGCTCCACAGATAAGTCTGAAGCTAATACGCTTTGGAAGAGAAGTGTCCCTTGAAGAAAAACAAGTACAAAATTATGAAATTCATTTAAGTACAGGGACTCAAAAACGGTTCATATAAGTGAAGGTTCTGAAATTTGAGCTTCAAGAGCATCATAGATATTCCACCAGGTGGTGGGGAGTGTTAGCCGGTCAATGGCACACCTGGTTAAACACACCTAGTACCATTCACAAAAACTGTGTAAGGATTCAGGTTTGAGCCCCTGCTCCCCACCTTCAGCAGGGACACTTTGCAAGCTGTGAAGAAAGTCTGCAAGTGTCTATTTCTTTGTCTTTGTCCCCCTCTCTATCACCTCCTCCCCTCTCAATTTCTCTGTCCTATCCAATAAAATGGGAAGAAAAAGAAAAAATAAGTACATAAAAGGAAAAAAATGGCTCTAGGAGCAGTGGATACATAGTGCCAGCACTGAGCCCCAGTGACTGGGGTGGATGGGTGGGAATCCAACAGCAAAAAACACTTTTAAAAAAAAGAAAATCCACCTGGACCTGTGAAGACGTTCACTTGGACAGAGTGAAACTTTGCCATGTATGCAACCAAGGTTTGAGCCCAGTCCCTACATCATTGAAGGAAGCTTTGGTGATGTGGTCTCTTTTACTCTCTTTGTCTTGCTATTTCTATGGTTGGAGAGAGAGAGAGAGAGAGAGAGAGAGAGAGAGAGAGAGAGAGAGATCTTTAATCCTAAATTGATGTTGCTCACTCATATGAATTCCTTTTTATGTATTTATTTTTTGTTTTATCTGTGTTCCTAATTTATGTGTTCATTGTATGTAGCTTAAGTTTTATAAAAGCGGTAGCCTCCATGGAAGTTTCATGCAGTTTGCTCTTTCTGTGATTGTTGGATAGAACAATTTGGAAATCCATTCAGATTGATAATCATAGTTTTCATTGTTCTCAATTGTTATAGAGTTTTCAGTTTTGTCATGATCAGAATGCATCCATTTCCTGTTGTAATTTTCCAGGTGAAAGGAAAGTGGATTGTAAGCACACATATGCATACTGGAAGACAGGTAAATCAGCATCATTGAGTTGTAAAAGTGGGGGGCGGGGGGGCTGTGTGATGGTGCATCCAATAGTACACACAGGTTACAATGCACCTTTGTGGGTTCAAGTTCCTATCTGTCACAAGTGGTGAAGCAGTGTTGCAGGTCTCTCTCTCTTTCTCTCTCTCTCCTTATTTTGCCCTTCCATCTTGGCTTCTCTCTGTCTCTATTCAATAAACAAGTACATAATAAAATGTTGTTGGTTATTATGCCAGGCCCCTTGCATCGCTTAACGTTGTGGTCTATTTACATACTCATTGTTTTGTCTGAGACCCGCCCTGCCTGCAGGGCATTGGTTTAATCCCCACTGGTTGGATGGAATTTGCACTCTTTTCCTTCTCTCCACCTACTCTCCTACCCACTTCCTTTTCCAGCCAGCCACTTCCACCTCGGAAGATATAAAGGCAGATTCTTTTCTGATCAATAAACACATTGCTTTGTGTTCTGCTCAGCCATGAGAGTTCCTGGTTCCTCTCCCGTGTTGCTGAGTAAGCAACAGCCTAGGCTGGCTCCGGTTGAATTCTCTCCAACCTGGAGAGCACATACCCAGGAAGAAATACCTTCAGGCTAGCCCGGCAAAATGTGTCTTTTTAAGTGGGGAAAAAACCCTAAGTCAGTAAGACCCAGTTTAAAAGGATTTTTAAAAATAAATTGGCATATGAAACAGATGTGCATCAGTAAAGTGCACAGATTACAATGTGCAGGGAACCCCCAGTCTCCACCTGCCAGGGCAGGGGGAGTTTCACAAGCAATGAAGCAATGCTGCAGGTGTCTCACTTTCTCCCCCCCCACCTCTATCTTCTTCTTCCTCCTCGATTTCTCTGTCTCACCCAATTAGTAAACAAATGAACAGATATAGCAAGTAAAAAAAAATCTATAAAAAAATGGTCAGTTTAAAAAGTAAATAAAATCAGCAGGGGATGAAAGACTTTGTAATAATTGAGAGAATTGGCTGTATGTAAGCAACATAAACAAAAGAAAATTTCCACCTTACATTATGAGACCTCTCACATATATATTATTGGGGAGCAAAAGGGCTGGGTTTCTATTTAAAAACTTTCCTGCTCTGCCCTTTCTAAAGTGCATGTTACACTGCTAGATATTATCCATGGTGTTCTCTTTCCTGCTAATCCATGGTGGATTCAGAAAGTAAGTCCTTGGAATCATCTGTAAAATAATTACTTTAAGGGTTCACACTAAGAGGTATCACTACAGTAAAAGAACATACAAATTCTATGACTTATTATTACTATTATTATTATTACTATTACTTTTGGTTTCCAATGGCTTGGTTGATGCTGGCTTCAGATCTAATGGGTGGAACAGGTATCAGGTAGTGAGGAGGGAGTGGCTTCACTTTCTGTTAAAGCAGGGTCTCTATTTAAGCTAAAAGTTGCCTGTGACACAGGGTTTGTGCCACAGAAATGAGTTGCCGAGATATGAAAAAAAAAAGAAAGTTGTGAATAGGGTGAAGGAGATAGCGTAATGGTTGTGCTGAGAGACTCTAATGCCTGAGGTTCCAAAGTCCCAGGTTCAGTTCCTTACACCACCATAAGCCAGAGCTGAGCAGTGCTCTAGTAAAAAAAAAAAAAAAGAAAGAAAGAAAAAAAAAAGAACAAAGAAAAAAAAAGAGAAAGAAAAGAAAAAAGAAAGAGAGAAGAAAGAAAAAAAGAAAGCTCTGAATAATCCCTCATTGATACAGAAACTGGAGTCATACAGTGTCTGGTAGAAGATTTTGTGGTTTATTACAAGCATTTCCCAAGAACAGACAAGACACTATTAATGAAAGCTTTGTAAGTAACAACCTTTCATAACTGAGAACCATGGGTTGCCCTTGGGCGAGGGATGGGGTAGGGGGAAGACATGGGGAGACGTTGTACAAAGCTGGGCTATAATCTCAGGCTCACCCTTTGCCAGTCCAGAAGAGGGGAAGGAAAGGAAAGTACAAACTGAGCCAAGCCATAGAGTTTAAGTTTTACAGATCAGGGATTTTGTCACTGCTGTGTCATTGTTCTTTGCTCTTCTTACCACAGTAACCAGGCAGTAATGCAAATGGATGATTCATGCCCAACTTCCAAGTTTGCACACAGGAAGTTAGGGCTAATTAGATGTTATCATTCCATTTAACTGATGGTATTGACCAGAGCTAATAAAACACACAGAATGGAAGTTGCAGATTCCTCTGAAGGAGCACAGCCACTCTAACCAGCTCACGGCCTGGGCTAATTGCTCCTGCCTTGTGTTCATGCAACATATATCCAGAGAAACACTACAGAAGAAAGATGGCCCATTCATCATAGGTATGGTCCTAGCCTTGACCTTCATTTTTGGCTGATGTGGAATAGATGACAGCTCTCAGTGAATCAGTGTGCTTGCACTGAAGGTTCAAGGAGGATGGAGACTCCAGCAAAAAACATCGGAATCCAGAAGGGAAGGGCTGCCCATGTCTCTTACTCTTCACTTTGTCTTAGTTTTCCCTCAGGAAATGCCTAGTTTCACTCTGCCTGCAGTCTGGCCGTACAAGCCGGCTTAACTGATGCCCATGGCTGAGTGTTATCTGGGGATAGGGCATTGTGCTAGATGGAAGCACTGGCTCTCCTGAAAGGCCTACTTCCTGAGAAGAGAGGGTTCTGTGAGGCCAGAAAAATAGCTCACAAGGATAGTGCACAGCTTTGCCATGTGAGTGAATGCACTGAAGGAAGCATCTGTGGGTGTGTTTCTTAACCCTCATTCTTTGTCTTTCTGTTTTCCTCTTATCTTAAAAAGTCAGTCTGGGGAGTCGGTGGGTTAAGAGTGCAAGGACTGGCGTAAGGATCCTGGTTCGAGCCCCCAGCTCCCCACCTGCAGGGGAGTCGCTTCACAAGAGGTAAAGCAGGTCTGCAGGTGTCTCTCTTTCTCTCCCCCTCCCTGTCTTCCCCTCCTCTCTCCATTTCTCACTGTCCTATCCAACAATGACAACATAAGTAACAACAACAATAATAACTACAACAATAAAACAAGGGCTACAAAAGGGAAAGTAAATAAATATTTAAAAAAAATTTTAAAAGTCAGGCCCCCAGCTCCCCACCTGCAGGGGAGTCACTTCACAGGCGGTGAAACAGGTCTGCAGGTGTCTATCTTTCTCTCCCCCTCTCTGTCTTCCCCTCCTCTCTCCCCATTTCTGTCTGTCCTATCTAACAACAATGACAACAATAATAACTACAAAAACAGCAAGGGCAACAAAAGGGAAAATAAATAAATAAAATTTTTTTTAAAAAAGTCAGTCTGGAGTGGTAAGACCCTGCTAACGACAAAAGAAAAGAAGAAAAGAGTAGAGAGAAAGAGAGAGTTGAGAGTTCTGTGATATATTTTCTTACATTCTTTAAAAAAATCTCTTTATTAGTGATTTAATAATGATTAATAAGATTGTAAGAAAATGGGTATAATTCCACACAGTTCCCACCACCAGAGTTCTGTGTCCTATCCTCTCCATTGGAAGATTCCCTATTCTTTATCCCTCTCTGGGAGTATGGACCAAAACTGTTTATGTGGTGCAAGGAGTTCTGGCTTCTGTAATTGCTTCTTTGCTGGACGTGGACATTTGCAGGTTGATCCATACCCCCAACCTGTTTCTATATTTCCCTAGTTGGGTAGGGCTCTGGAGAGGTGAGATTCCAGAACACATTGTTCTCACCCTCTTGAAGGTAAAGCTTAATCTGAGGTTTGGTTACTAGTCTAAGAGACAGGGAATATCTGTAGTTTTAGGAGGGCATTCTAAGTTTGCCTAAATTCCTAGAGTACTTGGTCTTCAGTACACTCACTTTACAAAGTCTGAAATGGATACTCAGAAGAGTGAAGGAATTCCACATTCCTCCATCTAATCCCACAGCCAGAACTGTAGTTTTCAAGCCTAGTACCCTTTACATGAATTTTCTCTAAGTGGATGCTCTGATATCACTTATTTACATCATCATGTATGTGTGTGTGTGTGTGGGTGGGGGTATATAAGGAAGATGGTGGCAGTAGTAAAATGAAGATTCCTGGGTTCTACCTCAGACTTACTAAATTGAACTCTCTAGGGTGGCACCTGGGAAGCTGTGTTTTGGTACCTTGTAATCTCTAGGCAATCCTACCTGATTTCAAGAACTCTTTGAAGGGTTGCTTCCAAATAATGAGTAGAGGAGCTACCACTTGCAAAGCTGCCATCCAGAGCAGCTGGGGCAGTAGCTCAACTAGCAGAGCATTAGACTTGCATACCTGGGGCTCTTGGTTCAATCCCCAGCGTTGCATGCATGCATCAGAGTGGTGCTCTGCCTTCTTTCTTTTTCTGTCCTTCTCTTTCCCTTATGTGAAACTCTCTCTTTCTTTCACACATAGTAAATAAAGGGAACCCTCAGATAAATAAATAAGTGAATGGACGAATAAATAAATAAATAAATAAATAAGTTTGAGAATCAATAAAGAACATGACATGCCACATACTGCGAGTTGCCAATGGGTCATGCCTTGTCCTCGACTGACTGCAATGTGACAGTGAGCTTAAGGTCTCCAGGCCACTGGAAAAGGATGGCAAAGGACCTAGTGGGGGTTGTATTATTATATGGAAAACTGAGAAATGTTATGCATATACAAACTATTGTGTTTACTGTCAACTGTAAAACATTAATCCTCTAATAAAGGGAAAAATGTTGAAAAAATAAAAAAGATCTCTAGGCCACAACCCCACACAGCAGAGTGTGGTGAATAATCAAAAGTGTGCCAGGGAGACACACAAAGCTCATGTGACTCCCTCAGAAGCCTGGTCTCCACAGGACTCTGGGCTGCATGCACTTGCCATGCAAGGTCACTCCCAGTTTATCTTTTCTTACCCACCACCTCTCTGAAACAACTTGCTTCATCCATCCAAGTGTTCTTCAGAGCCTGAAAGCAGATGGTTTCTGATACAGGGTTGACACACCCTTTTCCTAATCAGCCACAAAGGACCTGGCAAGGCCACAAGAGATAAAAATAGCAGATTCTCCCAGGGAGGAGCCTCTTGGGAGGTAAACTCTGGTATATGACTAAGTGATGGATAGGCCAGACGCTGACATTTCATGCCAGCTCAGGGCCCTTTGCATAGTGTCATATTCTGTGCATTCCCTGGCTCCCCACTTGCAGGGGAGTAGCTTCACAAACAGTGAAGCAGGTCTGTAGGTGTCTATCTTTCTCTCCTCCCTCTGTCTTCCCCTCCTCTCTCCATTTCTCTCTGTCCTGTCCAACAAGAACAACATCAATAACAACAACAATAATAATAAAACAATAAAACAACAATAAAACAACAAGGGCAACTAAAAGTAAATAAATAAATATTAAAAAAGAAATTATAAAAAGGGTGTTAAATTCTCAGGAAATTGTAGTAGAAATCAAAGCCAAAGTCCCCAAGAGAATAGCGGTATGGTGTCCTCCCAACACCAACTGAGGATCTCACACTAAAATGTTGCTCAAAAACAATGTGTTAAACTAATATTCCACCATGATGCATGGCCTTCAGAGTGTGTGGTCCTTCCCACTGGGTGGCATTCATCAATGCTCTGGTGACTGACTTCTTGTTCCAGTGTGAGATACAAACCTCTGGATTCAGAAGCCTGCTTTTTGTTAGCAATCCAAGAATACCTTTACTTTCCTGGAAACTGGCTTCTATTCATCAAACCCAGGAGGATAAATTATGGGATGAGAAGGCCCAACTCCTTGAGAGTTTATAGATGTCATACCACCCCTCTTGGTGGGCAACCTTCATGGAGCCAAAGGGTAGCCCACAGGTGGCATGAGGCCCACACAGCCAGAGGCAGGGAAAAGAGGGATTCAGAGTAATCTTGGCATCAAAATGCACACTGCACCTTCTTGCTCTCTGTCTCACTGGCCAAGCCACTAGGACACAGGGAAGCCATGTGTCCACTTAGTCTTGAGATTAAGGAAATGCTTTGGGTTATTGGTGAGGAGGAGTTCTGAGTGAACACAGCTTGGTACTCCTATGAGAAACTCCTCCCTTTTTCATCTTCTCATGGAACCATCAGAGCCTGAGGTGTCATTTGGGAATAAAGGTGTTTAGCCCCAGAGACCCTGCATATAGCAACAGACACAAAATGACAGAATCGGAAAGAAGTCAGAATAAAAAAAAAAAAATACCTAGATGGACCACCTTTCCATCTCTCTCTCTCTTCCTCCCTCCCTACTTCTCTGTCTCTGAAAAATATATCACCTAGAAGAGTGTTTAGTGTATTTAGACACTCAATATTGAATGAATGAATAAATGAATGAATGAGTGAATGAATGAATATATGAAGAGTCTGACCACCTCCATGGGGACATGTGGGGGCACTGTTATGTTCTGAGTGCCATAGCTAAGTAGTGGCATTGGGAACAGGTTCATGGTAGACTGGAGTCTCACCTCTATGCTGTGCTGTCACGGAGATGACAATTGTCAAAGGTGGGGGGAGGAGGGAGAAATAAGGGTGAAAATTAGGAATCTGGAAAAGTCAGATGATTTCAATCATCATAGAAGAACCAAATGCCCATTACCCTCAGAGCTTGCTTATGTCTTAAGTCTTGAGCACATCACATGTGAGTACCACTGCGTCATGGAAAACTTGAATGCTGAGGTGTCTCTCCCTCTTTCTGTTTCTATTTGTCTGTCTGCTTTTCTATCTGGAAAAATAAAGAGCCTGGGGCAGTGAAGTCACACATGCACAAGGCCCTGAAGACAATAGACAAAAAAAAAAAAATCCATCTTGTCCCCTCAAAGCATGACCTTATTTTTCTTTCTCTTTTAACCATCATATTTCTTTTATTTATTCACTTCTCATTTAGTCATTTTTATCCTTTTAAATGTATTTATTTGTATATGTGGGAGTCAGAGCATCACTATGGCACAAACAACACTGGGGATCAAACTCAGGATCGCATGCTTTAGAGTTTGCTCCCTTATCCATTGTATCACTTCCTATGCGACTATCTTTGTTCTTTTGACCAGATATCTGCTCAGATCTGGCTTATGGTGGTGGTGGGGACTGAACCTGGTACCTCCAGGCCTCAGGCATGAAAAACTGTTGCATAAATTGCTTTGCTAACTTCCTAGCCCTCACCATCATATTTCGTGGAGAGAGACCAGACCTGCTCTGTTCAATATGTGGTCACCAGTTCCATGTAATTATTCACTGTTTTAGCAATAGAGTACATGCCTTGAATGCTTGAGGTCCTGAGTTTGATCCCTGGCACTGCACAGCAAGTATTTTGCATAAACTGGGAATGAATGTGATATCTTACACCAATTTCATTTGCTTCTTTCTGCATTTAAAATTTTTTTTGATGTTTATTTATTTCCTTTTGTTGCCCTTGCTGTGTTGTTTTTATTGTTATAGTTATTACTGTTGTTGTCATTGCTGTTGGATGGGACAGAGAGAAATGGAGAGAGGAGGGGAAGACAGAGAGGGGGAGAGAAAGATAGACACCTGCAGACCTGCTTCACTGCCTGTGAAGTGACTCCCCTGCAGGTGGGGAGCCAGAGTCTTGAACCGGGATCCTTACGCTGGTCCTTGTGCTTTGCACCACCTCCTGCTGCGCTACTGCACAACTCCCTTCTTTCTGCATTTTTAATGTGGCTGCCAGAATATCTTAAATTATAAATATGTGACATGCATTGTCTTCTTATTGGGCCACTCTGGTCTAGATTCTAAGCATTTCTAGACCATATGATATATAAAGCCTAGTGCTCATAACATGAAAGTGAGCTTTGAGTGTGTGAAAGAGTGTGTGTTCTCAAGCCATCATTTATGATCACATTACAAAGGAGGGAACTTGGAGGGTGTGACCCAGGAAATCATGATGGACATGATGACGGTACTTGCTAACTACAGGCAAATTGATCCTGAAAGGACAGTAATGATAAAGTCCATGCTGGTGACAGCTTTATGTCTCTCATAAGTCACAATGACAGTGTCAGAAGCTGTCTGAAGATCTGTCTTCCTTGATGATGTCTTTGAGTCCTCTGGAACTGAATGGAAGCTTGCCCATGGGGGCAACTAGAGTCCAGAGTAGAACAGAAAGGTTGGGGAAATATGGGAGAAGCAGCAGTTACTGGAGGAGTCCTGGATGGTATCAAAGGACCTGGGTCCTGATGCTTGTTCAGTGTGACTTTCTGCAAATCAATATGGGTACCACTGTGTATAATCATAGCACAACACTGTCTCTGGAACTCCAGCTTTTGCTTCCATTTAGTACCTGGGAGGCTTCCAGCAAATTGCCCAAGATTACTAAGCCTCAGTTTTCTCTTTTGTAAAATGGTTTTGTATGGGGCTGGATGGTGATGTACATGTTATCATGTACAAGGATTTGGGTTCAAGAGTCTACTCCCCACCTACATGGTGGATGCTTCACAAATGGTGAAGCAGGTCTGCAGGTGTCTCCCTCACTTGTTCTGTACCTTGCTGTTTCTACTCAATTTCTCTCTGTCCTATCAAATAAAATAATATATATAAAAAAGGAGGGAGTCAGGCGGTAGTACAGCAGGTTAAGCGCACGTGACTCAAAGTGCAAGGACCGGCTTAAGGATCCCGGTTCAAGCCCCTGGCTTCCCACCTTCACAAGCAGTGAAGCAGATCTGCAGGTGTCTATCTTTCTATTCCCCTCTCTGTCTTCCCTTCCTCTCTCCATTTCTCTCTGTCCTATCCTGCAACAACAACATCAATAACAATAATAACTACAGCAATAAAACAACAAGGGCAACAAAAGGGAATAAATAAGTAAACAAATATTTTTAAAAAGGAAAAAATGCCTTCTGGGAGTGGTGAATTCATCATGTAGACGCCTTGCCCCAGCAATAACACTGGCAAAAATAAAATAAATTCATTAGTTAATTAAATGGGTATTAGTAATATCTTATGGAGTGGTAGGGAGCCAGTGACATTCTACCAGTTCAGTGAGTGTTCAATGAGCACTAATAAAAGCCAGAAACTTAAAATCTGAAGAGGGCTTTAAGGACCCAGCTGAATGTCCACCCAGACTCAGCTTCTGCTGTGCACATCGGGGGTGAGTTCATCAACTCCCAGTCTAGATCTCTGTCATATGCATTTTTTTCCTTTTTGTGATGCACGTATTTCCCTTCAATTAGTGCCTTCAGGCTTTATCTACATGGCAATCTGGGCAGAATCCTCTTATTTTAATATTAGTATATTAGTATGCTGTTGCCTGGGTATGCCACAGTTTATTATTTTTTTGATTTATTCACCCACTAAAGGACCCTCAGCTTTGGAATATTTCTAACAGTTTCAATACACAGTGTGTTGAAACCTGCTTGACATCCATCCATCCACCCATTCATTTTACCAGAGCATTGCTCAGATCTGGCTTATGTTGGTATTAGGGCTTGAACCTGGAACTTCAGAGCCTCAGGCATGAAATTCCTTTATACTACCTGTGATTTATATACCAGAGGCCAGCTCTGTCCTTCTCATACAAAGGGATTCGAGTGACGTTACTAAATCCTACTATACTTTCCAAGGCCCTTTGTCATTGTGGTTAAAGTCTTTAGACTTACTTCAATTTGATCTTATTTTTTATTTATATTTTGTTTTTATTGAGAGAGTGTGTGGCTAGAGCACCACCCTGAAACCTTATACGTTGCGGTATTGAATTCAAAGTCTCACTACAACAGGGCCTGTTTTCAACACTGAGTCTCTTCCCTAGCCCTGTATCTTGTTTGTTTTGTTTCAGATGAGTCTAAACTGTGCTCTACTCTGGGGCTACAAACTCTCTTATCTTGACCTGCCACTAATGTATCGGTATAAGAATGCATTGCCATTTATTTTCTTTGGCAGCCATTTTTTTATTGATTCGTTTATTGAGCAGCTTTTATTGGGCACCTCATAAAGACAAGGCAGTTAGGTGTCGTAGTTACTAGAGTCTGAGTTCTGGAGCCAGATTCCTTGGGTCAGAATCCAAGACCCACTTCTTGGTAAGTGCTGTTGGGCATGTTTCTTTTCTTAACTTCTCACTGTACCAGATTCCTTATCTACAAAAGGGGAAGAATAATGGAATCTGCCCGCTGGGTTATTGAGGAATAAATGAATTAGTGCAGGTAAAACATTAGAAGAGCCTGATATCTAATCACTGTATAGGGCACCAGGCCATCTGCTGGGGCACAGCAGGCAGTCAGACCAGTTATGGCTTCTTGTGGTTTGTAGTCTAGTGAAATAGGCAGACACACAAGCTTATTTATTTACTTGCCTCCAGGGTTATTGCTGCTCCTGGAGGCTATTCCTTCCCCTTTTGTTGCCCTTGTTTATTGTTGTTGTTATTGTTGTTGTTGTTATTTCTGTTTTTGTTGTTGGATAGGACAGAGAGAAATAGAGGAGGGGAAGACAGAGAGGGGGAGAGAAAGATAGATACCCGCAGACCTGCTTCACTGCTTGTGACGTGACCCCACCCCCACCCCACCTTGCAGGTGGGGATCCTGGGCTCAAACTGGGATCCTTCCTCCAGTCCTTGTGCTTTGTGCCACATGTGCTTAATCCACTATGCTACCACCCACCCACCCCCACTTGCTTTATTTGTTTACCTTTATGGGTTAGATCACTCTGTATTTTCACTATATGCAAGGCCCTTCCAGTATTTCTTGTAGGGTTGACTCAGTGGTAATGATTACTTTTTGTTTGCCATAAAACTCTTCATTACTTCTTCAAGCCAGCTGGTAACCTACTGAGATAGAATATTCTTGGGTGGAGGTCTTTTCCATTCAAAACTCTGAATATATCCTGCCAGTCTTTTCTATTTTCTAGCCTTTAGAGCTTTTGTTGAGAAATCAGATGATGGACCTACAGGATTTCCCTTGTAAGAGACTGCTTTTTTTCTCACAGCTTTCAGAATTCTCTTTTGTTTTTGATCTTTGCTGTTATAGTTATTATGTGCCTTGGTGAGTTTAGGTGTGGATTGCTTTTTCATAAAGGTGCACATTGAGAGACATATGTGACTAAAGGTCTAGAGAGACATGTCATGCATATGGGGATGCTGTGTGCAGAGAAAATAAGGCAGAAACCCAAATGGGAATTTACAGGGTTAGGGGGCTGGACAGTAGTGCATCAGGTTAACTGCACATAGTACCAAGCTCAAGGACCTGCATAAGGATCCCAATTCGAGCCCCAGCTCCCCACCTGTGTGTGTGGGGGGGAGGGGAGTGTTTCACAAGTGGTGAAGCAGGTCTGCAGGTGTCTATCCTTCTTTTCCCCTCTCTATCTTTCCCTCCCCTCTCAATTTCTCTCTGCCCTATCCAATTTTTTTAAAATGGAGAAAGCAGCATCCAGGAGCAGTGGATTTGTAGTGCAGGCACTGAGCTCCAGTGATAAGCCTGGAGGCAATAAGATAAGATAAAATAAAATAAAATATATGACAGGGCTGAGGCTCCAAATAACACTGGAGCTGTTTCTCTGCTCATTTA
The DNA here is from genome assembly GCF_950295315.1 of Erinaceus europaeus. NCBI lineage: Eukaryota > Metazoa > Chordata > Mammalia > Eulipotyphla > Erinaceidae > Erinaceus > Erinaceus europaeus. The sequence continues at coordinate 36,928,885 of NC_080180.1, read as the reverse complement.
AGAAGCCACAGGGGTTTACTGTACAGAAAGTTCTAATCTTTCTCCTAAGTACTCTTTCTTTCTTTCCATTTTTCTTTCTTTCTTTCTTTCTTTCTTTCTTTCTTTCTTTCTTTCCATCTTTCTTTCTTTCTGTCTTTCTTTCTTTCTTTCTTTCTTTCTTTCTTTCTTTCCTTATTAGAGCAGAAAACTTGAACATATGTGATTTCCCTGCTCCAGCCACTTTTTCATGCAAATAGGAAGACAGAGATAAATAGAGGAGAGACTCTAACACTGGAGTTACCTCTGGTGCTATAGTGGCTTCCCAGATGATGCCAGGACTTCAACATGAGCCTCATCATGGCAAGACATGTGCCCTACCTGGTGATTTTGGTACCATAGAGATTTTGGTTTTAAATACATACTTTTAATTTTTTTTAATTTTTAAAATGGAAATATTGACAAGACCATAGAATGAGAGGGTTAAATTTCACACAATTCCCACAACCAGAATTCCCTATCCCAACCCCTCCCTTGATAGCTTTCCTATTCTTTATCCCTCTGGGAGTATGGACCCAGGATCATTATGGGGTGTAGAAGGTGGAAGGTCTGATTTCTGTAATTGCTTCCCCGCTGAACATGGGCATTGGCAGGTTGATTCATACTCCTAGCCTGTCTCTCTCTTCCCTAGTGGGGCAGGAATCTGGGGAGGCGGGGCTCCAGGACACATTGGTGGGGTCATCTGCCCAGGCAAGTTAGGTTGGCATCATGGTAGTATCTGGAACCTGGTGGCTGAAGAAGAGTTAAGATATAAAGCAGAACAAATTGTTGACTAATCATGAACCTAAAGGCAAGAGTATTGTAGATGAAGATTTGGGGTTTTTGTTTTGGCAAAAGCTAGTAGGTCTATTTTAGGTATATTCCAAGGGGCCCATGACTTTAGCTTTTGCCTGAGCCTGACGTCTAATATGCAGGTGGACCCAAGTTATTGTCTGGGGAGATTGTATCATAGTTAGAAAGTGGGCTAGAAAGCTGGATCAGGGGAAAGAGTAAGTCCCAAATATGGGGAAAGTGGATAAATATTGTTGACTGTAAACCCCATCAAGTTGATCTGGGACCTGTATTCAGCACAGGAGCCTATGTAACCTCTGCATCCTTGTAGGTTTGAGCATACTTTTAGTTTCTGTGCTCTAATCATCATCACTGTCTTCAAGAGCACCTCATTTATACACAGTTATATATTTGAGACATTGGAAAGGTGGCAACTGTGCTTCCTGGAGGCACATGATCAAGGAATTCACATTAATGATACCTGTGACTTGGTGTAAAATCCACCTATGGAACTTGGCAGAGGTGGCTGTAAGCTAATGTTCTGTGTTAGGCAAGGCTAACCAGCATGGAGATTTAACGGCTATTGATTTTTGGAGAGCAGATAGTGGAGATAGACTAATGACATCAATAAAGAAGTCTTATCAGCTTCCAGGCTGATTTCAAGGGTGGGTGGTTGAAAAAGCACTGAATGAAAAGGTCTCGGGGTGGACTCTAACTCTACCACCAGCCAATTTTGTGTCCTTGGGCAAGTAAGTCTGCCTCTTGAACTTCTTTTCCCTGTCTATGAGGTGGAACTTAAGTTCTATGTCATCACCGAGGTCTCTTCCAGTTCCTGGACTTTGCAACTCCATGATATTAAGACTGGTCCTCTTAAAATTCTGCCTTTTGCAACAATATGGATGACCCTAGACTAGTAAAGTTAGTAAACTAAACCAGAGACAGAGGCTGCATGATTTCACTCATATATGGCTCATAGAGAAAGGAAACAAAATGAGGAACTAAATAAAACAAAAATATCCCTTGGACCTCTAAGTAAAGGTTACCAGGAAGAAAGGGAATTGTGCCGTAGGTGGACAAAGTGAAGTCAAATTGAACTTTTGGTAGTATTGTGTAGAGATGTTGATTTTCAATGATGAACAACTAAATGCATGTTATGATACATTATTACTTCATGGAAACAAACAAAAAATAGTAGCACCCTAGCTTAGCATCTAGGACATGTACTTTTTAAAAAGTCTCACTTATTTTATGAGACAGACAGAGAAAACACCAGACCACTATATTGATATATCTGGTGCCAGAGATCAGGCCTAGGACATCCTCACACATGCAAGCTCTGTGCTCTACCACTGATCCTCCCAGGGCTCATGAAGAAAGAAAATGCCTCTCAATCTTTCTCTTTCTCTCTTTCTCCCACCCCCATAAACTATCTATGCTTAGATTCTCTGGATCTAGAGTGTAACAGGGTCTAACACGTTGTACAACATGAATGATATTTCTATGCTGTAATGTAGGAATATGGAGCTCTTTTGATGGTAACTCTTACTCTTTTAATAAATATTTGTGACTTTAATTCACAGTCTGCAAGAATGGAGAACACTCAGGCTTAATTTGGAGACATAGTTAGCAGAACCTATGTGCAAAATAGAGGGTGGGGGTGGGTGGCAGGAAGGAGCAATGGCTGAGTGACCGGGATAAGTCCACTTCTCAAGAGAAGAGAAACTTCCTGGAAGACTGAGATGTGAACACCCATTTCAACAGGGGGAGACATGGCGAGCCTTCCCTCAGAAGAGCTGTGTGGGAAGGGGAAGCACATAGGTTTGGGATGGAAAGCAAAGGCTGGCTTTAAGCAGGTTGACCGTATGTCTTAGATTTCCCAGAAAAGCTCTGCCTTCTGTTCTGGTGTAATTATTAACACACCCCTGTTTAGACTTTGGAAGTATCCCAGTTCGAATGATAAATTATATAGTCACTGTAGCTGTAACTAAGGCTGTTGTAGAGGTCAGATCTACACATGGAAAATAGGACCTGAAAGTCAAAGCTAGAGAAGAGTCAAGAATGCCTCTAAGCCAGACAGTGGGCTATCTGGAAAAACAGGAAAAGTCGAAATGCCATCAGAAGGAGCTGTCTCCTGGGAGGAAAGATGATGACTCTGCTTTGGATAGGAAAGATAGAAGTGGAAGTGGTCTACACACCACACAACCCTCTTTTAGTGGGTAAGAAAATGGTGAGGGGGAGACATTACCCAAGCTCAGAATACAGGCCTTCTGACCTCTGCTTTGGAGTTTGTCCCTCTCTAACTATGGGCAAATAGCTGAATAATATATCTTCGGATTCCATATCCTTTGGGACCTATGAATCTGACCTTATTTGGAAATAGGATTCTTGCGGACATACAAGATGAGAATACACTACCACCATGTGGACTTGTAATCCAGCACAACTGCAGACACAGATACAGAGACAGTCAGGTTCATGTGAAGACAAGAGATTGGAGATAAGCATCTACAAGTCAAGAAAAAAAAAAAAGATTACTAGGAACAACCAGAAGCTAGAAAGCAGTGAGGAAATATTTTTTTAGAGCTTTTGGAGAAAACACAGCTTCTTGACTTTGATCTTCTAGAGAACTAGTCTTCCAGAATTGCACGGGAGTCTGTTGTTTTAGGCATCTAACATGTAGTATTTGGTTATGGCAGCCTGGTGGTTTGCTTTCTGAGCTGTAGGCTCAGGTAGTACCTTCAGGAGGTTCTGTGAGGGAGGCATGGAAGACATGGAACTGAAGTGCAGAAGAGGGTGCATCATGGGAAAACCCAGTGAAGGGTGGTAGTGGAAACATGGGCATAGAGAAGAAGAAAGGGAAGAGAAAAAGAAACAAGTCCTGAGGACAGGGTATGTACTGGAAGGAGAGAAGTTGAGGCAGAGAGCTTTTTCAGAAGGGCTGGAGAAACTGAAGGAGGAATTACAAAGGAGGTTGCGGTTAAAAGATTCCTCTTGGCGGTAGCACAGCGGGTTAAGCACATGTGGCACAAAGTGCAAGGACCGGCATAAGGATCGTGGTTCGAGCCCCTGGCTCCCCACATCCAGGGGAGTTGCTTCACAAGTGGTGAAGCAGGTCTGCAGGTATTTATCTTTCTCTCCCCCCCTCTGTCATCCCTTCCTCTCTCCATTTCTCTCTGTCCTATCCAACAATGACAACGTCAACAACAACAACAATAATAACTACAACAACAATAAAAAAACATTCTTTAACAAAAAAAAAGCTTCCTGTTGGCAGGGTCAGTCCATTTTGCAATGGAGATAATTTTGGTGACCTAATCAAGAGTTCCTTTAAAACAGCACGAGGCCTGGTTATCCTTATGTAGCTTGCTTTCGATGTGTAAAAGCTTTTCAGTTTAATGTAGTCCCATTTATTCACTTTTGTTTTCATTTCACATGCCTCTGAGTCTCCAAATATACCTTTGATGTAAAGATCCTGAAATGTCTCACCAATATTTTCTTCTGTCCAGATCTTTGATTCATTTTAATTTGGTGCATAGTGTTAGGTGGTGGTCTGGTTTCACTTTTCTACATGTCCCTGTCCAATTTTCCCAGCATCATTCATTGAAGAGACTTTTTTTTTTTTTTTGCCTCTAGGGTTATCACTGGGCTTGGTGCCAGCACTACAAATCCACTGCTCTTGGGGACTATTTTCCCTCATTTATTAGATAGGACAGAGAGAATTTCACAGGGGATGGGGAGATAGAGAGGGAGCAAAAGATAGACACCTACAGACCTGCTTCACCACTTGTGATGCTCCCCCTTGCAGGTGGGGATCTGGGGCCTTGAACCTGGATCCTTATGTAGGTCCTTGCACTTCATACTATATGCACTTAACCCAGTGCACCATCACCTGGCCCTGAAGAGATCTTTACCCCATTAAACCATTTTGACAATGCTGTTATTTATAGTAGGTGGCTGTATAGGTGTGAGATCATTTGTGATAGGTGTGAGATCATTTGTGAGTTCTCAGTTTATTCAATTGATCTAGGTATTCATCTTTATTCCAGTACTAAGCTATTTTAATTATTGTTGCTTTGTAGTATAAACTATTTATAAGACTTTGTGAGAATTATGTTGGTTATCTTTGGAAGGTGTGAGGGTGTGAACATAGAACTTTGGTGGTGGGTGCAGTGTGCAACTATACCCTGTAATCTTACAATCTTATAACCACTATTAATCACACAAAAATGGAAATAAAATAAAGAAGACCAAGAAGTGGTGCGCCTAGTTGAGTGCACACATCATAATGCAAAAATGCCCAGTCAGGATGGGAGTATGAATCGATCTGTCAACGCCCCAGGTTCAGTGGGGAAGCAATTTCAGAAGCCAGACCTTCCACCTTTTGCATCCCACAATGATCTTGGGTCCATACTCCCAGAGGGATAAAGAATAGAAAATCTATCAGGGGAGGGGGTGGGATACGGAGTTCTGATGGTAGGAATTGTGTGGAGTTGTACCCCTCTTATCCTATGATTTTGTCAATGTTTCCTTTTTATAAAGAAAAACAAAATGAATAAATTTCCCAGTCCTCCACCTGCAAGAGGGAAGCTTCACGGGAGTTGAATCACTGCTGAAGGTATCTCTCTATCTCTCTTTCTATCTCCCTATTTCCCCTTTCCCTCCCAATTTATTGTCATCATATCAAATTAATTAATTAAAAAATAAATTTAAAAGTGCCAGGCTTGAAACCACCATGCAAAGGCCCCAGGAGCAAGTATACTGATGAAGGAGAGATTGTAAGGAGGCCTTATTCTTCCTGGGACTTCAGAATTGAGGGGAGAAATATTCGAGGGCAGGTCATGGTTCATCCAGTAGAGTGCACACTTTACCATGTGTAAAGATGTGGGTTCAAGTTCCCAGATTCTACCTGCAAGGGGGAGGTTTCACAGGTGTTGGAGCAGTGCTGTTATTTCTCCTGTCTCCCTCTTTCTCTGCTTCTCACCCTTTCTCTCTCTCTCTCTCAAAAAAAAAAAAAAAAAGGCTGCCAGGATCAATGGAGTTGTGTAGCCACTGAACCCTTGCAATCACTCTGGTGGCAAAAAATAAAATAAAACAAATAAGGAAATAGGGCAATAGTTTATGGTGAGAAACTTGGAGGAGGGGGTTTAATAGGCAAGGAAAACATGAGATATATTTGTGGAAACAGATCAGAAAAAGGGAACATTACAGATAGTGTTGGTGAGTAGACCACCAATAGGAACATAGAAACATGGCTTACCCTACCTAGAACTTAGTCAATGCTTTGGTGCTACCTACTCTGCCCACCTTGGGACCTTGAGTTGTTTCTCTACAGCATAGGCTGTTGAGTAAGAGTGAGCACAACTGGGTAGAAACAAGGTGGCTTGATGGTGAGTTGATATCATGGGAACATAACAGCAGATGTACTAGGGGCACTGACTTTGGGTGACGGATGGTGGCTTAAGCATCTGTAGGAGTCAGAGGACTGGCTTACAGTTTCATGACAGCAGACATGAGGTAAACCTGGTGGCTAAGTGAACATGATGGGTTTCTAGAAGGTTCTCTTTCCATCTGTTGATTGACACACAGCTCAGACATTTGCCTATCACTGCCCTTGGTAATGTCTGTGTTCTACTGAGTGAGCCACTGACTGTTTCCCCTCATTGCCCTTTGCAAAAGAAAATCTGAAAGAAGAAGAAAGGAAGAGAGGGAGGAAGAGAAGGAACAGAGAGAGAAAGTATGGAAAGGGAAGAGAGGGAAACAAAGGGATAGGAGAAGGGGAAGGGAAAAAAGAAGGGAAAAGGGAAACAGACACTTGTTTTCTTCATCCCTGGCAGCTCTCTTCACTCCTTCCAAACTTGACATGGGGTTTTAGAGACAAGATTTTTACCTCCATTTCTGCTCCTGTCTCATGGGAGACACCCTTAAGTATTCACCACAGACAGCACTTTCAAGAATCACAGTTCTGGGATGGGAGTCCTGCGGTAGCACAGCAGGTTAAGTGCACATGGTGCAAAGCACAAGGACTGGCCTAAGGATCCTGGTTCCAGCCTCCGGCTGCCCACTTGCAGGGGAGTCGCTTCACAGGTGGTGAAGCAGGTCTGCAGGTGCCTATCTTTCTCTCACCCTCTCTGTCTCCCCATCCTCTCTCCATTTCTCTCTGTCCTATCTAACAATGATGACAACAACAACAATAATAATAAAAAACAAGGGCAACAAAAGGGAAAATAAATAAAATTAAAAAAAAAAAAAGAAAAGCCAGGGATTCTGAGTTTAGGACCAGGCATAGGTAGGACAGAGGGACCTCACATACCCAGAGGCCCTCCAAGCCCTCCCTCCCCAAAGCTTGACTTACAGTGAATGAAGCACCACCCACCTCAGCCCTTGGTCCACAACACATGTCATGGTGCCATCACACACCCCATTATACAGGTCCTCCCCTCTGGTGGAGGATGCCAGGATTCCGGATGGAAATTCTGTATAGGGGAAAGTTCTGGATGTAGTGTTAAGTGATCTTGTATGGGTGAGCAGGCAGATGTGAGAACAGGCTAAATTTTTTAAGAGAGAGAGAGAGAGAGAGAGAGAGAGAGAGGAGAGAGAGAGAGAGAGAGAGGAGAGAACAGGCAGCATTGAAACTATTCTTTCACTATAGTGAAGACTGGATTTGAGCCTGAGTCTCACACATGGCAAAGCAATACACTATCCAAGTGAGCTACTTTGCCAGCCCAGGGCACATATTTGAGAGGTCTGGGAGTTGGCAGAACGCCTACAGTTTTGGACTTAAAATCATGATCCAAATTCTGTTCCTGGCACCACATGTGCCAGAGTGATCCTCTGGTTCTTTCTTTTTTCTCATCTTTCTCTCTCACATTAATAAAAAAATAACCTTTTAAAATAATTTAAGAGGGGGGAATGGCAGATAGTTCACCTGGCAGAGTACACACATGTTCTAGGATTTGGGTTCAAGTCCTGGGCTATCCCACCGGAGTGCCTTTGGGGACTGAGGGAAAGGTTAATGAATGGTAGAGTGGTACTTCTTTGTCTCCCTTTATCTCTGTGTATTCTTCTTCCTGTTTGTCTCTCACCTTCTGTATTAAAAAAAAAAAATTGCCACTGGGAATGGTGGAGTCATGTGGGAACCAAGCCTGATCAATAAAAGCCTGATGACAAAAATACACTGAATGGTAAGCATACTAAAAATCAGGATTTGGGAATAAGGGGGCTATCATAATCATTATGTGAAAAGGCCTTTTTGTCTGGGGCTACAAAGTCACAGGCTCAATATCCTGTATAATTATAAGTCAGAGCTGTGTAGAGCTCAGGTTTCTCACTGTGTGTCTTTCTCTCTGTGTCTCTTTTGCACTTATTAAAATAAAAACATTAAAAGGTAGTATTTGAGAGAAACTCTTATACTCCTTCACCCTTAACTCTACTGGTCTCTTTCCTCCCAACATCCCAAAGATATATATACTTCACCATCTGGATGACTTTATTTTATTTTTATTAGAAATATATTAATAATTTGAGCCCACTGTTAAAATTCAATCTGATTGCCAATTTGAGGTCCTAAGTGCTTAGACTGAAGGAACATATACTCAGAGCTATGGTCTGCGCATCAAAAAGTTTGAGATATTCAATCCATTTTTCCCCTCTCATATTAGTGCTTTGTGAGACTGTATAGGAGTGTATATTAACACTATTTCCACCATCAAAGGTCTGTGACCCTCCCCCCTCCCCCTTTATTTTGTTTTTATCAGAGCACTGCTCATCTTTGTCTTATGGTGGTATGGGGGATTGAACCTGAGACTTTGAAGCCTCAGGTAAAACTGAATGACTTTTAATTTAATTCTACTTTGTTTCCAGTTTCATTCACCATGTGTTATTGATGTTGATAATGCTGGCACAGGCCCTTAGCCCCAAGTCAGTTGCTCCTTACCCTACACACTCTGTTACTTCCCCTTTCTAAGTGGAGCTCAACTTCTAGTGGGTGAAGACAGTCTGATGACATCCTCAGAACTTCAACATTCAGGAACTTTACATAAGATCCTGGTGAGGCTTGTGAAGCGACTCCCCTGCAGGTGGGGAGCTGGGGACTCGAACTGGGATCCTTACGCCAGTCCTTGTGCTTTGCACCACCTGCGCTTAACTCACTGCCTGACTCCCTGTTGTTTGGTTTTTCTACATATGATTTTGTTCACATATGTGATATAAATAGCCAAAGCAGGCCGGCAGTCAGCACTTGGATAGTGTACTTGCTTTGTCATGTATACTACCCAGGTTTGAATTCGGCCCTCACCAATCTACAGGAAACTTTGGTGCTTTGGTGTTTTTCTAGCTCTCTATCTTTATTTCTTTTTCAATCTGAAAATGGTCAGCTGGAACTGTGAATTCCCAGTGACAAAAAAAAAAAAAAAAAAAAAAAGAAGAAAGAGTGAAAAAATAAACCACCACCATCACAACAAATTATACACAGAGATACACATCCAAAGCAAGCAAACTAACAAAATACAGTAAGAATAATTCTTAGGGGCAGGGGTAGATAGCATAAAAAAAAAAAAATCCTGGTGAGAACTGGCACGCCATTCTAAGTCCCTACAATTCTCCTTCTTCCTCTGCAGGAGAGGTTCTGCCTCTCCTCCCATGTTCCCATGCTATTCTTTCTTGGTCAACAGTGTGACCAAAATGTTGGGTTATGGTGTCTGGGATGTCACTCCTCTCTAAGCAAGCTATCTAGAAAAGTCTAAGTCCAGGGTTGACTGTTGACTGTTGTATTATGACATCCAGGAATCTCCTTCATTACTGCTTTTTTTTGTTTTGTTTTGTTACTATATACAAGATTGAGAGAAGAATTGGAGAAATCAGTTGGAATCTCAGATCTGTTCTCTGATTTGCATCAGATCCATTGCCAATCTAGCTTCCAGAGGTCCAGGTCACCTACTGGAGTTATAGCACAGAAATCAAGAGGTTGCTACCATCCCTGTTGCTGTGATTTCCTCTCTGGATCCATGAATCTGGTGACTAGAAGCAGCAATTTGGTTATAATAGTAATACTGCCCATGCCAAGTGCTCCTAACCCAAGTTATGGCTTTCTTAGGCAGCAGAGGAAGGTGTTTTTTTTTTTCTCTCTCCCAACTTTCAGATCTCTCCAGTACATCAAACTGGCAGAATGTCACTCACACCTAGTTCCCTAGTTGCAAGAGAATCCAGGAAATGGGGTTTAAATTTTCTGACAGTTGTAGTCCAAGAGGGAGTTTATGATAAGATTTAAGTGCCCGTTTAAGCACATACATTATCATGTGAAGGGACCTAGATTCAAGCACCCAGTCCCCATCTGAAGGTAGAGGAAGTTTCTTCATGAGTGATAAAGTAGTTCTACAAAGTATTTTTCTTCCTCTTTCCTGCCCTAGCTCCCTTTCCCTTCTCAATTTCTTTCTGATTCTATACAATAAAATAAAATACTTTAAAAATTTGAAAAAAAAAAGATTTAAGTGCCACACTATGTATCTATCATTTATAGGAAGGAAAAAAATGCATATTTATACTAAATATTCCAAAGGTTTTCTAACTGGTTCTGGCTTTAATGCTTATTAAAATATTTAAAACCATAGTATGTTTCTGAACTATGGGCATGTTCACGTTTGTCAAGAATCTTCTTAATCAACTCAAAGGTGACTTCTTTATACTAGCCTCACCATTACAATGTTTCTCATCCAATGAGAGATTATATCCTAAACAGAATGGGTCATTCTTACTTCTTAAATTAAAGAGTATAAGGATGACTCAAGTCTGAGGAATAGAATAAAAACAATTCTTATAATCCTGCCACACTCAGCATTTCACACTTTTCATGTGTATATTTACATCTTTGTATACTGGTAAAAAAAAAAAAAACAACCTTTGATTTTTTTTTTTTTTAACCTAACATTACATCATGAAAAGTCCCTATGGTGTTATAACTACAATTTTTAATGACCTTTATATATTTCATTGTACAGCTACCATAATTTAGTCAGTCATTCCTTTCTAAATAAACACATCACCTATTTGTCACTATAAAGAAATGCTTCGAAGAAGAGCTTAAGGCATATTCAGATATTTTTTTGTGTGTGTGTTAACAGATTAGTACATACTGGTTAAAGAGTCCCCCCCCCCCCCAGTGTAGAAAACAGCACTGGATCAGTGTTCTTAAGCCCCCCCCCTTTGGTAAAAGTAGGGGAGTTCTTCTCTAGCAGTAATCAAATACTAGGCTTGTTTCTAGCTATCACCTCCTCACACTCTTCTCAAGCCCTATGCACTATTGGCAGCTACCTACCAAACATGGGGAAACAACTGTGCTTGACCTTGAAGTCTCTATTCACAATGCTCACCTCATTGTCTCTGAAATTCTTGAAAGCTACCTGGGTTGCTATGATGTGACCCTTGGAACCAGGGTGAGGGGCAGAGCATGGGTGTGTACTTTCAGGGTCCCACCTTTCGCTATCTCAAAGTCCAGCTTTCCAGACCAGAACCTTTGCTGGATATGGTATCTGAAGCAGCAGTAGTTGATCAGCTAGAGCCAAATCTTCAGCTTTGGAACATACAGATAGTTTGCTTTCATGGGAACTTACCCAAACAAGTCACTCCCTTTATGTGTGTGTGTGTGTGTGTGTGTGTGTGTGTGTGTGTGTATTTGTTATTTTTATTCCCTCAGTCGGAGCATAATGATCTTAGGTTAAAGTAGACTGCACTTTGTCTAAGGTTGCACTGATCTGTACACACACACACATACACACACACATACACACACACACACACACACATACACACAATCTGAACATGTCTCAAGCTCTTCTTTCTTTATAGTGACAAATGGTGAGTTTATTTAGAAAGGAATGACTGAGTAAATTATGGTGTTTGTACAACTGCAATATATAAAGTTGATTAAAAATTATAGTTACAGAAAAAAAATTGTAGTTATAATACAACACCATAGGAACTGACATGATGTAATGTTAGGTTAAAAAAATCAAGGATTTTACAAACGTTTAAAGATGTAAATATGTACATGAAAAGCATAAAATGCTGGGTGTGAGAGGATTATAAGAATTATTTTTTTATTCTATGCCTCATTTGGGGGTGATTTTAAGAACTAGGAAGCTCGAGTATTAAAAAGACAACAAAGGGGGCCAGGCGGTAGCTCAGTGGGTTAAGTGCACATGGCGTGAAGCTGAAGGATACGGGTTCGAACCTCTGGCTCCCCACCTGCTGGGGGGGGGAGTGTCTTTTCACAAGCGGTGAAGCAAGCCTGCAGGTGTCCTTCTCTCCCTCTATCTTCCCTCCTCTCTCCATTTCTCTCTGTCCTATCCAACAACGACAGCAAAAACAACAATAAACAACAACAACGGTAAACAACAAGGACAACAAAAAGGAAAAATTAGCCTCCAGGAGCAGTGGATTCATCGTGCAGGCACGGAGCCCCGGTGGCAAAAACAAACAAACAACCCCCCCCCCCCAAAAAAAAAAAAAAAAACAACGAAAAATCAGAGATACAATGTTCCCAGACTTCATCCTCAGTGACTGCACCTTACCCGGCTGTAGACCTGTAAAGCTAGGCACAGCACCTGGGTCTCTGCACAAAAGGTGGAGCATCTCTGACGCTGTCCTCCGTTCTATAACTCTGCTTCCAACCCAACCACCATAACTGTCCCCAATGAGTGACACCCTCGCGCGGTAACTTCCCGTTTCCAAGGCCTTAGGAATGCCAAAGGTTGCTGAGCAATTTGCTTGCAACACCCAGGGATCTGGAAGGGTTTTTCCCTGAGCCGCCCTTCCCGATCGCCCTCCAGCTCCCCAGCGTGCGCCCCGGGGGACCCTGCCAGGGGACCGCTCCCCTGCAGCACCCTCCCGGAGGCAGCACAACTTCCCGGGACACCAGGTCGTCTTGGCTCGGCCCAGTCCGGTTGCTTGGAAATGTGCAGCGGACAGTGACGTCACACAGGGAGGCGGGTCCCCCGGGACGCCCACCAATGGCGCGGCGCCGCCGGCCTCCGCTTCTCCCACGATTGGTGTCTCGACCCCTCGGCTCCACCCCAACCCGCCATGGCGTCAGGCGCCGCGGCTCCGGGGAGGTGGGTCCCACTTTAAGAAGTGAAGTTTGTCGCCCCCTCCCCCTCCCCGGCCACCTCCTGCGGCCTCCCGCGCCCCGCCGGCGGGGCGGATGGAGCTGCGCTGCGGCGGAGTGGGGAGCCAGGCGGTGGGGCGCAGAATGGATGGGGACGGCCGAGATGGCGGCGGCTGCAAGGACGCGGGGTCGGAGGACTACGAGAACCTGCCGACCAGCGTCTCCTTATCCACCCACATGACAGCCGGGGCGATGGCCGGGATCCTGGAGCACTCGGTCATGTACCCGATCGACTCGGTGAAGGTGAGGCCGGGAGGCTGGCGGGGCGCAGCGAGCCGAATGGAGCGCGTGCGTTTGCATCCCGCGCCGGGAGCCTCCAGGGCTGTGCTCCGCAACCACGTTCTCCCGGGGCCGCGTCTTCCTGCTGAGCTGGCGGGCGCTGCCAGGACTCCAGGGAGCGCGCCGCGCCGCGCCTTCCGCCTGGGGCGCCTGGGGAGCCCACGAGGTGCTGCTGCGGCGCCCCGCACCGCGCTTCCCGCCGCGTGCCCGGCTCGGTTGCTGGCGCCACGGCGCCGCCCCCAGGGAGGGATCGGAGCAGACCCGCCGGCTCACGCCCGCCTGCCCGCGCGATCCTGGGTTCGGGGCCCCTGCTGGTGGCGGCTCCTGCGGGGGCTCCGGGCCGTCCGCAGCGACCTGCGGGAGCAGGAGAGGGGGTCAGGCTGCCACACGTGCCGGGTTCCCGGGCGCTCGCATTCGCGCTGCCGCTGACAAACGCGCTCTCCAGCCCGCCACGCGCCCTCCCCTGGCGCGCCCATGTGTGCGTGTGTGTGTGTGTGTGTGTGTGTGTGTGTGCGTGTGCGTGCATGTGTGTGCTCACGCTGGTGACTTCCCGAAGGGACTTCTCTTGGCTCTTCACACAGCTCTTAGGAGTACCTGTTCAGCGACTTCCTGCGCGATTCCCCCCTTTCCCAAGGTCTCTGCACCTCTGCCCGGAGTTGGGACAGACCCTTAGCCTTCAGCGATTTTACTGGAAGGGAGGCAGGCCGGCATGCAGAGCCAGTGAGGCGCCACCTCAGTGGCGTGGGCTGTTTCGCAGTCTGCCTGTCACTTTCCTTGGTGGTTTGAGAGATGCACTTCTGACCTCTATCAGCCAGGTGACCCGGGGACAGTGCTGCCAGGCGATCACACTCCCGCTGACACATCTGGAGGCAGAACTGTACTCATTCGCAGCCCTGGGGATCCGCAGGCCAAGGAGCAGTGGTCTGAGTAGCTCATCCAGGCTCATTGGCATCTGTGGTTTGGAAGACTTGGGGAGCAGTTTTCTTGAGGTCTCTCAGAGACACACAGCAGTGTGTTGCAGCAGGTGTTGGTCCCACATGAGCTGTGGTGCAGGCCAGAATGTGGCACTCAGAGCTCAGAGTGCTGGCCTTGCCCTGGGCAGTTCTGTGCCTAGGTGGGCACAGGTGCATTGAGAGAAAGTATTTGCGAGAGTGCTTTCTGGTAAGGCAAGGCCTGTGATGATGTTGTCAGGCCATCACTCCTGTCTTTCCTGCCTGCCAGTAGGGAATGAGAAAAATGTCCCTGCCTGACACCTTTACTGAGGGCTTGGGGGGAGATCTTGTCTGTCAGGTCTCCAGAGCTTCTCCAAGACAGAACCCAATGTTAGTGTAGGAAAGAACCCTCCAGATGTACTACAATTCCTCATGTTTGAAGCTCTTGTCTTCAGTGCCCTGGACAGAATGTGGGGACTGTTAGGAGCAGGGAGCTGTCCTCTGGGCAGGCATCAAGCCCACTGGATTTGGATGTACCCTCAATGAACTAACTACACCACTTCGGAGGCTCTTGGCCCCTTTGCCAAGACTTGGTGGTTCAGAGCTTTGTTTCTGGGTTCTCTTAGAGATTTAGCAATAGTATTTGGTCATGGTGGCTTGAACTGCATTTGACTCTGTAAAGAGCCATTCTACTCATATACTTGAGTGATCTTTGCTGGTTTTCTTTCTGCCCTTTCTCCTGCCCCACGCTGGTATGTTTTCACCCTGACATCTCCTATGTGCTTATTATTCTTTTTCTCTGTCTCTCTGAAATTTTTTGATATTTTATTTATGCACTTAGTGAGAGAGAGAGAGAGAAAGAAGGAGAGAGAGAAGGGGAGACAAGTAATACTTCTCAGCTCTGGTTTATGGTGGTGCTGGGGACTGAACCTGGGACCTTGGAGTCTTAGGCATGAGAGTCATTTTGCATGATCATTATACTATCTCCCCAGCCCTTAGTATTCTTTTCCATAGCCGCTTTTACCTGTGGGCAGGTTAGCACAGTTTGAGGGAGGAGGAGTAGGAGGAGGCAGTCAGACTGTTCTAGACATGTCATCTGCCTCACTGTGGAAATGTAGGCTGACCAGGGAAAATCTGTAAGGTCTTTGGTCCTATGCCCCTGAGGTTCTTCTGGTTCTTAGCATGTGGGTGTGCTGGTAAAGCTCCTGCCATTTATTGCTCTTTTTCAGAAGGGGTACCAAGCATGATCCTTTGTACTTTGGCGACATAAAAAAAATGTGGCAAGGAGAAGGTTAAGTGGTGTGAGCCCCACTGCATGATCCTGTGGAGGCTGTGGCTGAGGCCAGTCTCTGTCATAGTCAGCACAATTGCCTTTGCCCAACATGAGCTGTTGGGTACACAGCCAAGCTTTGGTCACGACGAGACCTTGACTTAGTCCCACTGAGGTTCGCAGGGTGATGGACTCTCTGAGTGATTGAGTCAGGCACCTTGGGTGGGGTTTTCAGTCCTGTCTCTTCCCTTCACACTACAGGTTCACTTCTGTGCCTCCTAAAATGAATGCTGTGGGCCAGTTCAGTGTCTCTCCCCATCTGTAATCCTCTCTGTGAACACGGAATGCGCATTCTCTTTGGTGTTACTTGAGACTTAAATAATTAGCTGAAGCTAAGCCCAGATAGTTCAGACCTTAAGAAGGGGGAAGAAAAAAAGGTGCTCTTTGATTTTTAGGAAGCATGCTTTTAAAGCTCTGCTCTTGCCAACTGACATGATTGTGTTGTTTGGGCCTGCTTTTTGTAGTTTGTCTGTCCTAGCTAGCTAGCTACTGTGGCCCTCAGAGCCCAACATTGGTGCCTTTTATTTTTATTTGTTTGCTACTAGCATTATTGATGAAGTTTGGTTGCCTGCATCATGACTCCACCACTCCTGGAAGCCCCCCTTTTTTATTCTCTACCCCCCCATTCTTATAGACACAAAGAGAAATAGAGAATGTGTGTGTGTGTGTCTGTGTGTGTGTGTAAGAGAGAGAAAGAGAAAGAAAAAGAGACACCTGCAGCACTGCTCCACTGCTTATGAAGCCTCCCCTACTGCAGGTGGGGACCAGGGCCTTGAAAATTGTGTCCTTTCACTTAATAGCACATGCACTCTACCAGGTGTGCCACCACCTGGCCCATACACTGGCAACTTTTAACACTGTGCCTGGTGGACTGTGAGGATCTGGGGTTCTGGGTGCAGAAAGCCAACCTTGCTAGTACTTAAAATGAATATGGAACACACCTTCCCCACCTTGGAGTCAGTTACATGGCTTGCTTTTTTTCAAGTACTGGATTGTGACCTGCTAGTGGGACCAACATTAAAAAAAGAGAGAAGGAAAAAAAAGAGGAAAGAAGTGAACAGGTGAAAATAGAATAAGACATACATTAAGGGCTGTGTGTGGCTCTGTAGAATCTTGGTTGGGGTTTGTGTGTGAGTGATGCCTAAGCCATAAAGGGCCAGGCTCTGTGTACCTTGGGATATAGGCTTTCTTCTCAGTTCCAATCCCTAAGGAGGGAGGGAAGGAGTGAGCCTGGGGCCCTGTAGGCCTGTCACCAAATGGTAACAGTGATGGCCTGTTCCTTTTCCTGCTCGGCCCCTGCCGCAGGTTGCCCTCAAGCCTCTTCCTCGCACTCCAGAGTGGCCAGTGTGGTCACCTAGCTGGTGTGCTTGGGGTGGATGTGAGAACCCCTGATTAGGAGCAAAACTGTGGGGAGCTTGCCAGGTGGGTGGAGGAGGAAATTCCAACCAGATTAGGCACACCGCTCTTAGACTGTGCCTGCCTGCCTGCCTGCCTGCCTGCCTGCCTGAGCCCCATGATGGTGAAGGCAGGGCCAGAAGGAAACAGGAAAGATTCTCTGTTTGTAGTCAGGCTGCAAGGAACTGAGTGCTAGGGGTGTCCAGGGCTTAAAGCTTTAAGGCTCA
Organism: Erinaceus europaeus; assembly: GCF_950295315.1. Lineage (NCBI taxonomy): Eukaryota > Metazoa > Chordata > Mammalia > Eulipotyphla > Erinaceidae > Erinaceus > Erinaceus europaeus. The sequence goes on along the minus strand of NC_080180.1, from coordinate 36,911,758 downwards.
GCACCCCTGGGAACTAGTCACTAGGCTGAGGGATGGCCCTGGGCTCTACATTGCCAGCCCCCTGCTGGGCTGGGCAGGCTTGGCATCACACAGTTTCTAAGCTTGCACCTGGTAGGCCTAGCATGGGAGGTGGAATGGTAAGAGGGGTGGGCACGGCAGGTGAGAGCAGCTGTCGGAGGCCCTTCTGCTCCCTTCAGTGACTTGGAAATACAACCCAGTGTGGCAGCTGCATTCAGGTGGTGGTGTTCCCCATCCCCCCACCCCCATCTCTGTCCACTGGATTCAGTGAATTTTCTGTCTCTCCTCCCCCATCTTGTCTCTATTGGGGTTGTCCCTCTTCTTCTGGCCTTCAATGCTTCACTAAAAGGAGGAATTGGAAATGGTGTGGGGTCAAAATAAATAACAGAGAGTACTCATGAAGGTTCCTGTTGTTTCTTTATGATTCCTCCCCCCCCCAGCCACCTGACACTTAGAATGGGGGTTTGGTGACAAACAGCATGGGGGGTGGTGGTGCTTGGCAGTAGGGAGCTCATGCAGCCCAAGAGCCAGCACGTGGCTCTTACTAGAGAGGCAACCCTCTTGAAACTGAGTCTCTTTCTCTCAATTCTAATTTTATTTATTTATTTTTCTGTTAGGACTTTGTACCCATATGATTCCCTACTGTTCCTGGTAGGCTTTTTTTTTTTTTTAATTTCATAAAGAGATAAGAGATAGATGGAGAGAGAGAGAGAGAGAGAGAGAGAGGGAGAGATGGAGACTATAGTGCCATTCCACCTTTCATGAAGATACTACTCATGCCATAGTGTAAATTGCTTCCATGTGGTGATTAGCGCTTGAACCCTGGGTCTTTATGCATAGTCAATTGTATAATCTATCAGGTGAGCTGGCTCCTAGAAGTTTCTTCTGACCCTAGGACTAACTTTCTTTCTTTCTTCCTTTCTTCCTTTCTTTCTTTCTTTCTTTCTTCCCTTCTTTCTTTCTTTCTTTCTTTCTTTCTTTCTTTCTTCCCTTCTTTCTTTCTTCCCTTCTTTCTTTCTTTCTTCCCTTCTTTCTTTCTCTCTCTCTCTCTCTCTCTCTGTCTCTGTCTCTTTCTTTTTTTCCTTTCTTTTTTGCCACCAGGGACTACATGACAACTCTGGCACTCCCAGTGGCCGTTTTTCCTCTTATTCTTCCCTTTTACTTCATTGGGCAGAGAGAAATTGAGAAGGGAGGGGAGAGATAGAGAAATAAACCTGCAGCCCTGTTTCATTGCTTGTGAAACTTCCTGCCTATAGGTGGAGACAGGTGCTTTGAACCTGGATCCTTGCACATGGCAACTGAGTTTTGGTTCTTTTCATATCTCCCTTGGTATGAAACCTTTCCTTCTCAAATAATTTCCTTCTTCTTTATTTTTAGTCTGACAGTAGCTGGTATCAGACTCAGCTTCCCAGCTGTGGTGTTTGTAGGTTCATCCTTGGTCTGGGCCTTAAATCCCCCTGTCCCCCTTCCGCAAAGGTCCGCAGCTGACATTTTTCATAGGAGAGATGTAGCTAGTCACTTCCTCTTTCATTTTTGTTTTTTATTACTTCTGGGGCTTTTGTAGCTGCACAATTCCATTAGTCCCAGCAGATTTTTTTTTCTTTTCAATTTGAGATAGAAAGAGACAGAGAAGCAGTCAGTGATGGCTCACCCAGTAGAGCACACACACTGTCATGCACAAGGACATGAGTTCAAATCCCTGGTCCCCACCTTTGGTGGGGGGACATCACGAGTGGTGGGGCAGTTTTGTAGGTATCTCTTTTTATATCTCTCTCTCCTTTTATGTTTCTCTCTCTTTCACTGTTATTAAAACATATATAAAAAGAAAAAAATGACTGTTAGTCCCTTTGGTGCTATCCAAGGCTCCCCTCATGTGGTGCCAGGGTTTGAATCTGGGTCCTGGCACATGATAAAATATGCCCTCTATCATGTGAGTCATCTTCTGACCCCTTCCCCTTCTCTTTATTTATTATTTTTGAAAGGAGTTTTTGGGAGTCGGGCGATAATGCAGTGGGTTAAGCGCAGGTGGCGCAAAGCGCAAGGACCCGCGGGAGGATCCCAGTTCGAGCCCCTGGCTCCCCACCTGCAGGGGAGTCGCTTCATAGGTGGTGAAACAGGTCTGCAGGTGTCTTTCTCTCCTCCTCTCTGTCTTCCCCTCCTCTCTCCATTTCTCTCTGTCCTACCCAACAACAACATCAATAGCAACAATAATAATAACTACAATAATAAAACAAGGGCAACAAAAAGGGAACATATATATATATATATATGAGTTTTTATTTATTCATTATTGAGAAAGATAGGAGGAGAGAGAGAGAAAGAACCAGATCTCACTCGGTTACATGTTCTGCCAGGGATAGAACTCAGGACCTCCTGCTTGAAAGTCCAATACTTGATCTACCACCCCAACTCCTGGACCCTTCTCTTCATTGAACTGTTACCTATGACCCTCTCCTCAAGATCCTCCTGAACTGAGATTTTCATCCTCAAATAACTATTTTGGGGAGACTTGGCTGTTGGTTTTTTACTTACTGGGTGGGCAGGACACTTGGCTTCTCTGAGTTTTCATTCCCTTCTCTGAAAACTCAGGTCTCCATTGTCTTCCTGCCAGCACTCTCCAGACCTGGCCTTCCATGGTGTCCCCATTACAAGCTCCCTCCCTTCCATATATATTTAAGATTTTATTTATTTATTAATGAGAAAGATTGGGGAGAGAGGAGAGAGGAGGGAGGAGGGAGGGGGTGGGGGAGGGGGAGAGGGAGACCGACCCCCAGATATCACTCTGGTACATGTGCTGGCAGGGATTGAACTTGGGACCTAATGCTTGAGGGTCTGATGCTTTATCCACTGTGCCACCTCCTGGACCACACAAGCTCCCTTCCATCTTTACTGAATGTTCCCTCTAACCTCCCTGCCTCATTTTTCCCTGGACTGTCATCTTTCCTGAAGCCCTTCAGATGAAGCCCATTCCTGTCAGAGCCTACCCAGTGCCCCTTTTGGACCCAGTGTGGATTGGGGTGCAGCTTTCACTGCTGCTCAGCCACCCTTCCCACTCCCCTTCCACCTTCTCCAGCACCAGCCCCTCTTCTCTTTGTCATTCACTCCACTCAGCCCTCCTCCTCTTCCTCTTCTTTAGAGAGACAGAGAGAGGAAGAGAGAAAGAGTGAAAGAGACCACAACACCAAAGCCTCCTTCAATGTAGTAGAGGTTGGGCTCGAACCTGGGTCATGCACATGGCAAATAATCACACTATCCAGTCTGTCACTGCCTTCATTGTCAGTACCACCATCATCATTTACCTCATCCCAGCAGGGTTTGACATCTGGCTTGAGAACTGCTTCTCCACATGTCGTGTCATCATCCTGAGCATGTTCTTTGTGGGCCAGCGTTGGACCAACATTGAAAGCCCTCTGTTCTCTGTGTCTCCAGAGTCCATGACCTTTATTTCTCCAGACCTTTCTGCCTCTGGAGTCTTTTTCATTTTCTTTTTCTCCAGCAGGGCTTCATTGGGACTTCATGCCTCTCTGATTCCACCACTCTTGCCCTCCCCCCTCTTTCTTCAGCTAGACAGACAGATAGATAGACAGACAGACAGATAGATAGATAGGAAGAAGTACCACAGCTCTGCTCAGCTGCTTATGAAGCATCCCCTTTGCATGGTCCTTCCATGTGGTGCCAGGGCTCCAGCCTGGGGTTTTTGTGCATTTTACCAGGTGAGCCTTCTGCTTCTGAACTCTAAATTCTGGTGTCTCATAGCCTAGCCCCAGTCATCTTACACTGTGCTGGTCTTTCCCTCTTTCATTTAATTAATTAATTAGTTTTCCCATCAGTGATGAATCCACCACTGCCATGGGCCTTACTTATTTATTTATTTATTGTGTTTTTTTTTTTCTTTTCTTTCTTTTTTTTTTTGCCTCCAGGGTTATTGCTGGGGCTTGGTGCACCACGAATCCACTGCTCCTGGAGGCCATTTTTTCCCTTTTGTTACCCTGGCTGTTTTACCATTGTTGTGGTTATTATTGTTGTTGTTATTGATGTCGTTGTTGTTATTGATGTTGTCGTTGTTGGATAGAACAGAGAGAAATGGAGAGAGGAGGGGAAGACAGGGAGGGGGAGAGAAAGATAGACACCTGCAGACCTGCTTCACCACCTGTGAAGCGACTCCCCTGCAGGTGGAGCGCCGGGGACTGTAACCGGGATCCTTACGCCGGTCCTTGCGCTTTGTGCCACGTTCGCTTAACCTGCTGTGCTACCGCCCGACCCCCTATTTATATTTTTTAACGATAGAAGCAGAAATAGGGAGAGGAGAAAGAGAAGAGGAGAGAGATGCAGACCTGATCTACCGCTTATGAAGCTCCCTCCCTGCAGTTGTCGACCCCACCCGTACCCCCCACCCCCACCCCAGGTCGTTGTGCATGGTAATATGGGTGCGTACTTTCTCTCTTGTACCATTGCCTGGCCACCAGTTTTGTCTCTTCTCTCATGCTCCTTGGCCCAGTGCTGGCTGCCTTATCTGACTTCAACCTTGGAATCATCACTGTAGTTTCTCTTGAACCCTTAGCTTTTCTGCCCTTGGTCCTTCCAACTCCTTTTCTGGACAGCCCTGTGGCCCACTAGACAGCCAGTCCTCTCAGAAGGAGGTCACTCGCTGCCTCTGCGACTGTACCCTGTGCTTCTGGTTCCCTTGCCTCTGGCTCAGCCTCTGGCCCTTACATTCAGTCCACTTCTGTCTCCCCAGCTGCTGCTTCCCAACATCTTTCTCCTCACACCCGCCCACTGCTTCTCACACCAGCCTCACTGGCTGCTATTCCAGTTCATAGAGAAGCCAGGACTCCAAACCAGTCTCACACCAATGTGGTAGCTTTGTGGACCTTTCTCCTGGGTACCATCCCCTCTCCTTTTGGAAAACAGACACATAGCTTGGTTTTACTGATAAGATTTTGTCCTTGAAAGAACAAGTATAGCAAACAGCCTAAGAGTAGCATAGTGGATAATATGATCTCAGACATGAGATCCTGAGTTCTAATCCTGGCACTGAATGTACCAGAGTTATGCTCTTAATTGTCTCTTCCTCTTTCTCTCATTAATTTAAAAATCTTTAAAAAAGAAAGATAGTAGCAAATGTTATAAAACCATCCTTGACACTTGTCCCTACTACCTAGCTTTGTCATTCTCACCACTCTAACCCTAAAGTTGATGGGGGGGGGTGGTTGGTGATAAACATTGAATTAACTTTCCTGGCCCTTCAGCCCTCTGTCCCCTGCAGAAGGCATCTTCAGATTCTGCCTTCACCCTGACCCCTACCTCTTTTCCCCAGAACTCGGGTCTCAGTTCTTCTTGGGCCCCTAGCAGGTTGGTGTTTCTGGTCCAATCTTGCTAGGAGGAGCTTGGCACTGATGTGTGCACTTGGCTGCCTTAGTGTCCAGTGTGGACATCCTGGCTTCCCCTGGGACCTGCCCTTTGACTTGGGCCCCTTAGAAACTTCAAATCCCTCCTCATTTGCTCCTGGAATCTTGCATTTCTTTTTATTTTTAATATAACCCCTATGCATGTGTGATTTCTCCATTCCCAGGCTGCTGCTTCATTCAGCTAGTAGGAGAGGGAGAGATACCACAGTACTAGAGCTTCCTCCAGTGATGTGGAGGGCCTCATGGTGTCAGATCTCAAACCTGAGCTGTGTGCATAGCGAGGCACATGTCCTACCGGGTGAGCTATTTTCCCAGCCCCAGGCCTGTGCTTTTCTGCATCTGCCAGGATGCTTGAACTTACTCTCTTGTACTTCTTTCAATCTACCTTGGTTCAAGAGCCTTGTTCTGTGAGTTCCCAAGGACAGGGACTGAGAATTCTTTTGTGCTTTGGTTGTGCTCCCATTCCAGAAACCATGCCCTGCACATAGTAGGTGCTCATGAAGGTATTTGTTGAGGGTGGGGGAGACAGTAAAATGGTTATGCAAAAAAACTTTCATGCCTGAAGCTCTGAGGTCTCAGGTTCAATCCCTTGCACCGGCATAAGTCTGACTCTGGCAGTACTCTGGTAAAATAAATAAATATAATACAATCAATAATAAAACAATAATGCTAATCAAATACATTAAAAATATTTGGCCTGGGGAAATATCATAATGATTCTGTAGAAGTCTTTCATGCCTGAGGCTCTGAGGTCTCAGGTTCAAGTCACAGCACCATTATAAACCAGAGCCTAGCAATGTGCTCTGGCCTTTTTTTCTCCTCATTAAAATCAGTTAATAACATATCTAAAAAATAAATTTAAAAAAGTTTAAATTTATTTAAAAAGTAGATAAGTGAGCCAGCCGATGGGGCTCGAAAGTCCAGCCCATTCTCCATGATGCAGTAGGGGGCTGTGGCTTTGAACCTGTGTCCTTGTGCTGGGTAACATTTTCTCTTCACCAGGGTGTACTGCCACTGGACCCTGGAGGGGTAAAATTGCTTTAGAACTTGCCATTCTGTAGATGCTACTTTTTAAAATTTTAAATCCTTTTCAGGATTGTACCAGATATGAGATATTTTGCAATTTCTGAAATAGTCAGCATAATGAGTCTAGTTCAGATATAAACATTTCCTCTCATCCCTGCCCCGTGATGAAAACTTCTAAGATTTGCTCTTGGCCTTCAGATAGGCAATCTGACTATGTGAACTGCAGCTACCTTACTACACACTACAACCCCAAACTTGTTTCTTATGACCTCATTCACCCGTTCCATCCACCCCTCTGCCTTTGGCAGCCACCAATCTGTATTTTGCATCTATGAACTTTTCTTCTTTCTTAGATCCCACATATATAAGAGATGACACAATCTTCGTCTCTGACTTAGTTCATTTGGCAAAACGCCCTCAGGTTTGTCTATATTGCAAATGGCAAGATTATCTGCTGCTGCTGTTTTTCCTCCTTCTCCTCCCTTTCCCTCTCCCTGCCCCTCTTTCACTCTCTTTCTGTTTCATCCTCCTCTTTCTTCCTCCTCCCCCTCTTCTTTTAATATTCTTTAGTTCCTTATTATTTTAAAATATTTTATTAGGGAAATAATGATTTATAAGATAGTCATTGTCACATTCTTCTTTTTTTGACATTTTAAAAATTATTTTTATTCATTTCTTGGACAGAAATTGAGAAGAAGGGAGTGGTGGAGAGAGGGAGAGGCAGAGAGACACCAGCAGCACTACCTCATCATTTGCAAAACTTTCCCCTTGCAGGTGGGGACTGGGGGCTCGAACTCAGGTCCTTATGCACCGTAACATATGCGCTCAACCATGTGTGCCACCACCTGGCCCCTTTATTTTCTTTTTAACTCCAGGCTCTAATCAGCTTTGGCTTACAGTGGTGCTGGGGACTGAACCTGAGACCGCTGGTCCTTAAAACATGAAAGTCTATTGTACTACTGTTGGTGCTATTTCCTCAGCCTATTTCCTTCTTTTTTCAAAAAATATTTCATTTCATTTATTTATTTGATAGAGACACAGAAATCAAGAAGGAAGGGGAAGATAGAGAGGGAGAGAGGTAGAGAGATACTTGCAGCACTGGTTCACTGCTTGCTAGGCTTTCCCTCTGCACATTGGGGACTGGGGGCTTGAACCCAGCTCCATGTGCATTCTAACATGTGTACTCAACCAGGTGTGCCACTGCCCAGCCCCTCCCTCCCTTCCTTCCTTCCTTCCTTCCTTCCTTCCTTCCTTCCTTCCTTCCTTCCTTCCTTCTTCTCTTTCTTTCTTTCTCTTTCTTTCTTTCTTTCCTTTTTTTTTTTAATGGCTGAATAATACTTGACCTTCCTTGTGTCTACATACACCCCCCCATACACATATATGCATGCACTACATTTATGGCATCCTCTTTATTCATCCACTGATGGAATCTGAGATCATTTCCATATTGTGGCTTTTGTAAATAATGCTACACAAGGACTCATAAATCTTTTTAAGGTAGTGTTTTCATTTTCTGTGGATAAACAGCCAGAAGATCATATGGTGATGGTAATAAGGATGAAAGCTACAAACTCCAGGTCCCTGCAGAAAGTTGCTATTTCTTATTTGTTTGTGGTTTTTAAAGATGACCATCCTAACAGGTACAAGGTAACATCCCATGGTGGCTTGTGTTTGCTTTTCTCTGATGAGTCTTGGCATTGAGAACCTTCTCCTGTATCTTTTTGCCTTTGAAACAATGTCTGTGCTGATCTTCTGCTCGTGTTTTAATTGGTTAGTGTTTCTTGGTACTGCTATTTTAGCTTTGGATTTATTTATATTTGCTGTTATTTTCAAGTCTGTAATGTATCTTGACCACAAATAAAAGACTTTCTCTGTCCTTTGGTTTGTCTTTTTTTTTTTTTTTTTTTTCTTTCTCTTTTTTGGTGGTAGGACCTCTTCAGTTCACAGTTTTACCTGGATGAAACTGAATTCATCTGGCCACCTTTTTCATCCATTCCACACTTACTGAGCACTAGGTACCATGCTAGACACAAGGTAACAAAAATAAGTCCTGAGCCTGTTCCCCAAGTATGTTCCCTGTAATTAGATCCTGAACTTCAGCCACCAGCCTGCTCCCTCTGAAGAAAACTGACCCAACTTTATTTTCAGATGGGCTCTGAGTCTGGGGTGTCTGGATGCTGAGTGGAAGAACTACCCTCTGAAAGGCCTGGAGCCTGTGGGGGACTCTTTCTGTGCTGCTCAGCACGGACACGTTGAGTTGGCTCTTTGCTCTGCAGATACTGGTGGTCCCCTGGTATATAATATCTCTCCCTCTCTGCCCTCCCCTTTTAGCCCCTTCTCCCCCTCTTCTCCCCTCCTCCACTGAGTGGTTGCTAGTCCTTCTAGAAGCTGAAATGGACTAACAGAAAGTGCCTGTTAAAAACACCCCTTCCCCTCCAAGTGATGCCAGATAGCCTGGAAGGGCTGCTGTCTGCACTACAAAGGTGCAGACTCACTGTAAAGAGAAAACAAAACATGTTGAAATAGAGAAAATCCCAGCTGCTGGGCTGAAGCAAGAGTTGCATAACAGGTTCAGGAAGCGCTTGGCCCTTATGGGTCAAATTGCAGAATTCTTACCATAGGACGTCTGCTGGGTCTGTTGGAGACACAGCCAGAGAGAGGAGGGTGGGGAAAGAAAAGGAGAGAGAGAGATTCAAGCCATGACACCTTGATGTCTGGCTGGCATGACGGAAGTCCCTGGCCCAGGCTTTTCTTGTACTTAGGGTTTCTGCCCCTTAGCATGACCATAAAGGCTTCACTTGAGATAGGTATTGGCGAGAGGTATAGGGGTGTCAGACTAGGGCTGGTGTTGAAGCTCCTAGACAAGGCTTCAGGGGCTACAAAGATAGCTCACCGAGTAGGGTGCCTGCATTGCCATGCATCTTGACCTAGGTTCAAGCCCCAGCACCACATGGAAAGTATTGTGACACCAGAGGAAGCTCCAACACTGGTGTCTATCTGTTTTTGAATAAAAAGACAGTCTAGAAATTATGCATGCCTGTAGCCCTGACTCTCCCATGTCACTTACCCCCCCCCCCCCCAACAAAGAAAAAGAAAGAGAGAAAAAGAAAGGAACCCCACCCCACCCCCCAAACTGGGAGCAGACCTCATGGATCTAAGAACCAGCCCTGTCATTAGCTAGCTTTGAAACCTGAGATGAGTCATCTCTCTGGCTTGGTGGCTGTTTGTCCAACATTGAGCTAATATTATCTGCTTGCCTGCTTCCCTGGGCTGTTGAGAAGCTCATTGTGGCACCTTTTGTCAACATCAGCACACCCAGAAAATATTGTTGTCAGAGTAAGATGCTTATAATTACAGGGGGGTGGGGTGAGGGGCCATGTGGTAGCGCAGCAGGTCAAGCACACATAGTGTGAAGCTCAAGGACCGAAGTAAGATCCCTGTTCAAGCCCCCAGCTCCCCTGCCTGCAGAGGAGTCACTTCACAGGCTGTGAAGCAGGTCGGCAGGTGTCTATCTTTCTCTCCCCATCTCTGTCTTCTCCTCCTCTGTCCATTTCTCTCTGACGTATCCAACAATGATGACATCAATAGCAACAACAACAATAATAATAACTACAACAACAATAAAAAACAACAAGGGCGACAAAAGGGGGAAAAAGCAAATTAAAAAAATAAAGTAATATAAGCTACAGAGAGGGTCTACAGCTGAACTGACAGCTGAACTGCACAGACTCTGGGGCCCAGTGGCCAGGGTAGTGCCCAGATGAATCACTGGATCCTCTCTATCTGTCTTACTTTTCTCACCTGTCAAATGGGGAGAGCAGTACCCAGTTGACTGTTGCTGTGTGAATCCATCATGACACCCTTAGAGTGCTAAGCACAGTGTTAAATGCACAGTGAGCACACATAACTGCTAACATTTCTGAAAGGGCTGACACTTAGATGTATGGCCATGTTGCCGGTCAGGGTTACATTAGTATTCTTCTGTCTATTTATGTTGCTTCTACTCCTCTTCCCTTTGATCCTTTCCTTTCTCCTTGGAAGGTGGGAAACAGCCTGTGTTGTATCTCATTTCATGGAGGAGAAAACTGAACTTCAGGGGAAAAAAGTATCCTGGGGTTCTTTGTGCTCCCTCAAAATGGAAGAGGGAGGAGGGGAATTTGGGAGGAGCAGGTGAGGTGCTATGTGCAGGCTCAGATGTTAACAGCAAGGGGGTCCTAGGGCTTGAGAGAGAAGATGACTAGGACCCAGCTGTCAAAGCGGGGTGGGAGCTAGAATTGGGAGTGCCAGTATGGCAGTAAACCTAGGGCTCTGACTTCTAGGTCGGAGTTTGTTGGCCATGGGCCCCAGCAAGATAGGGCAAGGGGGTGATGACAAATGGCCACTGCAGTTGGACATGGGAGCACATTGCAGCTGCTGTGACTTCTTGTTTTACCAGAGTTGAAGCTGACCTCTGGATTTGAATTTGGATTGACCTATGGAATCCTTTCGAGGGCAGAGCTTATAAATCATGGAATGGTATGAGCTCTACATCATATATCCTTGGTCTGTTGAGTCTGCAAATTTCTCATTTAAAAAAAAATTTTTTTTTTGAGCTTCAGTTATTGTGCGGTACTTATACAATAAAAAGGAGATTTTTATTAATGAGAGAGAGAGGAGAGAGAGGAAGAGGAGGAAGAAGAGGAGGGAACCAGAGCATCACTCTGGCACATGACAAGCCAGGGATTGAATCAGGACCTCATGCTTTTAAATCCAGCACTTTAGCCAGTGCGTCACCTCCCAGGCAGTTTTCTCATTTTTGATGGACCTTCATGTCTGTCATGCCTACTTTCTAAAACTGCTGACGGGATCTAGCAAGGAAATGCAGCCTAATTTGCAGTGAACAACTCTCTCTGCTATTTACAGATACAAAACTCCCCACCGGTGCCAGGCCAGGGTATTTATTATCAGACTGGGACAAGAGGAGTAAAGTTAACTCCTCAGAATGGAAACTGTGGGCTCTGGTTCCAGTGACTGGAGGATTCACTGCAGCTGCATGGCCTTGGTCATGTAACCTCTCTCCTTACATTGCATCTCCCATCTGTTGTTGAAAGCCCACGGTGGCACTCTGTAGCCAGGTGATGAGTATATATTCCAGGGATGCTCAGAAATGCATTTAAAATTTAGGACTGAGTGAAGTCATACCAGGTGGAGTGTACAGATTACTATATGCAGGAACTCTGATTTAAGACTCAGTCCCTACCTGCAGCAGGGGAAAGTCGCAAGCTGTGAAGCGGTGTTACAGTTGTCTTTCTGCCTCTTCCCCTCTTCTCCTCTCTGGCTGTTGGCAGTGGTAGATTCATTGTGCAAGCTCCAGTGATAACTGGTTGCAGGGGAACAAACATTTTATCTATTTATAGGATAGAGACATAGAGAAATTAGAAGGAAGAGGGAATTAGGGAGAGAAATGGAGAGATCACTGCAGCCCTGCTTCAGTGCTAGCAAATTTTTCCCCCTGCAGGTGGGGACTTAGGACTTTAACTTGTGTCCAGGTGTAGCACTGCCTAGCCTCCCCAAAAACTTCTAAAAGATTAAGAGGAGAGAGAGAGAGAGAATGAAAGAGAGAGAGAGTGAGTGAGCGAGTGAGAGAGATCTGGAACATCACTTTGGTAATGTACTCAGGACCTCATGCTTTCAAGTCTGGTGCTGCACCCTAGGCTGTCAGAAATACCTTTCAAATGGACAGTGTAGCATGTTGAGGGTGGCTGCACATGGCTCCTATGATCCAAGCCAGCAAGGACACAGATGACCATTAGGGAGGATAGTCCAATGCCCAGCACAGGCAGGACACATTTGTTCTGGGGGGGCATATATATTTTTTAAATTTCTTTATTGGAGGATTAATGATTTACAGTCAACAGTAAAATACACTAGTTTGTACATGCATAACATTTCTATACAACCCCCATTAAGTCCTCCTCTGCCATCATGTTTCAGGACTTGAACTCTCTACCCCACCCCAGTCTTTTACTTTGGTGCAAAACACCAACTCCAGTCCAAGTTCTGCTTAGAGTTTTCCCTTCTGAATTTGTTTTTCAACTTCTGCCTATGAGTGAGATCATCCCATATTCATACTTTTGCTTCTGACTTATTTCACTTAATATAATATCTTCAAGCTCTAGTCAAAATGGGGTAAAAAAGGTGGATTCATCATGAACCTGAGACTCAGGAATAAGAGACTCTTTGCATAACCATTATGCCATCTACCCCTGTTCACATTTCACAGTTTCCCCTAACCCCAAAGGGATTACTTTGGTGCAATACACCAGACCCAGTCCAAATTCTGTTTTGTGTTTATTGTTCAAGTAATATATATATATAGTAATTGGGTTATATAATATGTATAGAAATAATAATAATAACTACAACAACAATAAAAAAACAAGGCAACAAAAGGGAAAATAAATAAAATTAAAAAAAAAAAAGAAAGGAGAAAAACAAAGAGTCACCTACAGAGGAATTGGATTATAATATATATATATATATATATATATATATATATATTAATTGGAATCATTTCATTGAACATGCTTTTTTTTTTTTATTCCTTGAAATGGATTTTTTTTTTTTAATTAACATGCTTTTAAAATTTAGATGGAAAAGAGTTCTACCAATATTTTCCTCTAAGTATTTGATAGTTTCTGGTCTAACATCCAAGGGGTATTGAAATCCCCTGTTATTATTATTAATATATTGCTGTAGCTCTTTCAGTAGATGTTTGATGTATTTAGATGACTTCTCATTGGGTGCATAGATGTGAATAATTGTTAAATCCTCTTGACTGACTGATCCTCAGAGCATTAAGTAATGTCCATCCCTATATCTTTAAATATTATTTATTTTAAGGTCTGTCATGCCAGATTGAGAATAGCTGTTCCTGCCCTTTTTTGTGGTCCATTGGTTTGTATGGTAGTTTTCCATCCTTTCACGTATTTGTCTTGTTGAGTTAGGTAGGGTTTCTGCAGATAATATATGGTTGTGTTGTATTTTCTGATCCATCTTCCTACTCTGTGCCTTTTAATAGGTGAATTCAGGCTACTGACATTTATTGATATTATAGAATTAAGTATTTTAATGCCATTATTCTAAAATTTTTGAGCGTCCTGATATGTGGCATGTTTATGATGATGTGATTGTTTGTAAGAGACCTTTCAGAACTTCTTGCAGGGCAGGCTTGTGATAGTTTATACCTTCAACTGTTGCTTGTCTGAAAAGGTTTTTATGCTTCCATCTAGTCTGAATGACAGTCTAGCAGGATGTAGTAGTCTTGGTTGAAAGCCTTTCTCATTGAGAGCTCAACATATAACTTGCCATTCTCTTCTGGCCATTAGTGTTTGTGTGGAGAAATCTGCTGCTAATCTTATGGGTTTTTCTCTGTAGGTGACTCTTTGTTTTTCTCCTGCAGTGTTCAAGATCCTTTCTTTTTTTTTTAAAAAAAAATTAATTTTAGTTTATTTATTTTCCCTTTTGTTGTCCTTGTTTTTTTATTGTTGTTATTATTTTGCTGTTATTGATGTTGTCGTTGTTAGATGGGACAGAGAGAAATGGAGAGAGGAGGAGAAGACAGAGAGGGGGAGAAAAAGGCAGACACCTGCAGACCTGTTTCACCACCTGTAAAGTGACACCTCTGCAGGTGGGGAGCCGGGGGCTCAAACTGGGATCCTTCTGCCGGTCCTTGTGCTTTGCACCACATGCGCTGAACCCGCTGCGCTACAGCCTGACTCCCTCAAGATCCTTTCTTTATCCTTATTCCTCTGAAGGGGCACCATCTTATTATTTTTTTTTATTGTTCCCAGGCTTATTACTGGGGCTTGATGTCTATATAATTAATCAATCTACTGTTTCCGGTGACCATTTTTTTCTTTCTTTCTTCTTTTATTGCTATTATATATATTAAATTTTATTTTAATGAGAGATACATAGAGAGAGAAAGAGAGGGAGGGAGGGGGGAGAGATGTCTGTAGCACTGTTTCACTGCTTGTGAAGCTTCCTTCCTATGGGTGGGGACCAGGGGCTTGGACTCAGGTTCTTTAGAATGGTATGTGTGCTCTCAACCTGGTGAGCTACCACCCTACCTGTGTGGCCTCCATTATACAAGTAGTCATTCCTTTCTTTTTTTTTTTAAATTTTTTAAAATTTTTTTATTTAAGAAAGGATTAATTAACAAAACCATAGGGTAGGAGGGGTACAACTCCACACAATTCCCACCGCCCAATCTCCATATCCCACCCCCTCCACAAGTAGTCATTCCTTTCATAGTGAACCTCTCCCCAGAGCGCCAGGCCAGTGACTCATCCTGAAACCCGGGCCTGGCTGCCACCTTGTCTCTCCTGAGTGTTTTCTTGTTTGCTCAGGACTGCAATGGGGGAGGAGGGAAGTGAGAGGAGGCAGGATGTCTTTGTCTCTTGGGTCCTCCTCAAGGAGGGTGGGTGCCAGCCACCTGGGTTGGCTGGGACAAGAACACCACCACTGCCTCAGACTCACTCTTCTAGAGTAGACACTATCCCATGGTGTCACCAGCCTGGATTAAAGGAGCAAGCAGGGTGAGTGAGTGAGTGAGCCTTAGCACATCCAGAGGGACAGGAAGTCTTCCCAAGGCTGGAAGGTGCACCCCCCCACCCCTTTGTGGCTGTGGCTGTGGCTGTGCCTGTGCCTGTTCCTGTGTGTGAGGGGTGGGTTGAGCCTGGGTGCGTCTCTAACTCCACAGAGTGGAGAAAAGCTTTTTCCTTAGTCACTGTCTCCACTGCCTGACTCACACACCATCACTACCTTGCAAGAGCAGAAAGGTGTTTGCAAAATGCAGCTTTATTCCTGGGACCACTCTGAGTGATGAAACTAATTGCAGAGTTGGGCTATGCTGGGAGATACGAGGTTTGACATTTCTGGGGTCTCTTCCCACAGGGTCTCTATCTGGTTGAGAGTTCTTTTTTCTAGTGAAGGTGCTGAATCTGGTCACTGGAGTGGGAACTTTTGGGGGAAGGAAATGAAACTGGCCCCTCTCCTGTGTGTGTGTGTGTGTATGGGGGGGGGTAGCTTGGTATCTGCTGGTAGACTGAAAGATGTAGGTGGTAAATAGAACTGTATGAGATCCTCTTTCCCTCCCTTACAAAATCACAGGACATCCAAAGTGTCTAATCATCATTGCTTGCCCCTGCCAGTCTGATGTTGGGGGTCTGTTCCAATGCTTTTCACCATGGAATCAGCTGAGAACAGAGTGTGTGTGTGTGTGTGTGTGTCTGTGTGTGTTAGTTGGGGGTCACCACCCTGGGTGACCCACCCTCCCCCAATTTATTTGATTTTTCACTTTTTAATTTTTTTTTATTATTGGATAGAGATAGAAATTGGGAAGGGAGTGGGGGAGGAAGAGAGATAGAGAGACACCTGCTGCCTTGCTTCATCACTCATGAAGCTTTTTTCCTGCAGGTAGGAACCAGGGGCTTGAACCCTTCTGCACTGAAATGTGTGCACTTAACCAGATGCACCACTGCCTAGTCCTGATTTTCCCCTTTTATTTGATAGGACAAATAGAAATCAGAGAGGGTGAGATACAGACGGACACACACACACACACACACACACACACACACAGCATTGCCTCACAGCTAGTGAAGCTTCCCTCCTGCGGTTGGGAACTGGGGGGGCTTGAACCTAAGTCCTTGTACTTGTCAATATATGTGCTCAACTGGGTGCACCACCCCCTGACCCCCTAATTTTATTTTAATTAGTTATTTTCGAGAGCACTGCTCAGCTCAGACTTATGATGACTGGTGACTGAACCTGGGATCTTTGATGCCTCTGACATGCAAATCTGTCTGCATAACCATTATAGTATTTCCTTAGTCCTCTCCTCCAGTTTTTATGCTCCCCCCCCCCCCCACACACCTTATTCTGAGATTTTAATTGGCTGGGTAGAAATTCACTGCAGAGCCAAAGATCAGCGAAGGGTGGAATTTAGGAAGCAGGGCAGAGAGCTGTGCTCCCAATAACATCTTAGGTCTTAATCAGTAGACTCAGAATAGTCTGAGTGGCACTGCGGGCAAATGCCAGCTTGAGTGGTGGGCAGAGGAGTGGTTAAAAATTAAATGCAGTCACATGGTTTGTGCAAAGTTAGGGTTTGCCAGAGTGACCTTTACTGACCTGGGTCACTATTTGTAGGGTGACAGGAGGCTTGACAAGCCATGTAGACAACAGCTGTGCTTTCCAAAGTACAGAGGTCCCTTCAGAGTCCCTCACCCAGGAACTTCAGCTCCTCTGTCATTCAGTCCTCCTCCGCCATCCTGTTCTTGCTTTTCAGTTTTTAAAAAACAATTAGCTAATTTATTTATTTAAATTATCTCTAAGGCATCACTGATTTGCACTATTTTTTTTTCCAAGAGAGAGAGAGAGAGAGAGAGAGAGAGAGAGACTGACTTTAGCACTGAAATGTCCGTCAGTGAGTTGCAAGACTGTGCTTGATCCTGGGTTGCACACATGACAAAGCAGCACACTACTCAAGTGAGCCATTTTGCTGGCTCTACTTGTATTCATGAGAGACACACACAGAAAGAATGAAAGTATCACAGTGCCATATGTGATACTGGGGACTGAACCCTGAAACTCATGCTGACATGTCAGATGCTTTACCCACTGTACCACTTTCTGGAGTGTGTGTGTGTGTGTTAATGATTTATTTATTTGAAAGAGAGAAGGAGAGAGAACTAGAATATCACCCTGGTACATGTAGTGTTGGGGATTGAACTCAGGTTCTCATGTTTACAAGTCCGACAGTTCCCTGTGCCACTTGCCAGGCTGCAATTTTTTTTTAAGATGCATCAGTCTGGGAGTCGGGTGCTGGCATAGTGGGTTAAACGCACGTTGCACAAAGCACAAGGACACAGGCGAAAGGATCCCTCTTCGAGCCCCCGGCTCCCCACCTGCAGGGGAGTAGCTTCACAGGCGGTGAAGCAGGTCCGCAGGTGTCTCTCTTTCTCTCCCCCTCCTCTCTCCATTTTTATTTGTCCTATCCAACAATGACATCAATAACCACAACAATGTTAAACAACAAGGGCAACAAAAGGAAAAATAAATAAATATTTAAAAAAAAGATGCATCAGTGTGTATGTGAGAGAGAGAGGAAAAGAGAATCAGAGCATCACCCTGACATATACAGTACAGAGGATTAAACTCAGGACTGTATTACGTTTACTTTTTTTTTTTTGCCACCAGGATTATCTCTGGGATTTGGTGACTGCCTGCACAATGAATCTATTGCTCCTGGCAGCCATTTGAGAGGAATGGGGAAGGTAGAGAGGGAAAGAGAAAGAGATAATTGCAGACCTGCTTCACCGCTCTTGAAGCTTCTCTTTTGCAGGTGGGGTGCAGGGGGTGGGGAGGGTGGCCTCAAGCATGGTGGTGTATGTATTCAACCAGGTGCACCACTGCTTGGCCTCTATATCACTATTTTTTTTTTTTTTGCCTCCAGGGTTGTCACTAGGGCTGGGTGCCTGTTCCTGGAGGCTGTTTTTCCCCTTTTGTTGCCCTTGTTGTTTATCATTGTTGTTATTGTTGCTGTCATTAGATAGGACAGAGAGAAATATATAGAGAAAGGGAAAACCGAGAGGGGCAGAGAAAGACACCTGCAGACCTGCTTCACCGATTGTGAGGTGACCCCCTGAGTGTAGCGGGGTGGGGGGGGGGGAGGGGGGGGGCTCAACCGGGATCCTTGCGCGGGTCCTTGTGCTTCGTGCCATGTGAGCTTAACCCGCTGTGCTGCTGCCTGACCTCTGTATCATTATTTAAAGGCAACTGTATCACTAAACATTTTCCCTGGGGGGCTGGGCAGTAGCATAGCAGGTTGAGCGAACACGGCAAAGCGCAGGGACTGGAATAACGAGCCAAGTTTGAGCCCCCGGCTCCCCACCTGAAGGGGGGTCGGCTCACAGGCAGTGAGGCAGGTCTGGGGTGTCTTTCTCTTCTTCTCTATCTTCCCCTCCTGTCTCCATTTTTCTCTGTCCTATCCAACAACATTGATGGTAAAAATAACAATAATGACAATAACAAGGACAACAAAATGAGAAAAAATGGCCTCTAGGAGCAGTGGATTCGTGGTGCGAGTCCCAGCGATAACCCTGGAGGCAAAAAACAAACAAACAAACAAACAAACAAACAAACAAACAAAATTTCCCTGTCCTGTTCTCCCATGGAGGACTCTCCACTAAAATATGGGGCTCAGCCCCCACCCATCAGTGCCCAGCAGTTTGTATCATAGGCACGGCTGGACTCTCCAGGATTTTCCACTAGTGTTTGAATTAGAGGCCCCTGCATTCACTGCTTCTGGAAACTGAGGCCTATTTTTCCAAGAGGCTGATCTAGTACATGAGTAACCAGCCTTAGCTTCAATGTTGGTGCATTTCCCTGGCACTGGGGTGGGGTCAAGGGGTGTCTTTGTCTTTATTCCCAAGTCCATTTGCTGGGTGGTTGATGGAGGGTGGGTGTGGACTTCCCCCTCTCCCCCCCTTTAGACAGTGTTGCACTGCTACCTAGAAGAGATGGTCAAGTTAGAAGTAAAGACTAGATCTGGTCGAAGTTGTGCCAAAGAAAATTCTCCATCTGGGTGGCCGTACAGTAGTGAGCATATTACTGTGTGCAGTGTCCTGGATTCAGCTACCCACCCCACTTGTAGGGAGGAAGCTTCACAGTTGGTAAAGCACTGCTGCATACATTTTTCTTTTCTCTCATCCCCTATTTCCTCCTTCCCTATCAATTTTCTTCTGTCCCTATAAATCTAAATAATTAACAAAATCGATAAAATTTAAGTGGGTTCGGCAATGGCACATTGGGTTAAGTGCATATAGTACTAAGCACAAGGACCCATGCAAAGATCCCGGTTTGAGCCCCTTGGCTCCCAACCTGCAGGGTGGTCATTTCACAAGCGGCAAAGCAAGTCTGCAGGTATATATTTTTCTCTATCTTCCCCCTCCTCTCTCAATTTATCTCTGTACTATCAAAAAAAAAAAATCAAAAAAATGGTTGCAGGAGCAGTGGATTCATAGTGCAGGTACTGAGCCCCAGCAATAACCCTGGAGACAAAAAGAAAAATAGAAAATAGAAAAGAAAAATAAGAAAATGAAAAAAGAAAAGAAAATTAAAAATCTAAAGTGTATATTGCACCAAGGTAAAGTACTCTGGGTGGAGGGAACTGTTCAGGTCCTGGAACATGATGATGGAGGAGGACCTAGGTGAGGGAAAACTGAGAAATGTTACACTTACAAATTACTATATTTTACTGTCCCCCAATCAAGGAAAAATAAAGTTAACAAAAATCTGAAGTGTATATGAAAAAACACTTTCATGTTATTATTTTGTTTTTTATTTTTAAGTCAGTTTCTTTGCATCTTGGCTTTGCAGATGTTTATGTGAGCAGGGAGGTGAAATGTTTTATTGCAACCTTTGAAAATGACTGTGGGTTTAAGTGTCTCCATAGAGCTTCAGGAATATTGGCTGTAGAAATGGTTTCTCATTGTAAGCATGATATGCCCACAGTAAGGAGTTTATTGACAAGTTGAATAAATTTTAGCTCCTTGGCTTCTTCCTAAATCTTCCAAGTTTCTGGTGGATGTAGAGGTGTGAAACTGTGACTTGGCATTATGGGGTGTCTTTATTTAATTTATTTATTTATTTTCCTTTTTGTTGCCCTTGTGGTTATTATTATTGTTGTTATTGATGTTTGTTGTTGTTGTTGGATAGGACAGAGAAAAATAGAGAGAGGAAGGGAGATAAAAAGGGGGAGAGAAAGATAGACACCTGCAGACCTGCTTCACTGTTTGTGAAGTGACCCATCTGCAGGTGGGGAGCCAGGGGCTCGAACTAGGATCCTTGCCCCAGTCCTTGCGTTTTACACCATGTCTGCTTAACCCGCTGCGCTACCACCCCAACCCTATGGCGTGTCTTATTGGGGCAACTTTGGGGAGACTAATTGCATTCATTCTTGGAATTTGTGTTGAGCTTGCCACTTAAGAATATCCCCCCTCTTTATTGGGAGATTAATGTTTTACAGTCGTCGACAGTAAATACAATAGTTTGTACATGCATAACATTTCTTAGTTTTCCCCATAATAATACAACCCTCACTAGGTCCTCTGCCATTATGTCCCAGGACCTGTACTCTCCCCTGCCCCAACCCCAGAGTCTTTTACTTTGGTGCAATACATCAAAAGAATATTCTTTCAAGCTGCCTCCATGCAGGTGGGGATGGGGATTGAATCAAAGTCTTTGCACATGGTAATGTGTGCTCTCAACTGGGTGCTCCGTTGCCTGACCTGTGTTGTAAAATTTTAAATTCCATGTCACCTCAAGTAGACATATCATTGTGTTGATGTGTTTTGCTATACTTTTCTTGATCTGGTCTCCTTGCATGGAAGTTGTGGTTGCCTTACCTGCCAGGTCTCTACTTGATATCGAACTTGGTGGTGGGGAGGGACAGTTTGGCTATCTTGTCCAAGGAAGTATTTGCTGATCCTGCTTCTCATTTAATGTATGCCAGTGGCATGTGCTTTGACTGGGATAAAATGGCCTGATCCAAGTTAGTGACAGATCCAACCATAGCTTCAACTTTTTATGCCCTGCTTCTAAGAAAATTGCCCAACCCTGAAAAAAAAAAGAATATTTTTTCAGTGAAACTTTCCTAGAGTATCTTTTTCAAAAGGTCTTGGTCTTTCCTGATAAGTGGATCGTATAAGACAGTTTTTGAAATTCCCTTCCAGATCCTACAAACCAAAAGTTACTACAAAGCTGGACTTTTTCTGTTAGAAGCAGCTTTCAATTGAAAACAGATTTCTGATCTCAGAACTGTTACCATTGAAGGAACAAAGGAAACATTTTTTTTCATTAAATTTTTTTTTTTATTGATACTAGAGTTATCATCACTGGACCTGCACAAAAAATCCACCGCTCCCAGTGGACTTTTTTTTTTCTTTATCTTTCTGTTAATGACAGAGGTAAATGGAGAGGGAAGATGGAGGGATCAAGGGAGAAATAAAGATACCTGCAGCACAGCTTCACCACTTGTGAAGCTCCCTTGAGGTAGGGACCGAGGGCTTGAACTGGGGTCCTTACACCTGGTGATGTGTATGCTTTACTGGGTATGCCATCTCCTGACCCCTAAGTGGTACCTTTGAAAGCACAGCCTTGGACACTTGGGTTGTTGCTTGGGTGGTGAGGCTAAGAAATGGAATGAGGAAAAACAGTACAGAACTGGAATCTTTATGTGCAGGTGTGACACACACACACACACACACACACACACACACACACACACACACTATATGTGTTTTAGGGTGAATGCCAGTCAGCTTTAGATGACTAGTGGCCTTGCAGACAGGGAGACTGAGCAAAACACATCCTTCTTCATCTATAAAATGTCCAAATTGGACTAAAACTAAAAGTGTTGACTGAAAGATTTCTAACATCTCCACCCATTTTCATCAGGCAGTATGTAAATAGTTTTGGGGTGTCTTCCTTCTCCTTTGACTTTGAATGTCAGGTTTATCCTCAGATGCACACCTGCTTTGAAAAGGAAGTTAAAAACACCCTTACTGTTGAATTCTACTGAAGGAATAGGGTCAGGAAAAAAGGAGCTAGTTGCTAATACACCATTTGGGGCTCCAGGCAACCCCTCCCCCTAACAGTACTTGCCTAGAAATGACAGTTTATTTAAATGTACTTGGAATCTCCAACTACGTCACTTAGAGACTGCAAACCACTTATTTAGGCAATCTCAGAAATGCTGGACGGCCCTCACCCTACCCTAGAATCATGGAAGAGACTTGCCTCAGATGCTTCTGGAAGGCCCTGTTTATATATCTCTGCCTCCTTCCTGCCTGGGACCTTTTGCAAGTTCACTACCAGGAAGCTGAGTCATCTCAGGGTCAGCTGGCATGGCCAAGGTCTCACCAGCAGTGTTAATGGGGTTAGCCCAGATGGCATCTTAGGGGAATGTGGGTGGGAGAGACAGTATGGGGTGGGGGCTACTGCTGTCACCTTGGGAGGCTGCTTGTGGCTTATCCCCTCTTGGTGATGAACAACCCTGACTCCCTATAGCTTGACCTGTTAGATTTCACAGTGGGAAAGGCACTCTCATTTGAATTCATGTAATTTTTTATTTTAATTTATTTATTTTAGATAGAGAAATTGAGAGGGAGACAGAGAGACACCTACAGCACTGCTTCACTGCTTGTGAAACTTGTCCCCTGCAGGTGAGTACCGGGCTTAAACCAGGATCACCCCCCCTTTTGTTGCCCTTGTTGTTGTAGCCTTGTTGTGGTTTTTATTGTTGTTGTTGATGTCATTCGTTGTTGGATAGGACAGAGAGAAATGGAGAGAGGAGGGGAAGACAGAGAGGGGGAGAGAAAGATAGACACCTGCAGACCTGCCTCACTGCCTGTGAATTGACTCCCCTGCAGGTGGGGATCCTTACGCTGGTCCTTGCACTTTGGGCCTCGTGTGCTTAACCCCCTGCGCTACAGCCCAACCCCCAAAACAGGTTTTTTTGTGTATGCTCAACCAGGTGCACCACCACCTGGCTCCTGTTCATGTCATTTCTTCCCCCAAACCCCCGCCTTCATTCTTCTTTATTCTCAAATCCACAGCAGGGTGTTTGGACCAAATAGACATTTAGCATCATTAGTACAAGGTCTTCCAGTGCTATGATGGTCAGGGCTTGGGGAGGGCTCTAAATTTCTAACCTTTCCAGATGTATTTCCTGGTATACAGGAGGCAAGAGTGACACCAGTCTACTTAGCCCCTTGCCCCAACCCACCTGCCACTACCTGTGCCCCAGCTCCCTGACCCCTCCCAACTTTCAGATCTCTGCTTCACAGTCACAATAAGGACCTGTCCCCAAACCTGTATGCTCCCTCAGAGCCCCCTGCCTTTGATCTCATGGCATCTTCTTTATTTTTGCTGCATGATATTTAGAGTTTGTAAATATCATGCATGATGTTTGGGATGACTTTTGAATTACATCCCCCTCTCCCCCGCCCAGATTGTAAACTTTCCTTAAGCTAAAACCCCTGGCCTGCTTCACTCACCTAGCAGGTATTGGCAAGAATGGAAGCAGAAAGTCCAAGTGCAGTGGGCCTCTTGTTTGAGCACCCAAAAACGGTGGCAATCTGACACTGCTCATGGCCCTAGTACCAGTGTTTACTCCCTACTGCAAACCCTTTCTCAGATTGTTTCCCTTGAAATAGTCTGTCCAGACTCTTTGTCTCTGGAGCAAGAGGTTTTAGTAGTGTGAACTCTTGCACCCAGGATGGAAGGCCCCTATCATTTTCTTTGGCATCCAGGAAAGTTTAAAAGTGACTCCTCAGAAAGCTTCTGAAGTGATTTGCTTATGCAAAAAATTATGTGTGCAGCTGGATCCTGGAACCTGGGAGCTGAGGCTCCTGGAAGTGTCCTTTGGCATCTTATCCTCCTAAAATCCACAGAAAGTCAAGCCTAGTGTTTGGCATTTTTGTCCTCTTTCTCTGTTATTGTCTGGTGTGGCAGGTTTGGGTAGAGAGCTGAATGTCCCTTCCAGCTGTCACCTGGCCCCATCTACATGGACTTCACTCAGCACTGTGGAGATCACTTGATAACAACATTTGGTGAGGAGAGGGAACCTGACTTTAGTAATTTTAGCTAGGAGCACCCTTGAACTCTGGAGCCTGGCTCTGCTTCCCCCTGTGGCAGGCCACTCCCTAGGGTACACAGGTCCCTAACAAGCAAGTGGCACTTGGGGAGGAGAGTGTATGCGGGCTGTCTTCCTCAGTGAAATTGTTCCCCCTCCAAGTCCTTGCCAGTCAGTTACTGAGTATCTGTAGCAGCAAGCTCTGGGAGCTAAGATCAAGAGTGAGTGAGACTAGTGCTTTGACATGGACAGCAGACGGGCCCACAGATACGTCACCTGGTTTCAGTCTTTCTATGTGGAGGAATGAGCCCAAGGAGACTGGTGATCTGGGGACTTGGAAAAAGCCTCTTTCCTCCTGTGGATAATAGTGAACAGTGGGGTATGTTCTAGAAGGTGTGGCCTCTGTGAAAGGCAGGGAAGCCGCTCTTGAACAAGTTGGCAGAATCACATCTGACTACCTGAGGCCCATGCACGGGGCTGGTCCTGGGTAGATTCCACAAGAGCTGCCACCCACAGGGTTCCCGGTGTTCCCTCCACTCCCTGGCACAGTTGGCAGGGCAGTGGCTTGGAGCTACTGGCATTGTTACCCGGTCACTCCCACACAAGCATTTGTCTGGTTTTTGGCAGTTGCCTCCAAGGCTAAGCAGTTGGAGTATTGGCTTCTGGGATAATGGATTTTTTTTGGATGGGGTGGACAGGTCAGCATGTACTGGACAGGGAAGCTCTGTGTCATCAGAGCCAGGGGCCAACATGTGGGAAGGAATGAGGACTGAGGCTCTGTATCTTTTTAAAAATTCATTAACTATTTTTTGCCACTAAGGATATCAATGGGAGACCAGAGAATATGCTAGTGCCCTTGGGGACTAAAGTGACATGCCCCTAGGTGACTTGCTGGGGGTTGATGGGGAGGGAATAGAATCTTTAAAGATTCCTCCCCCCCCATCCCCACTCCAGTTCCCTAACTCCCTATGGCTCCATGTAGCTATTATAGTTTGGGGGTGAGGTGGGGAGGTGTCATATCCTAAGGCTGGCATGACTCTCTTTTACTTTTCCACCCTATGACCTCACTGGGGTGGGCCCTCTGTGCCAGGGAATGTGGCCACGGGACTTGAGCATCATTAAAGGGCTCCAGAAGTGCTCTTGACACTGAGCACATGAGAGCTGCTGGCCGCACTTTCACCTGGACCCTAGTGGTGCAGGTGGAAGGTGACATCAGTGACCCCCCTCCCCTTTACCCTCCAGCTACCCAGGTTTCTAGGTTACCTAGCCAGGATTAATGTAGGCAGCAGGTTCATTCATTTTGCTGCAGCAAATATGGAGTAACAACAGGAATTGTGTCCCCTTGGGGCAAGACCCGCCCCCCTGGGCCTCAGTTTCTCCTCTCTGAGGAGGGGCAGGGGACTATCAGCAGCTCAGAGGGTTGTTCCAGTTAGTGACTCAGGTAGGGGTGCAGTAAGGGGGCAGGCCCTCTCCCAGCCAGGTCACGCCCTGCCATTTCCTTTAGCCTTCCCAGAGACTTCTGGATTCCTGGTTATTAAGAACCCCCTTTCCAGATAAGGAACTGGGTTCAGAAGGATTGAGTAACTTGCCAAAGGTTCAAAGAGAAAGTGATGGAGCAAAGGTGGGGCCCCATAGCCTGTTCTGGATTCTGGGGATGGTTGAGGGGAGGGGTGGGGTGGCTGCCTTACGTTTTCAAGCCTCTGGGCGCACTGGAGGTGGGATTTCATTCCTGTCCCTGCCTCCTGAGGTTGAAGCAGCTGGAGTTCCCAACCCCAAACCACCCCACCCCCCTGTGGCTTCCTGGTAGGATCCTGGGCTTTTCATTGTGTGTTTATAGCCCTGCTCTGCATTCAGACCTGCAAGGAGATCCTTGATTCCAAATAGCCACTTAGGGAACCCACCCATGCCTTCTAGGCAAGATTAAGCTAGAGTTGGTGGGGCTTCTGGAGGAGATTTCAAAGCCCGAAGCCTAAAAGAAGTAGAGAGAGAGAGAGCTCAGCAAGAAGGGACAATGCCTTTTCTTGTGTTCTGCCTGGGTTTGAGTTTGAGCCCTGGCACCACATGTGAGGTGTGCTATGGCTCTGTGTTCTGGTGTCCTTGTTTGCTTACTGTAAGGATGACAAAGCAACCTGGAAATGGTAAAATTATGCATGGGCCCCCAGTTCAACAAAGAAAAAAAAAGAAATGGGAAACTATTCATGTGTCAACAATTGTACTGTAAACCATCAATACCCCAAATAGAAAAAATAAATAGTTACCAATATTAAATTTTTCAGTATACATTTATAAACTAGGTACATGAGCATTGCACACAATATAACATATGTTGAAAATTAGGGAGACTGTAACATGTATATTTTATGAGTGTAAAAGGTTTTGACAAAGGACATTTGGTAGTATTTGTTTGAGGATACGCACACTAGTATAAACAGTTAAGTAGCATAAAGCAAAGTAGAAAAAGAGAGTTGACTTTTGTGTCTTTTTTATCGTGATTTTAAAAATTCTGCTCAGGGGAGTCAGGTGGTGGCGCAATGGGTTAAGCGTACATGGCATGAAGCACAAGGACTGTTGTAAGGATCCTGGTTCAAGCCCCTGGATCCCCACCTTCAGGGGCGTTGCTTTACAGGCCATGAAGCAGGTCTGCAGTTGTCTGTCTTTCTCTTCCCCTCTCTGTCTTCCCCTCTTTTCTCCATTTCTCACTGTCCTAACAATGACAACATCAATAACAATGACAATAATAACTACAACAGCAATAAAAAACAACAAGAGCAACAAAAGGGAAAATAAATAAATAAAAAATTAAAAAAAAAATTCTGCGTGGGAGGTGGTGCAGCGGATAAGGCTTTGGACTCTCAGGCATGAGGTCCCAAGTTCAGTCCCTGGCAGCGCATGCACCAGAGTGATGTCTGGTTCTTTCTCTCATTCCTATCATTTCTCATGAATAAATAAAAAAATTCTGCTCAGTATTTCTGACATGATTTTTCTGTAATTATTACAATTGTAGACACAGGAAATCAAGTCACCTATTAATTAAGATGTTTCTAATCTGTAAAAAAAAAAAAGAAAAGAAAGAGAAACAAAAATGCGTGAACATAGGTGGTTGTTTGGGGAGCTTACAGAAGTCCTCCAAAACTCAGCAGATGTGCTGGGTAGTTGCATACCTGATTGAGCACACACGTTACCATCCATGTACAAGGATCTGGATTCAAACCCCCTGTACCTCACTTGCAGGGGGGAAGCTTCATGAGTGAGTGGTGAAGCAGTGCTGCAGATGTTTATCTCTCTCCTTTTCTGTCTCCCCCTTCCAGCTCAGCTTCTCTCCGTCTCTATCAAATAAATACATGCATACATAAATAGTTTTTTTTTTTAATCAGCAGAGTGAAGCTGGGTATTGGCAGAGTGT
Source organism: Erinaceus europaeus (assembly GCF_950295315.1). Classification (NCBI taxonomy): domain Eukaryota; kingdom Metazoa; phylum Chordata; class Mammalia; order Eulipotyphla; family Erinaceidae; genus Erinaceus; species Erinaceus europaeus. The sequence continues at coordinate 36,884,223 of NC_080180.1, read as the reverse complement.
TGGCTTGATGCGACTTACTAGGAAGGGGCTCACAGGCCACAGCTCCTTTATGTGTCTGTCTCAGGACTAACGTGAGGAAGGACTTTTGTCAGTTGAGAGAACTGACTTGCTTAGATGTTTCATAACTTCACAAATCGATGCCAGAAAACAGTAAGACCCGCACCCAAAGCAGGATTCTTTTGTCAGGTGTTGACCTAGTGCCAGGGTAGAGGAAACAGTGAGGCTGGGTTGAGACTACCTACAAGGATACCTCCTCCTAAGGGGAAAGGGGCTGGCCAGCACCCTTGGGGCTGAATGTATGCAACTGTGACAGGCTATCTCTGTGTCCTGAGGACATTATGCAATCACCTGACTTGGACTAGAAGATCAGTGCATAGCAAATGGCCTGGCAGAGCTTCATGTCCCAGGGGCTGCCTGAGCATTAGAGAGTTGAAGGAGCTTTCTACTGGAGTTGAAGGAAGGTGACACAGGTGACATCTCCTGCAAGGAATGTGGGTATGTCCTTCAGCTGTGTCCTCAAAAACCAAGCAGGTGATGCAAGATGGGTAAGGGCACCCTGAAGTCAAACAAGGGCCCATTGGGTGCTTCCTGTGCCAAACAGCTGAGGGTAGAGCTGCCAGGCCTGAAGAAAGGAGCAGAGAGTAGAAAGATAGTTCACACCTTGCCATGCACAGGGTACAGTTTCCATCCCAGGCACCATATGGGAGTGCCACAGTACCACCGAGGGACACTCTGATGCTGTGGTCTTTGACTGAAATTAAATGAATGAAAGAAAGTGGGGCCCTGGAAATACTTCACCTGGTAGAGCACACACTGTACCATGCACCAGTACCCAGGCTTAAGTTCCCAAGCACCATGTGAGTACACCATGCAAAGAGGAAGCTTCCTGAGCAGTGAAGCAGTACTGTGTTTTCTCTTCTCCCTTTCTGTCATTCATCCTCTATCAAGACTAATGGAAAGACTCATGGAGGGAGGGAGGGAAGAAGGGAAGGGGTCCTCCAGGAGTAGTGGAATCGGACAGATGCAAAGCCCCAGCAAAAACCTCAGAGGGTGGGGAGGTGGGAAGGAATGAAAGAAAAAAAAAACAATAAACAGTAAGTCAGCCCGGGAGTTGTGAAATCAAGTTTGTGTGAGGTCCCACTGGCAACAGAAAGAGAAGTGTCTGAAGAGGTTTTCAGTGACTGAGTTCTGTGCATACAGCAGGTCTCCTCCTGTTCCTGTCTGTTCATGGGTGTGGGGCTCTGAAGATTCTGCAAGCTCATTCCTTGCCCAGGAAAGAAAGACCTTTGAGAAAGAGGAATGACTGAGTTCTGCCTCTGCTGCCTCTTGTCCTTACTTGTAGGTGGGGCGTCTCAAAGCCAATGATGGAGCCCAGGTTGCTGAGTCAGGGGAGGCTGGGGAGGCCAGCTACCAGCAAGGGATGATAATTCTTCCTGGAAGGCTGCCTGATCATGGGGGTAGTCTGCCCAGTTTTAGTGCACAGTGAGTGTTAGACTATTTTGTCACCTGCCCACAGCCTCAGAGACACCCCCTCCCCCCCTGGAGCCAGTGGTCAGGCCAAAGGACAGAGAACAGGCCCCTCGTGAGCCAGTACTGCTCAGGGTAGGGTAGGGGAACAGTGAGGCTGTGTGACTCTCTGGGATCGAGACAGCCTTGGGGCTGTGTGGACTGGCCAGTTAGGATTTGTGTGACTGTGATATTAGTGTTATCAGTGTGACATCAGGCTGCCCCCTTTTTGAAAAGGGACATTGGGGATGTGCACATTGCTTGGCAAGGTCACAGCAGGGCAGAGCACATCAGAGATGAGAGGAAGGAGCGCACTGGAGCTGCTGTCACCCCTTTTAGCCCACCCCTTTGGCAGGGCCACCTCGTGGTTCAGAACATGACTGTCAGGCTAGGCCGCCTAGTCTCCATTCCTTTCCTGTGTTCTGTGACCATGGAGCAAGTTGTTTGTTCATTGTTCTGAGTCTTGGCTTCCTTGTTTTAGAATGAGGATAATGAACTGTTAGTATCACTATTTCAAATCTCATCTTTTAAAAAAAGTTTCTGGACATTGAATAATCCTTGAACATATGTGATTTCACCTATCTAGAAATATTTTTACAGGTAGAAAGACAAACAGTGAGAAACCACAGTACCAGAGCTTCCTGGGGCCATGGCACCATCCATGTGGTACTGGGGCTTGAATATGAGCCATGTACCTGGCAAGGCAGGCGCCCTACTAGGCGAGCTATCTTTCTGCCCCTGCTCACCACATTACTATAATTTTCTTATATTTTATTTAATTGACAGGAGAGAGAGATAACCAGAGCCTCATTCTGACATGTGCGATGTCAGGAATTGAACTCAGGACCTTATACTTGCAAGTCTGGAGCTCTAGCCATTACACAGCTTCCTGGGCCACGTGGATCATTTTGGGGGCTCAGAGAAATTATCTGGTTTTGCAGAGGGCTGCACAGTCTCTGGATACCAACAGTGGGCTGAGATCCTTAACCTCTTAGAGTGGGGACAAGGGTAGGTGAGAGTGAAATAAGGTTCAGATTCCCCTTCCCAACCCAGTAGTCTTCATTCCTGGTGATGTCATCGTTGCCGCTCATGAAATCCAGCCTGCTTACCTGGCACCTTGGGAGTCCGCCCACCTGTGGAGCAGCAATAGCTTAATCCACTGGGCTCCCTTCATTCCTGTCCCACATCTTGGAATCTGAGTCTATGCCCAAAGTTTGGCGTCCTGCGAAGATAATAGCGGTTTTGAAAACAAAGAAAGACCCAACACTGGCCACCAGCTATAGACCAATTTCTCTCTTATCCATGTGTTACAAACTCCTTGAGAGGCTGCTTCTGTCACATATTTCTCCTCTTACAGAGAAATTCCTATCACCCGCCCAAGCTGGTTTCCGCCCAGGAAGATCTACCTGCGAACAAGCCCTGGCCCTCTCAACTTACATTGAAAATGGATTCCAGAAGAATTTAAAGACGGGTGCTGTCTTTGTTGATCTCACAGCAGCCTATGACACGGTCTGGCACCGTGGTCTCCTAGTCAAGATCTCAAGATGCCTGCCTCCATGGGTGGCCAACACTATATCATTTCTTCTCCAAAACAGAAGATTCCGGGTGCATCTGGGTGACAAGTCTAGCAGATGGAGACCTATCTCAAGTGGCCTCCCCCAGGGCTCTGTTCTGGCTCGTACGCTATTTAATATTTACATCAATGACCTCCCTGAAACTTCTTCAAGGAAGTTCATCTACGCCGATGACATCTGCTGTGCAACTCAGGCATCCAAGTTCGACATCCTCGAGGAAACACTCACAAAAGACATGTCTCTGATATCTGATTAGTGTAAAAAATGGCGACTAATCCCTAGCACTGCAAAAACGGTATCATCTGTTTTCCATCTACACCATGCCTCGGCCTCTCGTGAGCTTAATGTGCAGCTTGGCGATACGAGAATCCGGCATGAAGCCCATCCAGTCTATCTTGGCGTTACTCTCGATCGCACTCTGTCATTTCACAAACATCTCATAAAAACTGCAGCAAAGGTGGGCGCGAGGAATCACATCATTGCAAGACTGGCCAGCTCCTCATGGGGCGCGAGCACTTCCACACTACGATCATCATCTCTGGCATTATGCTATTCCACTGCAGAATACTGTGCCCCAGTATGGTTCCGTAGCCCCCATGCCCACTTGGTCGATTCCAAATTATATTCCTCCATGAGGATCATTTCTGGAACCATCCGTTCCACTCCGGTTCCATGGCTGCCAGTTCTTAGCAACATCGCCCCGCCAGATATTTGTCGGGATGCGGCATCATCTAAGTTCATTTCCCACGTCTATGCTCGACCAGACCTGCCAATATACGCGGACCCTGTCCAACGCTTGACGTCTCGTCACCCAATCTGGTCCCCTATGCTTACACTGAACTTCTCTGTTCCAGACTCTTGGAAACAGAGTTGGCAGTCAGCTGAGGTAAAGAACAAACACCTCATCACAGACCCCTGCAAGCGTCAACCCGGCTTTGACCTAGCACGTTATGATTGGGCCCTCCTCAATCGCTATCGAACAGGCCATGGCCAGTGCGCCACTATGTTCCATCGCTGGGGAGCCAGAGATGACTCGAACTGCCCCTGCGGCTCCAGAAAGACTATGACCCACATAGTCAACGACTGCCACCTCTCCAGATTCAAAGGAGGTCTCGAAACTTTACATCAGGCTCAACCTGATGCTGTTGACTGGCTAAGGAAGAAGGGCAAACGCTAGAAGAAGAATCCACTGGGCGGCCACAAGCTGAATGTTCTGATGGTGTCCTGGCAACACTGGGCCTGAACCAGACCAGACCTAGATTCTTTCACCCCTCCCTCTCCCACCATCGAATTTTCTAGAAAAGGGGAGGAGAGGCTGGAGTTGACTCTTTGGATAAAGGAATGTGGGTGGGAATGGCATCCTGGGAGCCAGACACAAATGAGGTAAACCTTGAGAGCCAGTGACATTTAGTGTCGCCATAACGTGACAGTGGCAACCCCCTCGGGAGGGTTCTTGTTACTTCAGGGGTCAGTCTTGCAGTGCAGCTCCTCCAGGCATCTCAGTTACCCTACACAGTAATACATAACCATGGAGAATGCTTGACTGTACAGTAAATTCTAAAAACCTTGGCAAGCTCTCCAAGGCCTCCCAGAGGCCAGCCCCAGCCTACCTTTCTTCCAGCAAACAGTTATTGATCATCTGTCTCCAGAGCCTGGAGATACCTGTGTCTCAGCCCCCCAGAATTTACCTCCACATCCCTCTACCCTCACCCTAATAATATAGTATATATATATATATATATATATATATATATATAGCCACAATTGTTTCTATTCTATTCCCTGCTCCATTGCCTTAAAAAAAAAGTCGGGAGTTGGGCGGTAGTGCAGCGGGTTAAGTGCACGTGGCGCAAAGTGTAAGGACTGGTGTAAGGATCCTGGTTCGAGCCCCCGTCTCCCCACCTGCAGGGGAGTCGCTTCACAGGCAGTGAAGTAGGTCTGCAGGTGTCTCTCTTTCTCTCCCCGCCTCTGTCTTCCCCTCCTCTTGCCATTTCTCTCTGTCCTATCCAACAATGAAGACAGACAACAATAACTACAACAATAAAACAGCAAGGGCAACAAAAAGGGAATAAATAAATATTTTAAAAAAAAGTCAGGCTATGTGGTGGCACACCTGGTTGAGAGTACACATGTTACCATGCATAAGGACCCAGGTTCACGGCCCTGGTCCCCACCTGCAGTGGGAAGGCTTTGCAAGTAGTGAAAATAAGACTGCAGGTCTCTCCCTCTTTCCCCCTTCCTTCTCAATTTCTTTCTGTTTATCCAAAATAAAAGCAAAAAAAAAAAAATAGACTTAATATCAAAGTGTCACATGCTTGGAGTAAAAGGGAAGAATGTAGCAAGGATTGTGATGACAGTTCCATTTCTGTTTTTAATTATTTATTTATTATTTTGATAGGACAGAGAAATCAGGTGGGAGAGGGAGAGAAAAAGAGAGCCACATGTAGCACAACTTCGCTGCTCCTGAAGCTCCCTCTCTGCAGGTGGGTCGTCAGAGTATGAACCAGGGTCTTTGTGCATAGTAAGGTGTGTGCTTAACTAGGTGCACCACTATCCTGCTCTAAGATTTATTTTATTGATTACATATGAAAGTTAATAAGTAGCAAAATGAGGCCAGGTGGTGGTGCATCTGGTTATGTAGACACAATAAAATGTGCTAGGACCTGGGTTCAAGCCCCTGGTCCTGCAGGAGGGAAACTTCACAAGTGGTGAAATAGAGCTGCAGGTGTCTCTCTTTCTCCCTTTCTATCTCCCCTCCCCTCCTCTTTCAATTTCTCTCTGTCTCTGTCCAATAATAAATAATTTTTTTTAAAAAAAAGCTTAAAGTAGCAAAACTCATATTTTGGATTACCTCCCCCCCCAAAAAAAAAAGAAAAAAAGAAAGTTTCACATGAGACAGAGAGTGGAGAGAGAGAAGCAAGAGAACATTCTGGTACATGCAGTGCTGAGGATTGAACTGGGAACTTCAGGCATAAGAGGCCAGTTGAATCATTTCAGTTGTTCATTTCAGCCAGTTGTAGTCATTCCCTTACGATTCTTAAGCTTTAAGAGGATCCAGTTTTCCAGTTTTCCTCTTGACTAAAATAACATAGAGTATGTTGTGTGTGTGTGTGTGTGTGTGTTTGTGTGTGTGTTGCTAGTTGTGAGAGATATGGAAAGATATGACTGGAAAATGTAAACTTGTAAGCATGCATGTGCTAAAGGAGTTTGTATCTCTCTGATCCTGTTTGATGAGTAGGAATCACATGGAATGGCTACATTTAGGCTACATTTTTTATAATTTCCAGCCATGTTTTTCAGAAATTCAGGATATGGCTCACAGAAACACCTTCAGGAGCCTGCCCTCTGTAGTTAGGACAACAAGGATTCAGGGCCCTCTGAGCTAGACTCTGAGCAGTGCTCTCTCTGTTGCCAAGGCTTGACTGTGTGTGCTTATCTCAACTGTGGTTTGTATTTCTCCATCTGTTGTGTGTACCTCCTGTGGGCTCTGGAAAGTGAAGCAGGCTTTGGAAGCCCTCACTGATGTTCTGCGGCTTTACCTGGAATGCACAGCAGTCCCTCTTGGCCACAGGCTGTAATTCTTGGCATTGGGACTATTCCTCAGCCTCGTGTGCGTACTCTTTGCTCTTCATGCCTATGGATAGAGCAAAAGTACCGTAACATTGTTGCACTCATGCTGTGCTGTCAATGTGGGAGACATGGGCCGGAGGGCTAAAGGGAGAAGCACTGAAGGGCTATGAAAATAGGGTGGGTGGGGCAGGGTGGTGGTGCACCTGGTTGACCACATGTGTTACAATGCTCAAGGACCTGGGTTCGAGCCCATAGTCCCCACACACTGGGAGAAAGCTTTGTGAGCAGTGAAGCAGTTGTTGCAGGTGTTTCTCTCCCCCCCCCACCCCCTTCTCTCTCAATTTCTGGCTGTTTCTATCCAATAAATAAACAAAGATAAAACAAAAATAAATAAATGAAAAGAAGAAAGAAAACAGACTGGGTGTTCAAGTTCCAGGTCCCTGCCTGCAGCAGGGGAAGCTTCATGAGTGGTGAAGCAGTGCTGCAGGTGTCTTTCTGTCTCCCTCTCTATTTCCTCCTTCCCTTTTCAATTGCACTTTGCCCTATCAAATAAAAGAAAAAAAATAAAAGGGGTCAGTGAGAGCACTGAATTTATTATGTAGGCACCGAGCCCCAGGGATAACCTCGGTGACAGTGAAAGAAAGGAAGAAAGAAAGATAGATGGGTGGCTTTGGATTTCACTGTGGTTCAGCTTAGGAAGATGGTGTGCTACTTGGAAACAACAGGCAGGCAGCTGGATTTCTAATTTTGCAGCAGGCAGTGGGCGGCAGATGCTAATAATATTGCCTTTTCCTTAGCACTTTAGAGCCACTAGAACTCTGCCCCTCCCTCTCCCCACACACACCTCTTTCTTTCCCAGGAGAAAGTCTGGATCAGAGGTTCCTGGCTAGTCATTTGGCTGTAGCCTTGGTCCCTGGCTGGGAGCTGTGTCTACCTATTGTCCTGAGGTGCTTGTTTGATTGATTGCACCGTCCCTCACACGCTTGTCTCTCCCAGGGGGACCCATCTACAGCAGAGTAGGAACATAGCAGATAGCAGATGCCCCCATTTTTTTTTTGTTGTTTCATTTTTTTTTTTTTTTTTGTCATAGCCAGGGCTTTACTGCTCTGGACTGCCCTTTTTTCCCCCCTCAGATAAGGAGAGACAGAGACAGTGGGAGAAAGGGAGAGACACCATAGCACTGAAGCGTCCCCCAATGTGGTGGGGACCAGCCAGGGTTGTGTGCAGCACAAAGCAGGCACGCTATCCAGTGGAGCTACCTAGCCATCCCCTAGCAAATGCTGCTGAACAGATGAATAGATTTCACATCTGTCTCCTGGCCCTCAAAGTGCCACATGCACCATCCACCTGGGGAGCTTTTTCTATCACATGCCTTTTTCATTTTCTCTTCTTAAAATTTGGTTATTTTATAGAAATATTTTATTTATTTATTATTTTAATAAAAAGGAGATACAGAGAGAAGGAGAAAGAAAACAGAGCACTGCTCAGCTCTGGCTTATGTTGGTGCTGGATTGAACCTGGGACCACAGAGCCTCAGGCATGAAAGTTCTTTGCAGAACCTTTATGCTGTCTTCCCAGACCTTGCTACTTGCTTTTTTCAGATTTGTGGAGTAGAAGGGTTGGGAATACCCAGGTGGGAGAGAGGCCAGGGACTTGGGCTGGGCTGGACTGGGCTGGCCACTATAGGCTCCAGGGACACCAAGCCAAGCTCAGCTGATCCCTCTTGCTTTTTCTAGTCCTGGCCCAGATCTCTTGTCTCCTTTTCCATGTGATCTCAGGCTGGGCCCCAGTTCCCAGTCTGAAAAGCAGGTGCTGAGTTAGGTGTGCTCTCTGCCCAGGACACTTCAAGCTCCTGTTACATGATCCTGTAAGTGCACCTGGGACAGAAGACACATTTTCCACTCTTGCCTCCCTCCTGCCTTCAGTAAGAGAGAACAGCCAGGCAGGTGTTTCCTATTGTGTCTTGTGATGGGGAGGGTTTGGGCAGGGGCTTTATCCTTTGCCCCATTCTGGCCAAGCTGGGAGTTTATGGAAGCAGATTGAGGCAGATAAAGACTTTGTTTCATTGGCAGGGCATCTACCTAGAGATATTCTAGAGCTGGAAGAGTCTGAGTCAAGCTCATGGTACACAATGAGGAGATCCAGATCACCTCTCCATCCTGACCCTCTGAGAGTGAATGACACTAGCTGTGAAGCAATCTCATAGCAGGCACAGAGGCTGACCCACCTAGCTTTTAGTCCCTTGTCCTCTTGGGCGCCCCCTACTGGTCATATGCTGGGTTTCCCCAGGGGGCATTCTACTACCTGGAGTTCATCTCTCTGTTTAGACTTCTGTTAACAGGGTCTGTCGACGGGTCTGTTTCCTTAGGTGTGTTCTGTGAGGTGTAGCAAAATCATTCATAGAGACCAGGATTCCATTATGATGACAAGAGACATGTGAGAGGTGCCTGGTTCAACAGCCCAATGGATTTCTTTCCTGAAGGACTTCCTATGGCCCCCAGCTATGTGAATGAGCAGGGTAAACTCCCTGGAGGGGCAAATACAGAAGCTAAGAATAGGAATTTAATATCAGGAAGTATGCAGGGCCAAGGAGCTAGATCTTGAGCAGGAACTGAAACTCCTGGACAGGAAGAGTAAGTAGCATGTGAGTCTATCTCCTCTTGTTTTTGTTGTTGTATGTTTAATCTCTTTCAGTTTTTTTGATCATCCTAATTTATTCATATTTCCCTCTCTCCACCCTTCTACCTTTAAAAGTTGTTGTAATATATAAATGACATTAGATTTACTGTCTTAATCTTTTTTTTTTTTTGTGGTTATTATCTAGACTTTACTGCTCTGGGCTGACTTCTTTCTTTCTTTAATTTTTATTTATAAAAAGGAAACACTGAGGAAAAACTATAGGATAAGAGGGGTACAACTCCACACAATTCCTAGCACCAGAACTCTATCCCATCCCCTCCCCTGATAGCTTTCTATTCTTTGACCCACTGGGAGTATGGACCCAGGGTTATTGTGGGATGCAGAAGGCAGAAGGTCTGGCCTCTGTAATTGCTTCCCCATTGACCATGGGCGTTGGCAGGTTGATCCGTACTCCCAGCCTGCCTCTCTCTTGGACCTGTGTTAAAATAAATAGAATTAGCATGGTTCCTTGTAGAAACAGAAAGGAATGCTATTTTAATTTCAGAACTGGTGTTACATTTCGGGCATAGATGAAAAAGCCAGGGCAGGAATATGTTGGCATCATTCCTCTGCCCTTTCTGGGGCAGAGGTGTATTTATAAGCTAAAGGGCAGGCGTTTGCATGATAGAAGGTTTTCTCACCTTTGAAGTAACAATATCTGTGAATCCTAGGTTATCACCTGTGGGAGATAATACAAGAGTGTCTCCTGAATAGCACATACTATCTCCTGGAGCAGAAGGCCCATTTGAGGGGACCAGGAATGCAAACCAAGAGACAAGAAGGCTCCTGGTGTCTGTTTAGTGAGAAGGAACACTCCGGGCTTCTTTTAGAGTTCAAGAGAGCTAGAAGGGGATGGGAGTTGTAACATCGCTATAGGTTGTGCCTAGGGAAATTAAGGAAATTCCCCTGTGTCAAACCCAAACCCTCTTTTGTACCCATTTTCATCCCAACCTTGTATCTCTTCTCCAGCCACATCTCCCATGCTGGCCTTTGGCATCTCTTCAGGAGACACTCCCAAGAAGGGCCGTGGGGGTACAGCCTGGCCAGTCAGGCTCCCCCCTTTCTGCCCCAGGCCCCAAGCATCTTTTAGCACCCCCCCCACCCCGCATGGCCCATACTGTTCTCTCCTCACCTCACATTGGGCCATAATTTCCCCTGTTCTCTGTAGGCTGGTATATGACCCAATGGCAGCTTCCTGTGGGCAGAATAGAGAAATGCAGGTCCCACAGAATCTGAGATACTGGCCCCAAGTATGGCACCATAAGTCCTGTGGGCCCAGAGGGATGATGACTGGCCCCCCCCCCCCATAGGATTTATGTCCCCATCACCAGGACCTATGCTTTAGTAGGTAGTAGACCACCCTCTGAGGATAGACACAGGAAGAAGGTGTACTTGGGCTCACTAATATATGCTCCACTGCCTCAGCCTAGTTTATTATTTTATTTTTGGCAGAGAGAGAGAGAGTGAGAGAGAGAGAGAGAGGGAGAGAGAGAGAACACACAACAGTGAAACTTCCTTCACGGGGGCCAGGCTTGATCCTGGGTCATGAACATGGCAAAGCAGGTAGATACTACCCATGTGAGATATTTTGCCAGCCCTGGCTCACAGCTCATTTGAAAAGGGGGAGGAAAATTTTAAAAAGGGGGGGCTGGGTGGTGGCGCACCTGGCTGAGTGCACGTATTACAATGCAGAAGGACCTGGGTTTGAGCTTCCAGTCCCTACCTGCAGGGGGAAAGCTTTACGAGTGGTGAAGCAGGTTTGCAGGTGTCTCTCTTTCTCTCTCCTCTCTATCCCCCCTCCTCCTCTCAATTTCTGGCTGTCTCTATCCACTAAATAAATAAAGATTAAAAAATTAAAAAAAAAGGGGGGGTGAGTGGCCAGCCACCAATTTCCCATGTGAATCCCGGTGGGCAGACTTCTGGGAGGGACTCTGTACAAGGGAGCCTCCCTATGACTTCACAACAGAGGGGATCCCCCCCAGCTATGGGCTTCCCCTCAGCCACCTCCATCCACTAGAAGCTCCTGGAGGAGTCTTTCATGTCCCCAGTAGGTCCCCAGATGCTGGCTTACCTGGCTCTAACACTCTGGCCCAGTGTGCCTGCTGCCTCCCACTTCTGCCCCACCCCCCACCCCCCACCCCCCCGCTACCCCACCTAAGCAGGACAACTCTCTCACTGCTAAGGGTGGGTGGAGGATGTTACTAGAAAATACTGGAAGTGAGAGGGGCCTCTGCATTGTCAGTCTTCACATCAGCTGAAGAATGGAAGGAAAATCATTTTGAGTGAACGTGGGTTGGTCTTTTGCCCACTTGCATGTTGTTGAACCTTTCCCAGGTGACTGTCAGCATCAGCCACTGTTGTGACACTCTTCTTCACTTTCTACTTAAATACATCAGGGACCAGAGGACCAGAGTGATGAGATGCCAGAGATGGCTCAGAAGGCATCCTCTGAGTCTTATTCTAGGGCTTGTGTGTTTTCTCTCACTGCCATGCACCTGCCAGGTGGGGGCACCTGTTTCTATTCCCAGGACCCAAGGAGGCAGAGACAGCCCTTCCCCAGGGGCCCTCTTCTGGGGGAAGGAATGGGAGAAATCAGCTAGTGTGTGTGAGGGGTTCGGTGGGTGGAGGTGGCTACATGGATGGAGTGGCTGAGTCTGCCTCTGTGGACCGGACCATAGAACAAGATGGCTCGGCTTTTAAGCCTGGTGGTGTTTGCAGTGATGGTGCAGCAGGCTGCCTCTTGTAGAGGAGGACCTGAGGCTCAGAGAGTTGACACTGTTGCCCAGAGTCTCCAGAGGAGCTGGGCTTCTGTGTTCAGCTTGGGTGCTCGACCACCTCATGATAACTACCTTTGTGTGTTGTGTGTGTGTGTGTGTGTGTAGTTGGGACGTCACTCATAATGTATTTTCCCCATGCCTGATCTACTTTAAAAATTGTTTTAAATAATCTTTATTTATTTACTTATTTGATAGAGACAGAAGGAAATCAAGAGGGAAGGGGGTGGATAGAGATGGAAAGAGAAAGAAACGCCTCTAACGTTGCTTCACCTCCTCTGTAGGTGGGGACGAACCCAGGTCCTTGTACATTGTAAAGTGCTTTCAACCAGATGTGCCACCACCCACCCCCTACTGGGCTACTTTTTCAACACACACACACACACACACACACACACACACACACACACACACACACACACCCCTCCAGAGTTTTTCACAAACACCCCTCCAGAGTTTTTCCTGATTCCATAACATCTTGTATGCAGTGCCAGGGCTTGAACCTGGACCTACCCTGGAGCTGTTTCTCTGACTATTGCCTCCTGCATCTTGCTGCTGCTTTTCATCAAGACAGTGGTCAGAACAGTCAGGGCAAAGTACAAAGCTTTATTTACTCTAAAGCCCAAGCAATTTCAAACATCATTTAGAATTTTGTGTTACTGAACCTTTGTCCCACTTCCCTCCAAGCATCATCTGGTTTCTTACGTGCTTTCAGGGTTCACTAGTAGTGCCTTAAGGAGTGAGGAGGGGTTCTTGGTCACTGCTTACTGCTCACGGCTCAGGGGTCCTCTGTGTGGGCACATTCTCTTGCTTCTTTTCTTGGTTTCATTTGCTTATTAATGTGCCCTCCTTTGTCTTTTTTTTTTTTTCATTGCTTCAGGCTGATATTTTTTTTGGGGGGGTTGGTTGGGAGAGATGGAAAGACCCCACAACACTGAAGCCTCCCTCAGTGCATTGGAGTCTGGGTTCAAACCTGGGTTTCCTCCGTGGCAAGACAGGCAGTCTCCCAGGTGAGTTATCTTGCCACCCCACACCTTCTGTTGTTAAGCCGTTTCCAGTTCTTTGTGAAAAGGTGTAGAGTTAAACTCAACATTGGGACACTTGTCCTAGTTTATCATTGGAAAGGGGAAGTGAACACAGGCTGCCAGACAGGGAACCTGGCCCTCTAAGGCTCTGAAGGAAGTTTCAGTGCTGTGGTACCTTTTCTTCTCTCTCTCTCTCTGAAAAAGCCTGAGCTGTGAAGTCTCAGCAGACACACACACACACACACACACACACACACACACACACACACACACGGGGAGGTAGGAGTTAAACAGTGAGTTTTTACTAAAGCAGATTTTAATTTAAAGAATGGTTTTGACAAAGGTAGCTTTCCTTGTTCTTGAAAACATTTATTTTTTCTTTTAAAGATTTACTCATTTTATGATGGAGAGACAGAGGCCAAGGAATCCTTCATCTCTGGTGCATGTGGTGGCCCGGATCAACCCCAGGGCCACATGCCTGCATGTCCTATGCTCTGCTGCTAAGCCACCTACCTATCTTTTCCTTCCTTCCTTTCTTCCTTCCTTCCTTCCTTCCTTCCTCCCTTCCTCCCTCCCTCCCTCCCTCCCTCTTTCTTTCTTTCTTTCTTTCTTTCTTTCTTTCTTTCTTTCTTTCTGTGTTAAAACTGTTTCTTTTTAAGAAATCATGATTTTAGGGGTGGTGCACCTGGTTGAGTACACACATTACCATGTGCAAGGACTCCGTTTCAAGCCTCCAATCCCTACCTGCAAGGCACGAAGCTTCAGGAGTGGTGAAGCAGGGCTGCAGGTCTCTAACTCTTCCCCTCTCTATCTCCCCTTCCCTTGATTTCTTTCTTTCCTATAAAATAAAATAAAAAGAAAGAAAAATATATAAAGGAAGAAATAGCCACCAGGAGTGGTAATTACGGTGATAAGAAAGAAAGAGAGGAAGGACGGAAGGAAAGAAATAAGGAAGGGAGAAAGGAAAGAAGGAAGGGGAGTGAGTGAAGGAGGGTGGGAGGATTTTAATAGTGGTAGTAGTGATGGTGTTTATTGTTGTCATTTCTCGGTCCTTTTGCAGCCAAGTACAAAGCTGGCAGTGGCATGTTCATTTTCCTGGTGGCTTGCTAACTAGCAAAATCTGCAGACCGATAATTTTTTAGATCATTGGTTTTATACTTTGCCTTTGAGTTTGGGGTTGGGGTGGGGTTGTGGGATGTGTTTTGTCAAGGGAGAGGGAGCCCCCACAGGCAGTGCCCCAGGGCTCTTCACCCCAGTTTTTAATCAAAGAAGCCCTCCTTCTGTTTTATAACGTGTGTGCTCTTTTTGGCTTTGAATAAGAAAGAGTATTGCTAACAGAGTTGGAACCCGTCTTCTCTAGGGTGTGTGTGTGTGTGTGTGTGCAAGCTACTTTTATTTATTTATTCATTCATTTATTTCATTTGATAGTATAGAGAGAAAATGGTAGGTAAGAAGATGTTCTAGAGGGAGAGAGAGGTGCCTGCAGCACTACTTGACCCCTTGTGAATTTTCCTCTTTGTAGATGGGGACTGGGAGCTGGAACCCTGGCCCTCACACGTGATAATGTTTGTGCTCAACCAGGTGTGCCACCACCAGACCTTGAAGTACTGCTTTTGCAGGACTGGGCCAGCTTGAACCTCCTAACCAGCAAATATTTTAATAGTTCTTTGTCTGCAAATCAGAGTCCTACAGAGAAGCAGTGTGTGTGTGTGTGTGTGTGTGTGTGTGTGTGTGTGTGTGTGTGTGTGTATGTGTGTGTGTGTGTCCCCACCTGGGTGGGCTGTTTTTTTAGGGAAATAGTTCATGAACTATGGGAAGCGTGCAGGTTCCATGTCTGCAGGAGAAGCTGACTGGCTGTGGACCCAGGAAAGAGCCACTATATCTAGAACTTTCTGCCTCAGGCCCATCAACGGATGTATGTACATCCGTTTTCTTTCTACTCAGACTTTCAGTGATTTTTCAAGGCCCACCCACACTGTTGAGGGTAAGCTGCTTTATTCAGAGCTCACGGATCTAGTAAGTGAGAACACAGGGATGGGGACCAGAGGAAGAACCCACTGGAGAGGGCACATATGTGAGGCTCAGGTTCAAGGTCCAGCACTACATGGCAAATGCTATGGCTCTAGGAGAAGTTCAGTGCTACAGTGTCTTTCCGTCTGTCGGTCAGTGGGTCATTCGGTCGGTCTCTCTTTCTCTCAATCTAAATTGAAACAGTAACCTGGGAGAGATGGAATTTTAGTGCATGTACCAGGCCTATGTGTTGGTCAACAAAAAACAGACTCCAGGGTGGGATCCCTGAAATGGCAATACTTGTTTGACCACATCTCTGAGTTTGTTAATGGTTTCCACATTCTTTGCTTTACTTGTTACTTTTAAAACCAGAACACTGTTTTGCTCTGGCTCATGGTGATGCTAGCATTGAACCTGGGACCTCAGAGCCTCAGGCGTGAGTCTTTTGCTGAACCATTATGCTATCTCCCCAGCCTCTAGCATTGTTTCATGTGATGTTCACAACCCTGGCTGTGGTTCTTTTCTTCTTTTATTTTTACTGAAGCTTAGCCCAGAGAGGTTAAGGGAGTCATCAAGAGTCGCACAACTTGCCAGTGGCAGGGCTGGTCTTCCTGCTCCAAACGCCCCCCCCCCCCCCTTCTTCCCTGTTCCCTTGTGGGGAATGAAATTCAGGAGAATATGCGAGAAGACAACTAAGGTAGAAAATACGTTTTTTTAAATTTTCACCAGAGCACTGCTCAACTCTGGTTTATGGTGGTGTGGGAGATTGAACCTGGTGCTTTGGAGGGGCTTTGGAGCCTCAGGAATGAGAGTCTCTTTGCATAACCATTATGCTATCTGCCCTCCACCCTAAAAATATGATCTTCTTTAAAAAGCTTGTATCACTGTGAAAATGGACTCTTTCATAAAAGGATTTATTTACTTATTTATCTATTTATGAGAAAGAAGGGGAAAGTGAACCAGAACATCACTTCAACATATGCATTGCCCAGTAATGCTCAACCTCATGCTTAAGAATTTAGCACTAGAGGAGTTGGGCAGTAGCACAGGGTTAAGCGCAGTTGGTGCAAAGCACAAGGAGCGGCTTAAGGATTCCGGTTCAAGCCCCCAGCTCCCCACCTGCAGGGGAGTCGCTTCACAGGCGGTGAAGCAGGTCTGCAGGTATCTATCTTTCTCTCCCCATTTCTGTCTTCCCCTCCTCTCTCCATTTTCTCTGTCCTATCCAACAACAAAGACATCAATAACAATAACAATAATAAGTACAACAATAAAACAAGGGCAACAAAAAGGGAAAATTGATAAATAAATATTAAAAGAAAAAAAAGAATTTTTTCATTGTGTCAGAAAAAAATGGATTCTTGTCTATTTTCTTCTCTTCCCATCTCTCTCTCATGTAGAGACAAAGAGGTATAGATAAGAAGAGATTAAAAGTGATCACAGCACCAAAACTTCTCTCAATTCACTGGGGGCCAAGCATGAACCTGGCCCAGGCACATAGCCAAGCAGTGAACTGAAACTGTTTCACCAGCACCAGCCCTCCCCACCCCACCCCACCCCAGTCTACCTTTCCCTCTTCCCCACTCTTGTTAATTCCCTCCCATCTTTTCTTGCTCTCCCCCAGACACGAATGCAGAGTTTGCATCCGGATCCCAAAGCCCAGTACACAAGCATCTACGGAGCCCTCAAGAAGATCATGCGGACTGAAGGCTTCTGGAGACCCTTACGGGGCCTCAACGTGATGATGATGGGTGCGGGGCCGGCCCACGCCATGTATTTTGCCTGCTATGAAAACATGAAAAGGACTTTAAATGCTGTTTTCCACCACCAAGGAAACAGCCACCTAGCCAACGGTATTTTGAAAGCGTTTGTCTGGAGTTAGAAAATTCTCTCGCTCAACAGACCTTTCCCCGGGGCTCTTCCCTGTGGCCCAGCAGCCTGACGCCTTGGTCTCCGCCATGCTTGCTTTTGAATAAGGAACTCTGGAGTGGAGTTGCGTGTGTGTGCGCACACATGCCCAGACACACACCCACACACATGCACACATATGCGCACACACATGTTCTGTTCCCTTCTCCGTTTTCTGAAGCCTGGGGAAAACTCAGTGACAGAGGTGTTTCAGTTGTTATTGTGGGTTCTTTTTTTTTTTTTTCCTTTTTCTTCTTTTTTTTTTTTTTAACATTCAAAAGCAATTAATGATCAGATCTAGGAAAACAGAAACAAAAACTTTTGAATGCTGGATTCCAAAAATACAAACAAAAAAAGCTATCTGGACAGCTTCTTTGAGACTATTTAAAAACTGGTTCAACAGGTCTCTACAACATCAAGATCTAACTAAGCTTTAAAAGGTCAAGAAGTTTTATGGCTGACAGAGGACTTGCTGCAGCAGACTGCCTTTCCCACCATAAGCTCCTGGGCCTTGGGGTGCCACACCCCACTTCTCTTCTCTTTATCTGAGTTGCATTTCTGCCAGCAAGGGTTGAGATAGTTTCTGACAATGGCTCTGAGGGAGAGAGGAGAGTGGGTTGGAGTTGTGGGCAACTCTCCACAGGCCTGTCTTTCCAGGGAGAGGAGTCTGATGTTTTCACCTGAGGGTTGGGTGGGAGGAAGGGACTTGGCTTGTGTTGGTTTTTATTTGGGTCTGGAGTGGGACTGTGGCAAGCAGCATGAGGTATATTCTTTTTAACAAAATTAATTTTCCCACAGAGGTAGATGTGAGCAGTAGCCACTTCTTTCCCACCTCTTTGTTCTGCTTTAGATCTGAAAAGTGGCCCTCTTGTCAGTATACCTCAGCCATATCTGGTCCTGACTGGTTTGCAGACATTTGTTGTGTTTTCTTGAAATTGGCCCCTGGTTGCATTTATGGAGACAGGGATTCAGATAGATTAGATGCCATCTTGAACATGGCCTCCAGGCCCTTGTTTTATTGGAACTGCTTTATGTTAATGTTTTGTTCTTTGCCTCTTTGACCCCTTGAAGGAGGGTTTAACCCACCTCAGTTCAAGTCAGGTTCTGCCCAACACTGTCACTACTTATGGTGTATGTTGTGGGTGCATTTCACCTTTCTGAGGACAAGTGTGGGTGAAGCAGGGAGGGGTATGTGTATGTACTTCTCAAGGCCTTCTCCCCTCCCACCTTCCAGAAGGAATCTCAACTATGGGCAGTGTCACTCATAGGAGGAAGAAACCCAGAACTCAGAGCAAAAGGTCCAGGCTTGATTTTTCAATTCCTGGGTTTTGTTTTTTTTAAGCCTTAGATGGGTCAGCCAGCTAGAGCATCACGACTAGCTTTAGATATCACCAAATGCAAGTCTTCCTAATTTTCTCTCCCCTTGTCCAGTTTTTTCATTGCCTGGGTTTTACCAAGGGCTGTTCTTAAAGATTTCTCTTCTGACTAATTTGTGGCTAATTTGCAATTAGCTAATTTGCAATTAACTAATGAGCTAATTTGCAGATGCAGGTCAGGTAGAAGAAAGAATTGAAATCTAGACCCTGAACAAAAACCATGAAGTGTGACATCTGGGTGTCACCTGTGTGAGCAGGTTAGCCTTCTCCTAGGGCTGAATGCAAGAATTCAAATGAGGTATCTCCAAGCTTTAAACCGTGGTTCACCTGGGCCTCTGTCAACTTCCCTATTTCTGCCCAATATTTCCATGATCCCTTGAGGGATTTGAGAGTCACTGCTCACCGGGGTGAAGTTGGTTGTCAATTTTGATTCTCAGAAAACTTGGTCTAGGGCTTTACCTGAGTGTAGGTTCCAGGAACTGCCTCTGCACACCTCATCCCAGAGGATAATTTTCTGGAGTTTGTTTTGCAGGAATAGCTGGGAGTATGGCCACCCTGCTCCATGATGCGGTAATGAATCCAGCAGAAGGTAATGTCACGTGATCCCAGGGAATGGCAGATGGGGATGTGGAAAAGGCAGTAGGACAAGGCTGGGAGGGTGGGCTTGGGTGGGGGACAGACAGGAGGTTAGGTGAGGGACAGGTGCCTTCTGGTCCTACCAGGCATGGTATTAAAGGTGTGAGAGGGACCATGGCCACTGGTGCTAAGAGGTATACTTCTCTTTCTCTCTCTCTCGCTCTCTCTCTCTCTCTTTCTCTCTCAGTATAATAATTGATTTTTTGGGGAGAGACAGAGAGACTGAGATAGAAAGGGGAGATAATGGTCCTTGTGCACTGTAATGTGCACTCAGCCAGGTATGCCACCACGCAGGCATCCTTGTTTCTCTTTAGCATGCTGCTAAGCGTCTCAAGGGAGCAGGAGGACTGATTCTCAGGTCCCACTCATCAGAATCTCAGAGTAGGGACAGAAAACTGTGTGTGTGTGTGTGTGTGTGTGTGTGTGTGTGTGTGTGTGTTTGTGTGTAATCCATCTAAACAAACACATGCACACCCACCTCTGTTTCTGGCCCCAGAACTAGGCAGATTTAATAAGTGACTCAACAAAGGCCATTTAGAATTTTATTATCTTTATTTATTTGTTTGTTGGATAGAGACAGAAAGTCTCTATCAGAGTCTCTGCCAGAAGTCGAGAAGTAATGGGGAGATAGAGAGCAAGAGAGACAGAGAACAGCCTGCTTTACCACTCGCAAAGCTTTCCCCCTGCAGGTGGGGATTGGAGGCTCGAACCCGAGTCCTTGTGCATTGTAGTGTGCACCAACACCCAGCCCCCCAAAGGCCATTTATGTTAATTTTTTTTAAGAAATGATTTAGTTATTGCAGGCAATTTCAAGCATATACAAATATAGAGAGAATAGTAGTAGCTCCATGTGGCCATCTTCCAGATTCCAAAAGTAATGTTTGGCCATTTTTTAGGTTTGTTTGTTTTTTACCAGGGCACTACTTAGCTCTGAATATTAGTGTTGCCTGATTGAACCTGAGACCTCTCAAATGGAAGTCTTATTTACTGCTGCTACCTCCCGGCCCATTTTATCATTGTTTTTTTTTCCTTTTGAATATTTTCTGAAAGCACCCTCTAACTGAGTAAACATGAGCTCTGTCAGCTTTTTGTATATCCTGGTGTCCTTAGGTGATTCAAGCCTTACTCTTGAGAAAGTTTAGGACCTAATGTCTTGCTGGGTCTTTTCTCTCTTGAGACGTGAAGTTCTCTACCTCTCTTCCCCTGTCTGAAAAAAGTCTCTTGTCAGAGAGAGAATTGGTGGTGCTAACCACTGCACGATTTTAAGCTTGTGTTCTGGGTCTTTCTTCCTCCTCCCGCCCCTCGGTACTGCTCACCTCCAGCTTATAGTGGTACTTGGGATTGAATCACGGTCTTGGCTGGACTCTGCTATTGAACTTGAGCTGATATCATTCTAGGGTCTTCCAAAAGCACTGAGACACAGAAACTCAGAGTGGTCAGTTTTTAGAGAAAGATGTAGAGTGCCAAGAAGAAATGTCAGTCTACATGTTCCAGAGATAGACTGGGGACAGGTGTAGGTTTTTCAGAGGCAGCCAGATCCAGAAGGTGAGACAAGTGAATCTGGTCTGCAGTGGCTACCTGCTTAGAAACCCCATTACGGGGGCTGTGCAGTAGCGCAGCGGGTTAAGTGCACATGGCGCAGTGCTCAAGGACTGCAAGGACCGTCGTAAGGATCCCAGTTAGAGCTCCTGGCTCCCCACTTGCAGGGGGGTTGATTCACAAGCAGTGAAGCAAGTCTACAAGTATCTATCTTTCTCTCCCCCTCTCTGTCTTCCCCTCCTCTCTCCATTTCTCTTTGTCCTATCCAACAATGACAGTAACAACAACAACAACAGTAACTATAAACAAAAAGACAACAAAAGGAAAAAAAAATGACCTCCAGGAGCAGTGGGTTCATAGTGCAGGCACCGAGCCCCAACAATAACCCTGGAGGCAAAAAAAAAAAGAAAAGAGAAAGGAAAGAATTATAGCTGTCTTTCTCCCTCTCTTTCTTCCCCTACCCTGATTTCTGGCTGTCTCTGTCTAATAAATAAATAAAGGTAATAAATAAAAATAAGTAAAATTTAAAAAGAAAAAGAAACACTTTTACCTCAGGCAGGAGAGCCTCAAGACATAGCCACATGCCCACCACTGGTTCCTGCTCCTACGTTTGTAAATAAGATTGCCTAGAGCTGGCCTGTGTTAGCATCTCAGGGCTGGGACTTTATGTGTGCTAGCTCTTTGTGAGTTGTTACCTGTGTGTCTAAACTCATTTGTTTCTCTTTATGGCTTGGCTTCTCATTTTACTCTGACCTGGGGTGGGGCCAAACCCAATCAACCAACTCCTCATCGCCTGTCTACCCCATGGCCCTGGCTACAGTTGTGAAACAGCGCCTACAGATGTACAACTCACCTCACCGCTCGGCCCTCAGCTGCATCTGGACAGTTTGGAGGACTGAGGGCTTAAAGGCCTTCTACCGGAGCTATACCACACAGCTGACCATGAACATTCCCTTCCAGTCCATCCACTTCATCACCTATGAGTTCCTGCAGGAACAGGTGAACCCTCACCGGGGCTACAACCCCCAGTCCCACATCATCTCAGGAGGACTAGCTGGGGCACTAGCTGCAGCTGCCACCACCCCCCTGGACGTGTGCAAGACACTTCTCAATACCCAGGAGAACATGGCCCTCAGTCTGGCCAATATCAGCGGCCGGCTGTCTGGCATGGTCAACGCCTTCCGGACCGTGTACCAGCTCAACGGACTGCCCGGCTACTTCAAGGGCATCCAGGCTCGAGTTATCTACCAGATGCCCTCCACTGCCATCTCCTGGTCTGTCTATGAGTTCTTCAAGTACTTCCTCACCAAGCGAGAACTGGAGAGTCGAACTCCATACTAACGGAACAGGCTGTGGGAAGGGGTTCCAAAATCTTGTCTTTTCAGGAGGCTTTCCCCTACCTGCTCCTTCCCCTCACCCTCATGCCAAAATTACAGGGTGTTTTCAGGGCGGGCCCTCTGCTCTCTGACACCTTAGGGAGAGAGGAGAATGGGATGGGTCAGGGTCAGCCATTTCCAGGGGGCCGTCATGGGACCAGCCCAGGTGGTAGTAGGTGGGCAAAGACTTTGGAAGGGGAGCGAGAAATTGCTTTTTCTCCTCTTCTCCTGAGAGAGTACAAATGTAGCTTTTCAGCTTCACTGTGACAGTCTCCTCCCCAGAACCATAGATCACACAGGAGGAAGGAAAATGTGCAGTGACTGAAGACATTAAAGAAAAAACAATGCCTGTAAAAGTCCCAGTACAATGCATAAAAGAAATGGATAATGTTTATCTTTTATTTTTCTACATAGAAGTTTTTGGATGTGTGTGTATGTGTGTGTGTGTGTGCCAGTGTTATAGTTGGGAATATGAAATTTCTTTTCCTTTCTTTCTTTCTTTCTTTCTTTCTTTCTTTCTTTCTTTCTTTCTTTCTTTTTGTCTTCCATTGGGTTAGGTTAAAAAGGCCGTGAAGTAATCAGTTACTGCATACGGCCTAACATTGTTTTGAAACCCCTGATGGAAGTTCTTACTTGAATGTAAAATAATAAAGTTGGTATTTTGAATTTCTCTTTTCATGGGGGGAGATACAGGTACATTAAAAAAAAAGTCAGAATAATTGTATCTTATTTCCAGTTACTTTTTTTTTCTCCTTTAGTCTACCTTCGTGTGCCTTTTCCCTTCCTTTCTGAGAAAATCCCAGGACTAAGGGTTTTTAGCATTTTCTGAGGTCCAGAACACACACATACTCATCTGGGAGCAGTGGCCCTCAGTAGAATAAGACTGACTTCTTTCAACTACTAAAAGCTGTTTCTCTTCTGTGGGTCAGGGGAATGTACACTCCCTGGATAAGCACTTAAAGCCATTGAGACTCCAACATTTGGCTTCACATCCAGTGGGCAGTTGGGAGAAATCCTACCTTGAACCTAGGACTTCCTTTTGCATTAGCCTTTTGATGCAGGCACTCAGGTATTCTTGACTCTGTGAATGTGTGTGGACAAAATCTTCTAACCTCCTGTTTTCTCTTGTAGTTTCAGACACTGAAAAACTTATCAAGTGTATCTGTGACATTTTTCTGTCCTCCAACCCACCATTTAACTCTTGACATCCGTATATAGTACTAGGACTCAGATCCTCTATCCAGTCCAGTTGCTGAAATTTGACCCTTCCTCAGACATCAAGATTCCCCTCTGGAGCCTTCTTCAGCCTCACTCAGTCTGCTGAATATGCAAGGCTGTGTGACTTTGTTGTCTGAAATAATGTATCCAGGTCAGATTACCACCAAAAGAAAATGCAAGCCTGTTTCCTCTTGCCTCACCCTTCCAGGGGCTGCCAGAACTCTCCGTGGGAAGACACCGTGGCTTCACAGCTTCCTTTCTGAGCCAGTCTTTACAAAGGAATAGGAAGCACGTGTGTGTGTGTGTGTGTGTGTGTGTGTGTGTGTTCTCATTCTAGAAAAGCCTGGCCTGAATGTTGGCCTTGACTCCCTGGCACCTTAACGTCATTCATGCATATGACTGAGGCACTAACCTGGCTGTTCCTGATACTGTCACTTCTTGGGAAGGATATAGGTGACACTGGGTGGTATTCATCTCAGGATCCTGCTCACAGTGCCTCCAAGAACACTCCTTGGTCTGGGGACTGGGGTGCCATGTCAGGTAGCTTCCATTTGTGTCTGTAAATTGGGCTTAGCTCCTGGGCTGGGGCATCTCAGGGCCTGCAGAGTCCCATTTGGCCTACCTAATCTGGTGGAAACCAGTTGCATCCAGTTTATGCCCTCCCCACCCCACCCCCAGAAGTGTTTATATCTGTTGTCCAAACATGTCGTGCCTTCCTTTCAAATCCTGTGAATGGAGGAAAAGAAGCATCTGACTTGACCCCCAAAATGAGTCAACTATACCCCCTTTCATCCATTTGGGAGATGCCCCACTGCTGCAATCTGTTCTTTATTTCTTGGAGAGTTTTGTTTTCAATGTATTCAAGAAAGAAACTGGTCACCTCTCTGGAAAAACACCTTTGGTGGGGAAGGGGGAGAGTGGGAAGCAAATTCTAAGGCTCTGTGGCCCCACAGTGGAAAGATTTATGACTGGGTAGGAAAGGGCACACCACTTGCTCTGCCTCACTGGGTTGTGGAGTGTTTCAGTGAGTCATGTGTTCCATGGATGCTTTGGAGGTTGGGAAGCAATAAATGACTATCAAAGGTTATTCATTTTGTGGAAGTGAGAAGCTTCCCTTCTGTATGATGTCTCTCTTTCTCTCTCTCTCTCTCTCTCTCTTTCTCTGCTGAAGCCTTTACAAGTGCTGCCCTCCAGTGGTCCTCTTGGGCTGTCTCTCCTGTATGTTATGCCAATAGATTTATTTATTTGAGGAGTGATTGTGCCTGTTAACTGCCCACCTGCCAGATGCACAGTGTATGAGACAAGCAAGCCGGTGTGGCTTCAAGGCCTGGAGTCAATATCCTTGTTTTTGCCTCTCAGTTGTTCGCCGGCTCTTTGGGGGAAGGGGTTACGTGTGTTTCTGTGTGTGGCTCTGTCTTCTATGCTGCTACAGTTGTGGCACTGGAGCTGGAGAAATAAAGCTTTGCTCTGATGCCTTGTGGACTCTGTGATGAGGACATAGTGGTATGAAGGGGGTGGAGGGAAGCTCCCTGACTCCTGGGACTTGTGCCTGCTCCAGGCTCATACATTAAGGAGAATGTCACCTTTTAGTCCTCTTGGACAGCCAGCCCAGAAGACACTCAGTCTCATGCCAGGGGAAAGAGCCTCCAGTTGGCTTTGCTCACTGTGCTGGGGACAGTGGGTGTGGCTGGCTGTAGGCACTCTCTGTATATATAGCCTTGGCATTTTTTTTTTTGTTCTTGTTATCAAGCCATTTTTTAAGCATGTGATTAATTGTGGTTTATAGGATTACAGTATAAAGTTTCACAATGCAGCTACCACCAAGGTTCTGTGCCCTCATCCCCCCAATGAGAACACCTATAATTCTCACAAAATCCTAGACTTTATATTAGTTTTAGGTTATTTGCAAGTTCATATGTTTCAGTTCTCTAGAGTCTTCATATGACTGAAAGCACCCACTTGTCTTTCACCTTTTATTTCACTAAGTATAATCACCTCCAGTTCCATCAATTTTGTCCCAAAGGACACAATCTTGCCTTTTTTATTGTAAAGTAGTATTCCATGGAGTATATAACCCATCACATTTTTAGCCTTTCATCTGCCAATGGACATTTAAGCTGCTTCCACTCTAGTTATTGTGAATAATATAGCTATGAATATGGGAGTGCACATGTCCCTTTGAATTAGTGTTTTCATGTCCTTTGGATATATGCCTACAGTAGTATTGCTGGATTATAATGTATTTTTATGTTCTCCAAAGGTCAGCCCTGGCATTTTGCTCATGTTGGTTCTCTCCCTATTTCACCCATCAGTCCCTTTGTGGAAGTTCAGTCAGGGCCTCTCCATGGAAGATCCCAAGGGTGACCTGGGAGTCTCATAAGTTCCCTAAAGGTCTCAACTTTAATCTAGAGAACTAGTCCTTTCCTTGAGGCTGGGGGAGGTCCCCTTGATCTTGACTCTTCAGACGGCCTAAGAGCCTTGGAGTCAGAATGTCTGCTTTATCCCTAGTCCAAGACAGAATGAGTGGCCTAAGTAAGGGGCATCTTTTGGGAGAATGAGTTGCCTTGTGGCCACAAGGGGGTTGCAGGAGATACCCTTTAGGTAAGCTGCAATGAGCTGTGGCTTTCATTTGTAGCTAATGGGCAATTGTTAGGGGGTAGTTTAGAATAAAAGATTGAGTTTACAAGAGGAGGGACAGAACTAGAGCAACATGCTTGGGCACATGCAGTACCTATGATGGGTCCTGGGACTTTGTGCATGCAAGTCCTGTGGTCTACCTGCAGAGCCACTTCCCTGAATTTGAGGATCCTAGGAGTAGAACTTAGCTCTAGAAAAAAGTCATAGCAGTTGGGGCCTGGCAATGGTGCACCTGGTAAAATGCACACGTAGTGTATGAGGACCCAGGTTCAAGCCCCAGGGGAAAACTTCACAGGTTGCAGGTGTTTCCCTCTATCCCTTCCCTCTAAATCTCTCTCTCTCTATATATATGTATACATATATATATATATACATACATATATATATGTGTATATATATATATATATATATATATATATATATATATACACACACACACATATATATATGTAGTAGGGCAGAGATAACCTTGAGACCAGGGGATGGTTGATTTGGTGTCAGTGAAATTGTCCAGAAGAGTGATTATGTGAATGGCAAGGGAGATGCATAGAGATGCATAGAATTAGTGCAGGCCAGGAGAGTGTACAGGGGGTGTCAAGGGGAGCATGGCTGGGGCTTGGGGGTGACCAGGCAGTGTTGGGAAAAGGGCAGGGTCGGGCAGGGGAGGCCTGGGTGGAGTATCATATAAACCCATCTGACCCAGGCTGTGCTCTTGCACATGTACTAACAGCTCTTGGCCACAGAGTGCCCCCTTGAGGTCCCTTTTCCCCTTCTGATTACCCGACTCATTTTATTTTATTTTTATAAAAAGGAAACACTGACAAAACTATAGGATGAAAGGGGTACAACTCCACACAGTTCCCACCACCAGAACTCTGTATCCCATCCCCTCTCCTGATAGCTTTCCCATTCTTTGACCCTCTGGGAGTACGGACCCAAGGTCATTGTGGGATGCAGAGGTGGAAGATATGGCTTCTGTAACTGCTTCCCCGCTGAACATGGGTGTTGACTGGTCAATCCATACTGCCAGCCTCTCTCTCTCTTTCCCTAGTGGGCAAGGGCTCTGAAGAAGCAGAGCTCCAGGACACATTGGTGGGGTTGTCTGTCCAGGGAAGTCTGGTTGGCATCATGCTAGCATCTGAAACCTGATAGCTGAAAAGAGAGTTAACATATAAAGCCAAGCAAATTGTTGACTAATCATGAACCTGAAGGCTGAATAGTGCAGATGAAGGGTTGGGGGGGGGGGGTCTCCATTTTGTAGATAGCTAGTAGGCCTATTTTAGTTATATTCCAAAGGGCCTGTGGCTATACTAGTTTTTCCGAAGGGAGGCTGGACAACATACTCTCTCTTCCACCTGAAGAAGATGGGTCTTGATATTGGGGCAGCTTGGAATGTTCCTACTCATGACCACAGAATACGAGCTCAGGTCTACAGGGTTGCAGAGGTCACATAGGCTCCTAAGCTGAATATGGGCCCAGGATCACATCGAATCGATGGGGTTTACAGTCAATAATATTTATGTACCTTTCCCATATTAGGGAGCTACTCTCTTCCCTGATCCAGCTTTCTGGTCCTTTTTCCAGTCATGACATCATCTCCCCAGACAATAACTTGGATCTCACTGCATATCAGATTTCAGGCTGGGGGAGGGGGGAGAAAAAAACAAAAAACTAGTATAGCCACATGCTCAAGTCTGTTAACACCTTGCCTGTCTCCCTCCCACCTCCATCTCTTTGGACCCCTCCTCTCCTAGGGCTTCACCTCACTGGGCTGGAGTTTTCACATAGAGAAGAAAAGAAAGTACAGCATCAAAGCTTCCTCCAATGTGGTGGTGGTCAGGCTTGAACCTGGGTCATACGTGTGGCATAGCAGGCACACTATCCAGGAGAGGTATTTTGCTGGCCTCCACACATCTTGGAGCTGATGTGTCCTCCTGGATTCAGCTGGTTCCTTTAGGAAGATGATTTCCCAATGTGAGATGTGGTCCCCTGACTTCTAAGCTCCAGACCTAAATGTCCAGGTGACCTTAGAGGTTGCCCAGATCACACCTCTTGACAACTTCCCACATCCCCCAGCAACCTGGACACTTTACCCCCTGCTGACAGGCATAAGCTCCTTTGTGCCCTATTGATGGCAAAACAGGTTCCTCTGTATATACCAGCACCTCACTTAGCGTCATACAAAAGAATAGCAAGTCTTTGTGAACTGGGCAGACTGCCTTTTAGGGTCTTTGACTTTTGTTCCCCTTGGAAGGTACCCCTCCAGCTCACTGTACACCTACTTCCCCACCTCACCTCTCACTCAAGTCCTGCAGCCTTACAGATGACTGTTACTGCTTAATTTGGAAGCTCTACCTACTTCTCTCATCAAATGTGGGCTCGATCCTTTCCTCTCTGGCACCTGGCCGAGGCCTGAGCCCGCCTCACTGCATGTCTGCTGTCTCTGTCCAGATGAATGTGAACACTGGTGAGAGAAGACAGCTGCTTAGTCTTTCAGCTTTGTCCATCTCTCTCCAGTCTGATATTTCCCCTATTCTGCATGAGAGTAACATCACCAGTCTCTGAAAAGCTCTTTAGTCCTGTTGAGTCAGGAATACCTATGGAGAATAACTTCCCTTCCCCAGTGGAGTTCCAGAGCTGGTGCTCAGAGGATCCCTGGTAGGAGCTATGCATCTGATAGTTATCAGAAAGGATCTGATAATAAAGCCCATGAGCCCTAAGAGAAAAAGCAAAATGGAAATACCTGATGAAATGTTTACATTTAATACCAGGAGAAAAATAAGAACCAGGAGAGACTGGTGGGGTCAGAATAGCATGAAGGTGAACAAGAGGTGAAACTTTTTCCAAAGAAGAGGTGTCAGCTCTCAGAAGTGATGTAAAGCAACAATAGCCAATAAAAAATTACAAATAGTCTCAACCTCTTTGTCCTGAGTTTGTCTTCTGATTCCTTTCTAAGTCCCACCAGGTTCAGTTGCCTTCCTTCCCTCCTCACACCACCCCTAAAGCTGACTTAATATTCCACTAACTACTTATTAAGGTGATTAAACAAATAACTCAGTGCATACATCTCTTGGCTGGAAATCTGAAGCTGGAAACGAATTAGCTTTTTCTCAAGAAGTCAAAGGATTTATAGAACACCTGGGGGCATCCTGATAGTTTAGTGGGAAGAGGAAGGGAGGGAGGGAGGAAGGAAAGTAAGCTCCATTAAGAGTGGATGCTGGGAGTCAGGCGGTAGCGCAGTGGGTTAAGTACACATGGCATAAAGCGCAAGGACCGGCACAAGGATCCCGGTGGGATCCCCCAGCTCCCCACCTGCAAGGGAATTGCTTCACAGGTGGTGAAGCAGGTCTGCAGGTGTCTATCTTTCTCTCTCCCTCTCTGTCTTCCCCTCCTCTCTCCATTTCTCTCTGTCCTATCCAACAATGACAACATCAGTAACTACAACAATAAAACAACGAGGTCAACAAAAGGGAATAAATGAATATTTTCTTTTAAAAAAAGAGTGTATGCTACAGAAAGGGGAGGAGACAGTATTAAATTGCTGACTCAATACATCTATGCAATTTGAGAATGATTAATTTCTCTAGACTTGTCTCTTCAAGGTAATATGACTTTGGGAGACTCCATGGGGTCTCTTCTCTGCAGGGGTGGCTATGGGATGCCACTTTACGATTCCAGTTTCCTGTGGACATGGCTACTTTTATGAAGCTCATTGTTCACATTTTCATTTACCTGTGCCACTCATGTCCTCTCACATCCCATAGTGGCAGGGGAAGTGCTACTAGAGCCAAAGCAATGCAACCCATGTCCACTGTCACCTGAAGTTCTCAGGAGAAGAAAGTATAAATCTGGATGATCTTGGCAACGTGTTAGTTTTCAGTCCAAGACAATTGGAGCCTAGCTACCGCCTCTGAGGACCCCCGAGTTTCTGTTGTTGGGGACAACATGTAGAGCAGTGCGGGGCAGAAGCCCGGAGGAGCTCAGAACTTTGCAAAGTGGTGTTGTGGATAACTAGGTTCTCTATTAATGCCACTAGTCCTTTGGGTGGGGCAACTTATTTTAAGGGAAGAGGTGGCTTGAAAAGAAGAAATGGAGAGTAAAGTGTTTCCTGCTTGGGAACGTTGATTCTGGCTGCCTGCTGAATATACTATTTGCTGGTGCCTCCTGCTGGGTCGGACAGGTGACAAGTACATATTCCAGTTCATAATTTGAGTTCAGTGCAACAAGCTCACAGCAAATCTCCGTTTCCCTGATCATGTCTGTTTAAAATTTGGGATAAGATACTGTGCAACATTTAAGCAAAATAACCATGGATACCCATAATGCCTCTTTTTCCTATAGCTCTGGGTCTTTATAAGTATTTTCTGCTCCCCATCCTTACAACAGGGTGATCACTAGGGTTCAGTGCCAGCATTACAAATCCACAGCTCCCCGCAGTCATTCCCCTCATTTTTTTTCTATTTTATTTGATAGGACAGAAATTGAGAGGGATGAGTGAAGCAGAGAGGGAGAGAGAAAGATAAACACGTGCAGACCTGATTTACCACTCATAAGTCCGGGTGGAGTGGGGGCTCAAACGTGGGTCCTTGCTCATGGTAAGTTGTACACTCAATCAGGTGTGTCACTGCCCAGCTCTCTCTTCTTGTGGTTTTGCTGAGCACTGCCTTGTGGTAAACACATTCAATCTGGAAAGTCTGAATAGCAGCAGTGTTCAAGCTTCAATTGCCAGGAAGCTGATGAGACCTCAGTGTTAGCAGCTGCGGAAGCTTCTTGATCATTCATTTGAACTTCAGGAATTTTGTCCATGGTTTTGTTTGTGTCCATAATCCTGACACTCTGTGGTCAGTTCGGTGTTTTTTAAAATAAAAAAAATTATTAGTGATTTAATATTGTTTTACAAAATTACAAGACAACAGGGGTACAACTCCTCACCTTTCCCACCACCAGAGTTCTGTATCCTCATTCCCTCCATTGTAAGTTAGGGGAGTTCTCTTAAGGTTGCAGATATGGGTTAACTACTATTTCTACAACTATCTTTATATTTGCCCTTTTCTTCCCCCCCATCTTCCTTTCCAAGTCACACATAATAGTGATTTGCATCCTCTCTTGTACCTACTTTGCCTTGTTCGAAACTTAATGATTTTCAAGAGCTTTTGGCTTCACTGATTTTCTTTATCATTTTCCCCATTTTTATTAATTTATACTTTAATTTCTTTGGATTTAATTTGCTCTCGTTTTCCTAATTGCCTATGTCCAAAACTTTGAAAACTAGCATTAAATATGTCTTCTTTTTCAATATTTGTACTAGGTCCTATAAATTTCACTATTTGCTGAATACTATAAATCCTAAGTGCTTTCATTTTAATTCTGCTCAAAATATTTTATAATTTACTGGATTTTTTTTTCTTTAGCCCATAATCTTTCTGGAAGTATATTGTGTGATCTACCAACTTTGGGATTTTTCCAAATAGTTGTGTGCTATTGGTTTCTTTCTTTCTTTCTTCTCCTTTTTTTATTTAAAGATTTTATTTATTTATGAGAAAGATAGGAGGAGAGAGAAGAAAGAACCAGACATCACTCTGGCACATGTGCTACCGGGGATCAAATTTGGGACCTCATGCTTGAGAGTCTAAAGCTTTACCACTGCACCACCTCCCGGACCATTGTTGGTTTCTAATTTAAATCTATTCAGGTCTAAGAAGACATAGTATGTATGTCTTATGACATTGTGTGAATTTTATACTTTTAATTTTGTAACATGTGCTTTATATCCAATTCTGGTTAATCTTGGGCAAATGTGTCATGTGAAGTTGTTCTAAGTGAACTGCTATTGTTAGCCAAAGTCTACAGATATTCATGATATCCAGTAGATTGATGGTGTAGTTGAATTTGGTTATGTACTTAACTAATTTTTTTTTGTTAATTGGTATAATTTTTGCTAGTGGGATTATAATCTATACTTGCACCTATACTTGCAGCTCTATCTGTTTTTGCCTTATATACTTTGATGCAGTCACTTACGTTAAAGTTTGTCTTCTCAGAGAATTGATCTCCTTGTCATTATGTGAGGCCCCGCTTTATCCCTGGTAGCATTCCTTGTTCTTGAATTTTACTCTTTCTGGAGGCAATACAACCACTTTTGTTTTCTTTCGACTAATTATAACTCATTTTTAAAAATAGAAACAATTTAAGCAATAGTGGAATTAAATTTTTAATGATTTTATTTATTTATTTATGAGAAAGATAGGAGAGAAAGAACCAGACATCACTCTAGTACATGTGCTGCCAGGGATTGAATTCAGGACGTCCTACTTGAGAGTCCAGTGCTTTATCTACTGCGCCACCTCCCGGACCACTGGAATTGAATTATTTTATTTTCAATCACTACAAAACAGAAATGTGAAAAATTAAAATATATTTTTTAATTTTTTTAAAAAAAATTTGTTAGGGAAAAGAGAAATCAAGAAGGGAAGGAGAAAATGGGAGAGGGAGGCACATGCAATACTACTCCACTGCCTGTGAAGCTTCACCCCTGCAGTTGGGGACCAGGACCTTGACTCCATCTCCTTGTACATAATAATGTGCAAACTCAATCAAGTGTGTCACTTCTTGGTCACAAAAATATTTTTAAATTACTTTATACAATAGCTTATAGTGAAGCATCCATTACCTTGGCATTGACATTTTATTTGTTCACAAAAAGAAGTAGCATTTTACCTCATATCTATGAAAATAATCTGTCACGTCATATTCATTCCTCAGAGACCAAAACTTTCCTGGGTGTTTTCCAAGAGTTAATCAATGCTGGACTTAGGTCAAGGTAGCTGTGAGTTTTTTTTTAAAGATTACAGGAGAGGAACATTCAGAGACTTACAAGTGTGTGTGTGTGTGTGTGTGTGTGTGTGTGTGTGTGTGTGTGTGTGTGTGTGTGTTTATTAAGGATGATGGCTACAGCAGAAGAGTCACATCTTAGAACAAGTAAGAGAAGGATTGGTGTGTACCCAATGAAGTGGAGCTAATTACTTGCAGAATTAAAAATCAGTTAACTTGCCCAGCTAAATCCCTGAATTTCTATTTCTGTCCACAAGATGGCATCTGGATTTCATTCATGTACTTAATCTCTTGCCTCAGGAGCAGAAAGCCCAGTTTTAGCTTCTGAAACCTTAGTGTAATGTCTGTTTTTTCCAACCAAGATTTTATAAAGGAAATTTCATTAAATAACTTATTCTTAAGGCATTTGAGTTAAACTTTTTTGTAGCTGGTAAGTCATATATATGCATCAAGATGTGCTTAGGCCTTTTATAATATATATTTTTATTATTATCTTTATTTGCTTAATAGATAGAGACAGCCAGAAATTGAGAGGACAGAGGAGACAGAGAGGAAGAGAGACATAGAGACCTGCAGCCCTGCTTCACAACTCATGAAGCTTTCCCCATGCAGGTGGGGGCTGGGGCCACTCGAACCTAGGTTCTTGCACACTGTAATATGTGCGCTCAACCAGGTGTGCCACCACCCAGCCCCTTATATTTTTTATTAACCATTGTATTCAATAACCTCCATACTTTGGGAACTTTCCACATGTTTTTCTTGGCCTTATAGTCAAGAATGGAGCCCCAGACTACTTTGACATGCTTGTTCCGTACTTACTATGTTGCTTGTGAGTTGAAGGTACAAATGGGGATTTATTTAAAAGTCTAGTTTCCTTTCCTTTTTAAAAAAGATATTTAAAAATTTATTTTATATTATATAGAGAGCTTTATGAGGGGGAGGGAGGGAGAGAAGAGAGAGAGGGAGAGAGAGAGGGAGGGAGATGGAGGAAGGAAGTGCATCCAGATCACCCATCTTAGTGCTGGGGAGAAAACTAGGAGTCTCAGGCAAACAAATGACCAGTTGAGCCACTCCTGATCACCTACACTCTAGTTGTCTAGCTGGTTACATGCATGAAATAACTGAAGTAAAGGACAAAGTCACAAGGCAAGTTGTTGAGATTCCATCTCCTAATTATGAACAACAAGGGGAGGGACCAGGTCTAATAAACTAGCCATTATGAATCCTGGACAGGGCACAGAAATGGCACCTATAGAACAAATGCAGTGCATGGGGGAAGGGGTCTGGGAAGGGCTTTGTGGAAGAATGGCATGAAGCTGACTCTAATGAGAGCTGCGCATCTGGTGGAGAAAGCCAAGGTGGGGTGTGTGCCTGAGGTGCCAGTACAGAGAGGGGTGTCAGATTAGTAGGAACAGACTCAAGGGCACTAGGAAGACTGGCCTGGGCTGGCACACCTGGTCTATAGGGCCATAAGAGTATTGTAGAGGAACCTATGCTTTCTCCAGGGAGAAGTGAGAGCCACTTTTAGGAACAATAAAAGCATAAGTAGAAGGCACTATGGTAACTGGGAACACACACACACACACACACACACACACACACACACACACACACACACAATTTTTATGGGGCAATACAAAACATGTACTGTTAGGAGTATAGGACCTGAGAGGGAGCTTTCAGAGAAAGATGTGAGCAAGCTGCTGGGTAAACCAAAATTATGCACACATACACACAGACACACACTCTCTCTCTCCTGAGACCAGTTTATTCCACCCTTCCACAATGAGCCCTCTGTTGTTTTTTTTTCCCCACAATTTTCTTTTAATTTTTTTTCTTGAGTGTGATTATAGTGGGTTACAAGACTGTGGGCCATACATCCATACCACACTCACCACCAAAGTTCTGTGTCCCTATGCTCCCAACTTCCAAAAGCAACCACCATAGTTTTCACAAGTCCCAGAAGCCATCTGCTTGCTTCTGCTCCTTTTTTTTTGTATTTGCAAGTTCATATGTATCGTTTCTCTAGATTCCACATGAGTGAGACCATCCATTAGTTGTCTCTCATCTCTTATTTCAATAAGCATAACCACCTCTAATTCTATCCATTTTGTCCCAAAGGACACACTCATTTTTTTTTAATTTCATAGAATATATGTCCTATAACTTCTTTAGTCAGTCATGTGCTTGTGGGTGTTTCAGCTGCTTCCACTCTTCGGCCACTATGAATAATGCAGCTGTAATGATGGGGGTATATGTGTCCCTTTAGATGTTTGTGTGTCCTTTGGGTAAACACCAAGTGCCTCTTTTTGTTTGAGATTTCATTACAGGTGTGGCTTTGCTTCTTTTTGTAATCACTCTGAGCCATGAGATCCTTCCCTGAGCAAACCTTTTCCTGGTGAAATGTGCAGTCTATATTTACTGGCCCAAGAATCATATTTTCTCCTTTCTGGCCCTTGGTCCTGAGGTTGGTGTCACCTTCATTATCATTGTCTCCCCAGCTTCAGCTTCTGGAAATTTTCTCTGTGCTTTGACCCATCTTAACTTGACAATGTCTTTCACCCTGACATTTGGAACACAAGGGAAAGGCTCTACATAGTGTCTTCCTGGGCACACAGTGCCTTCTCTGTTGTATCTGTTTTGTACCTGTGATAGTTTTTCAAAGTAAGTGCTGGGGTGAGGGAACTAGAGCACTGGCAGCAGTTCCCAGAACATTCTAGAAGCATGCTAATCAGATTATACCCATCAGGGCCAGAGTTTTTGTGTCATTTCCCAAGGGTCCAGAAGACTCACATGAGTCTTAGAAGTGTGCCACTGCCTAACTAATTTCCCTCACTCTTCTGGAACCCACTGTGAACCAGTCATCACACCATATCTAACCTACAGGCTTGCTTTCCTGTTGTTATCTTGGGGAACCCAGTGCAGTAGTGAAACTGCTGTTGTTTGTGGATGCTTTCAATTTTGAAAAGGACCTCAGAGCTTGCTCCTCCTGCCAGTTTTAGCAGTACTTTGGGTTCATCACACTGGGTATTTGCATAGTATTCTCTAGATCACAAAGCACCTGTGCACACATTGACTTTTGCATCTTTACAATAATCCCTAAGCTAAGAGGGGGAAGTTATTATTTGCATTTTTTAAATAGCAAGGCTGAGAATTTGGGGGACTTGCCCAAGGTGACATAACTGATTAGTGTTAGAAAGTTCTGCAATCTTGGCTTTTATGCTTCTTGCAGAAGAATTTCTTATCCTTCTGGCAGTGTGGTCTAGTGATTATTATGTCCTGGCTTCTAACTTTCTTTCTAAAATGAGAAAACCAAAACATCAAAAGTAACAATTAAATGTCTCTGAAAGATCATACTGCCTAGCAAATATTCTCTAGTTCTCATAAAGCCATGTGGAAATCACGTCGAGTATGGAATGGAGATACATTACATTGTTTCAGTTGAATGTGGGGCTCAGATTCTAAAAGTAGGAGGGGATCAGGCAGTTTTGAGCCTGAGATCTGTGCTCCAAGGCTGTGGGCACTGGGGAGTCTGGAGAGATGAGCTTGGTTTGAGACATTTATCTCAGTCATTTACAGGGTCTCATTCACTGGCCCTTAGGACACACTACCGTCCTTTGAGATCTGAGAGGGGTATGGGGAAGGGTGGTGGCTAGCAGAGGCAAGACTGGACTAAACTGATTTGTGGACTCTTTTTTTCTCTGTGGATATTTTTTAACTTCTCAATAACAACTTACACTTGCCTTGGGCTTGGTAGCATTTAAAAAAAT
The DNA here is from genome assembly GCF_950295315.1 of Erinaceus europaeus. Lineage (NCBI taxonomy): Eukaryota > Metazoa > Chordata > Mammalia > Eulipotyphla > Erinaceidae > Erinaceus > Erinaceus europaeus. The sequence goes on along the minus strand of NC_080180.1, from coordinate 36,847,797 downwards.
GTCATTCTTGGACTGGAATTGTTATATCGCACCAAAGTAGGAGACTCTGGGGTTGCGGGGGATGGGGTGGGGGTCGTTCAGGTCCTGGAACATGATGGCAGAGGAGGAACTTGAGGCAATTAGATTGTTATGTGGAAAACTGAGGAGTGTTACACAAGTTCAAACTACTGCATTTTAATGTTGACTATAAACCATCAATCCTTCCAACAAAGAAAAAAAAAGTAATTGTAGTCACTGATCTCTTCCCGTCACAGTGGGAGCCTCCTCAAATAAAATAAACTCTAGGTGCATGCTGACAATATGAGAAAACATTCATACTACAGCCTAAATGTTCTGCCTTGTTTACTAAGTACATGCTTGTTTGTTTGGCATTGCCAGGGCCTTGAACATGTGCAACTTCACTACTGCTAGCTGACAATTTTTAATTTTTTTATTGCCACCAGGATTATCGCTGGAACAAATTGCCTGTATGATGAATCCACCACTCTTTGTGGTCATCCCCCCACCAACCTTTCCCCCTTTTTTCATTTGCTAGGACAGAGATAAATTGAGAGGAAAAGGTGAGCAAAAGATATACCAATAGCACTGCTTCACTGGTCCTGAAGCTTCCCCCCCTGCAGGTAGGTACTATGGGCTTGAAGCCAGATTCCTGCATAAGGTAACATGTATGCACAACTCCATGTGCCACTACCAGGCCTCTCCCCTCACCTCACGCTGACTTTCATCTGTGTGTGTGTGTGTGCAGAGAGAGAGACAGACAGACAGAGGGAGAGATGCCATAGCACTGAAGTTTTTCCTAGTATCACTGTGGTACTCCCCATATGATGACAGGGCTTGAACCTGCAGCTAAATTTGGCAAGATAGGCACCTCACCAAGAGCACTATTTCTCAGGTCATATATATATGTATATATATTTTCCCCAGGGCACTGCTCAGTTCTGGCTTTTAGTGGTGCTGGAGAATGAATTTGGGGCCTTGGAGCTTCAGGCATGAAAATCTTTTTGAATATCAATTATGTTATCTCCCCAAATGCTTTCTATAAGTGAAACCCTCCACCTATGTTGAAAAAGTGGCAGGTACTGGGTAGAACTGGACATAAACAGAAGCAGCTGTGTGTTATGAAAAAAGTGAACCTCTTCTAAGAGAGACTTGGGACTCCCAGGAGAAGTTTTGATATCCTGAGACTAAGTTCAAATTCATGTCTCCCAGAAGTACTGCATTAATAATGGCAGAGTTGATTCTAAGAACCCAGAAGGGTGACTATATTGACCTTAAGATAAACAATAGCAACAGAAACAGCATTGTGTACCAGTAATAAATTAGTCTCTAGTAGTGTGTGTGTGTGTGTGTGTGTGTGTGCCTATATGATGAGAGATGACTAGATTAATTCCTCTACAAAAGGAGACATCAGTTTGTGGAATTAATTACACTGGGCATGCTTTTTAGGGAACTTCCCTAGACATGTATTATGCTCCCTGGTTAATAACAATGAGATTTGCATTCATTGTTTTTTCAGGAAGTTACTGAGCAAAGCCAGGGGCACCTTTCTAGGATGGGTAAAGGCAGAGCTGACTGTGACTTTTTGGAAGACTATTGACCCTGAAACAGAGCTTGGGGAAGTGAGGTCCAAGGAAATGTGACCAGGATGTGCAAACTGACGAGGTGAGCACCTGAGCTAACTGTGGGGCTGCCAGGAAGGAGGCCTTGCACAAAGTTTACCTGGTTTGTTGAACAGGTGTCATCGCTGGCATCCATCACGAAGCACCAGGTTGAAACAAAGGCAGCTTCCTTCTTCTCAGGCTGTGCTGTTTGCACTTGACCTCAGGGTATCCTGAGGCTGGCAGGGAGAGAGGTGGGAAGTGGTGATGATCTGGCTAAATGGGAGCTTTAGCTACAAATACAGTCTCAGCCAGGACAGGTTCCAACACACCAGACTCCCGAAGCCCAGCCTCTCCACATCCTCTTGCCTGAGTCAGGTGACCTTGGGTTTCTCTGGCAGCAGCTCCTGGGGGACTTGTTCTCTTTCTCTTGTGCCACTGGAAAAGCCTATGAGGTAGAGCTTGAAGGAATCATGTTAAGTGAAATAGATCAGGAAGAGAAGAGTGAATATTGGATGATCTCACTCATGGGCAGAACTTGAAAAACATGAACAGAACTTGGACTGGGTTTGGTGTATTGCACCAAAGCAAAGAACTCTGGAGGTGGGTGGGGAGGGAGGAAGAGAATAAGTTGAAGGGAACTTTGGGGTCCTGGTACATGATAATGGACAAGGACCTAGGCTGGGGGTGAGAGTGTTTTGCAGACACCTATCATGGTGAGATGAGAAATTTTATCTATGTGTCAACAAACTGTATGCAAGTTGTTAATCTACCAATAAAAGAAAAAAGAAAAAAAGACGGTTAGAATCACCTATTACTCTTGGTTAGAAATGTGGAAAGACAAAGAGGACATCCTGAAAATTTTCCAGTTGTACATGCTTCCTATTTTATATCTACTTTTATTTATTTTGACCAGGGTTCTGCTCAGCACTGGCTTACATTGGTCTTGGTTATTGGACCTGTGACCTTTGGTGATTCAAACATGAAATACATTTTGCATAACTATTATGCTATCTCTCCAGCCTATGCACCTTGTTTTAAACAAATGATGGGATTCAAAACTCCAGTTTATATAGATAACAGCAAGTATTAGGTGAACTAAGTCTGCTCTGCAAAGTAATTGCCAAATAAATCACCTTTCTTCTTTTTTAAAAAGAAACTTCCTTGGTAAATTTTGAAATATTTAAATTTGTGGGAGTTCAATTTACATTTTCCTTTTAGAAATATGTGTCTTGACTTAAGGGATGTGGCATATGAGTTTACAAAATTAAAATATTGCTAAATTTAAAAAAAGAATTACTTCCCTATTATCTTACAGTTTTGTAGATCAATATTAAATCACTAATAAAAAATAATGATTGGTATTCGATCTGCTTTTTGAGAAATGCAGAGCCATGTAGTCATCACCATGAAAGTACAGAATAGTTCTCATATGCCACCCAATTTCCTTGTGCTGCTTTTTCTTAGTCAGTGCCTTCTTCTACCTCAGTGTCATGGACTTGAAAACTAGTAACATGAGTTGTTTAGGTCAGTGGTCTTTTCTGAGAAATGCATTGTTCAGCTACTTGTCGTTGTGCAAGTGCAACATCAGTACTGGATTTTGTGTGCTTAGAAAAGCCATGGACATATTTTTGGATAGAAAAACAGAAACCTCCTCTCCTCTGTAAACTAGAAATATTTAAGGAGACCACCTAAGGACTGTAACAAGACAGGACTAGAACTACTTTGGGAACCCACCAAATCACCAGAGCATCCAGAGACCACAACTCTGTCCAGACCTCCAGCTCTACCCAGTTTAAAAACTTCTCTAAAGAACAAAGAATATCAAAGATAACCTGAGAACACAATAAGATGAGACTGGGACTACTTTGGGAACCCATTAAGTCACTGGTGAGTTAAAACACCTGTGGCTTGTGGACAGAGAGGAGCCCAAGGAGAGATTCCTGGTGCTAAAGCCCATATCTATTCCCAAGTGGCTGATAACAGTCCAGCAGTTTGCCAGCTGAGGAGCCACTTCCAGTCTGTTCTACCAACAAAAAGACTGCTGACAGGAGGAGAAGACTCCCCTAAGACTCACCAAATGCAACTGAGTGAGTGATTAAGCTAAAAAACCTACTCAGAGGTAAAAAAAAACCCAAAAAAACAACCCTCAGGCTACCATAGCCTAGAGAGAAGAAAAAAGAACAAAAGAGGCTTTAAAAGCCACTATGCTTCAACTCAGGGACTAAGATAACATTGAAACAATTGTTAATTTCCGCAACTGTAAACTCTTTAAGTACCTTATTAGACACAAGTCAATCCAGGCAAGAGTGATCAGTGGACTGAATAGTACAGAGGAAGGACCTCATATGAGGCTATAATAATGGTTAAACTAAGTAGAAACATTGAAGAAATGAACTAGGACAAAATTCCAGCTAAAATCCTCCCATAGGTAGAAGCACAGAAGAATGAGAACAATATCCAGCTGAGGAATTAGTCACAGGAGTGAGGAACAAGTCTGAAAGAATTGTCATCAGAAATGGGTAAATACATGTACCAGAGTGATGTCTGGTTCTTTATCTCTCTCTTATCTTTCTCATTAATAAATAAATAAAATATAAAATAAAGAAATGAGGAAACAACAAATGAGATTCTGAAAGAAAGCACTATCTCGAGGTAATTAGAGACCTGAAAGCTGAACTAGCTGAGCTAAGAGCACAACTAGCAGAACAAGTTAATACAGTATCAGAACAGGGTAACAAAATAGCTGAGCTACAGACAACAACAGAAGGGAGAGAGAATAGAATAAATGAGGCAGAAAACAGAATTAGCAAGATTGAGGACTAATTAGAGACAACTAAGAAAGAAGAGCTCTCAAAAAGAGATTAAGAGACACTAAAAACAACAACAGAGACCTATGGGATGACTTCAAAAGAAATAATATACACATTATAGGCCTACCAGAGGAAGAGAGGGAGGGGGATAAAACATTCTAAGGACATAATAGATGAGAACTTCCCTAGTCTAGACAACATAGAACATAGTTCAAGAAGCCTGGAGAGTTCCAAACAGATTTAACCCAGACCTAAAGACACCAAGACACATCATATTTAGAATGAAAAGCAAGAATGATAAAGAAGCAATCCTGAAGGTTGCAAGAGAGAAACAAAGAGTCACTCACAGAGGAAAACCCATAAGATTAACAGCAGATTTCTCCACACAAACACTACAGGCCAGAAGAGAATGGCAAGATATCTATCAAGTGCTCAATAAGAAAAGCTTTCAACCAAGACTACTGTGTCCTTCTAGACTGTCATTCAGACTAGGTGGAAGCATCAAAACCTCAGACAAGCACAGTTGAAGGAATCAAAACTATCACTAAGCCTGCCCTGAAAGAAGTTCTGAGAAAAAAACCAAAAAACCTTCTGAGATTAAACTGATGCTACCAAGATTTGCAGTAAAGATGCCCTTTAAGGTTGCACTGTTTGAAGTTGCCATAGTTATGACACTGTGAAGCAACAAGAATTTAAGGAACAACTCATCTGTGACCAAATACCATTATGTATTAATATAATATACATGGTGCCTGTATATTATAGGAATTTATTGTAGTCTACTGAGCAATTAGAAATGAAAGGATACTGGATTGTTGCTAGTCCTTGATTCCAAATAAAGCTGCAACATCTGCATACAACTTTTTACATGAATGTACGTTCTTTTTCTCTAGGGCAAATATTTAGGAATGGGGTTGGTGGGTTGTCTGGTCAGTGAATTTTTAGCTTCATAAGATGCTGCCAATAGGCTTTATCATTTTGTATCCCCACTAGCAATGCATAGGAATTCTTATTGCACTAAATAATGTAAATACGTTTTGCCTCAATTTTCATGAACTTATGACAAGAAAAAGTATAGCATTTTTATCCAGGATATTTGAATTCTTGTTGCTTTCTTAAAAAAATAATGATGACTTTAAAAAGATTTCATTAAAAAATAAAACTGATGTTGCATGTGTCAGACTGATAGTCTGGGGGATTCTTGTGCATTGTTGAATGTAGGTTCTGTGAGACGTGCCATCACCTAGCCCCAACTTCTTGTTGGTTTTTTAAGAATTTTTTTATGAAGTTCTAGAGTTCATTTTGATACTTTTTTTTTTTTCCAGTGTGGATAACTTTCTTCAATACTTCTTTTAGAGTATGGTCATACACACTGATGGATTTAGTATGGTAGTGCTATTACATGGCCTCCAATTCACACTCAGGTCTGCTTGACTTTCACAGGCTAACTCTTTTTTTGTTTACTTATAAGAAGGAAACACTGACAAGACCATAGGATAAGAGGGGTACAACTCCACACAGTTCCTACCACCAGAACTCCGTATCCCATCTCCTCCCTTCATAGCTTTTCTATTCTTTAACCCTCTGGGAGTATGGACCCAAGGTCATTGTGGATTGCAGAAGGTGGAAGGTCTGGCTTCTGTAATTGCTTCCCTGATGAATATGGGCATTGGAAGGTTGACCCATACTCCCAGCCTGTTTCTCTCTTTTCCTAGTGGGGTAGGGTTCTGGGGAAGTGGAGCTCTAGGACACATTGGTGGGGTTGTCTGTCCAGGGAAGTCTGGTTGGCATCATGTTAGCATCTGGAACCTGGTAGCTGAAAAGAGAGTTAAAATGCAAAGCCAAACAAATTGTTGACCAATCATGAACCTAAAGGCTGGAATAGTGCAGATGAAGAGTTGGGGAGGGGGTCTCCATTTTGTAGATAGCTAGTAGGCCTATTTTAGTTATATTCCAAAGGGCCTGTGTCTATACTAGTTTTGTTTTTTTCCCCTGAACCTGAAGTCTGATATGCAGGCGAATCCAAGTTATTGTCTGGGGAGATAATGTCATGGCTGGAAAAAGGACCAGAAAGCTGGATCAGGGAATTGCAACAAATTAAAAGACTCTGGGGGAAAGGGTAGATTTTCAGGTCCTCTGGTTGGGGGATTGGCATAGGGACCCAGATCATTGGTGGTGGGAACGGTATAAATTTATAGTCCTATTAACTTATAATCTTATGAATCACTACTTATTCAATATGTCAGGGGAAAAACAGATTGAATCTTGAGCGCTTTAAATGCATAGATTTCAGTTTTGAATATATATTCCTTTAGTCTAAGCACTTAACGTTTCAGATTGGTAAACTGATTGAATTCTGACACTGAGATTAAATTGTTAAAGCATTTCTAAAGTTAACTTTTTTTTTTCAAATACTAAATTGCCTATAATTTTAGACCAGGGAGATGAGAATCAACTGGTCCTGTCAGTATCTAAGATATAGATATTTGTAAATAACATTAAATGACATGAATCATGGTGAGGTCATACATGATACAGTAAATCCTAACCATGGTATTTTCAAAGTAAACCAAGCTCCCAAATGACTTCATTACAATACTGATTACTTATTGCCTTCTCAAACTCTAAGACAGCAAGGAACCTTTCCCATTCTCATTAAAATCCATATTTCACTAGGACTTTGCTTTGTATTTCTTGGTGCTTTTCCTCTTCATCCCGTACCCTGTGATACTACCTCTACTGACCTCAACAAATCCATGCAACCTATGCCACCATGCCACATTTCACTTTGGACTGTATGCAGAGACACCAAGCCTGAGATGTCAACCTTCCAACTGATAATCTGGTAAGACCTTTCCTAACACATGGGACTATCTAGTTCCACTTCAAGTGGTGCACTCCCTAACAAAGTTACAGACCATATATATATAGGCGAGGGTCTAAGGGACAGGGTACATTCCCCCAATAAGTTAGGGAAAACTAAATAACTCAAAATAAAAGTGCTTAATAGTCAGCTGTGATTAGACTTAGACTTAATAAGCTCAGCAAATAAGTAGAAAGAGCTGAAGAAGATACCATAAAGTGTCTAATCAAATATGTACTATTTAGGCCTAGACAGCCCCCTTCCTTACTTCACTTCCCTCACTCAGTAAACTACACAAAAGAACATAAAAGATATCCCCTAATCTCTTCTGACAGCAACAGCATTAATGTCACCCCTTTGGTAATTTTTAGAAATACTTTATACAATTTGCCAAGAGATACACTGGCAAAAGCATACATATCAACTAAAAGACAATTATTGTCCTTTATGACAACCTGTATTAGAATCATCAAATAATTAAAACTTACGGTTAACTTAGATCCCACTGAATACCCATTCAGAATTCTCCCTTGTGCTCTGTGCTTAGCAGACCAGGAAACCCACTTGTCAAATCTCGGATTTGGAATGTACTTATTTCTGCAACTATCTTAGTCTTACCATTAGTGTCATGACAACTACAATATCTATAAAAAGGTCTCTTCTCTTCCATTTCAAATCATGCTTACCTTTTGAGGCCCAAGTAAAGAAGCATTTAAAATAAACAAGATTGAGTGTATACTATACATGAGGTACTTGATGGATCCTCAGGAAAGGCCACTTTGAGATAAATGCCAAGCTAGGTCTCAATTTTGGGAGCAAAGAGAAAGAGACATAAAGAGCACAAAGGCTTAGAACATAAGAATTATATACATGGAGTGACCATGTATAGATTATTGTTCTAATTGGGATTTTCTTTTGAGAGAAAAGGTCATAAGTAATTTAAAAACAAACAGTAATATCAGGTATAAACTGGAACCATTTTTAAGAAAACCAGATGTTGAATGAATCTACTACTTAACAAGGTGCCACATGTGCTTGCAAAACAAGCCGGATGGACTTACATTAAAAGGATGATGGTTAATTGGAGAGTGTAATCTTCAGACTGGAATTCAAATAAGTCTATTCATGGCCATTAGGACTGGCCCTTTCTGGGAAGTAGATCATTTTGGTAATTCCAGGAGCACATCCAGTGAAAATTCTTATCTTTACTCTTTGCTAAAGAACAATCTTCAGTCACTTTAGGGACTACTTGGGGAGAGGGGAGGGAACCCTAGGTTTTCAGACCTGGTTCAACCTACACATTATCTAGACCTTCAGTTCATCAGATTATTTGTTCCTCATCAGAGAACACAAGGAAAAGCCAACAAGTTCTACCTTTGATGGCATTGTCCTTGGTGGGTGGCATGGTGTTATATGGAGCCCAGATTGTGCAGATGGAGAATAAGTTTCCTTTGTGAACCCTGTGGACTTTTCTGCATGGAGCCACCAGGCATGCCCCTTCCGTTCTCCTATGTGTGGTTGTTTTTATTCACAAGGCCTAAGGGCTCACAGCATCACCTGACAATGAGGCCTATTCTGCTAAGGGTGGTCCTTTCCTAGTTTTCCTCATACCTCTGGTCTCTGGAACCACTTTAAGGCCCTGGTATTTAGCCACTTTGCACTCTTACCATGTCACCAGAGGCATCTCTCAGGGTCCCCACTCAAACCATCTGACAGCAGGTGGGCTGTTAGTCCCCTTCTGTCTCCACAGATAATTCCAGCAGCACCACTATTTCAGCAATTTTGACAGATCTCAGTAGCTCACCTCTTTCTCATTGTCAGCAGCCTGCTCTTCCCACATATTTAGCTGAGCCAAGGCTTCCTTGTTCTTGTCCTCAGCTGCCTGATTCACTCTACTTACCCCTTTCTCCAGCCATGCTCTTTGTATAAATGCTTGTGAGAGCCCAAGTTTAAGTACAGGGTCATAAGCAAATGGGCAAGTAGTTTTCACTAGCAGTTGCATTTGGTGAGCTTTAGGGAGTCCTCTCTTCCCTTCAGCAGTCTTTTTGTTGGTAAACAGAGGAAGGTGGCGCCTCAACCAGTAAACTGTCGGACTGTTACCAGCTGCTCCAGAGTAGATACCGGCTTTAGCCCCAGGAGTCTCCTTAGGCGCCTCTCTGTCAATGAGTCACACGTGTTTGCACTCACTGGTGATTTGGTGGCTTCCCAAAGTAGTTCTAGTCCTGTGTGTTGCGGTCTCAAATGATCTCCTTTGATATTCCTAGTTGACCGGGGAGAGGAGAGAAATGCAGCTGCTCTGCTGCTACCTTTTCTGATGTATCAAGCTTTTTATTTTATATGTATGTTGGTCATTTGGATCTCTCCTTTGGTGAAGATTTTGTTTATTTCTTCTCTTCTTGGGATAGGATTGCTTGATTTGTTGTTGTTGCTTATTTGGTGAGCTTTTGTTGGGCAGTACACCAGCTCCCCCCCTGCTTAACACTGTGGTCTATTTACATAATCACTGTTTTACCTGAGAGCCACCCTGCCTACAGGTCATTTGTTTAACCCCCACTGGTTTGCACTCTCTTTTCGCTCTGTCCCCTCTCCTAGTCACACCCTGTTTTCTACCACTAGTTTGCACTCTTTTCGCTCCACCCTCTCTATGTCACATCCTGTTTTCCACCCTACTATTTGCTTCTTGGCAAGTATAAATACAGCTGCTCTTCTGATTAAAAACACATGGAATTGTCTTCTGGCTCCGAGAGTCCCAGAGTCTCTCTCCTGCGATGCTAGCCCAGCATGAGTTCCTGATCCCTCTCCCACACAGCAGCCTAGGTTGGCTCCAGTTGAGTCCTCTCCAACCCAGAGAACACCTGCTCGGGAAGAAGCACCCTCAGGCTATCCTGGCAAGTTTTTTTATATTTTGGTTATTATCTTTTTGTCTGATGTATGGCATATAAAGATCTCGCATTCCATAATGAGACTCCCTGTTTTGGTGGTGCTTCCTTTTAGTATGATTTTCAGTTTGAAGAAGCTTTTCAGTTTGATAGAGTCCCATTAGTTTAATTTTTACTTTGTTTTCTTTGCCATTAATACCAACATATTCCCCCTTTTCTTTTTAACTAAATGACCACAGTATCAGGGGTGTGGGGTGAACAGAAACCTATATCGTACAGGCATTTTCAAAAAAGAAACTGGCACAAACATGGAGAAACATGTAAGCGAGTAACAAGAACCAGTGTGCTGCCAAGGGAAGGCCTGAGGGGGCCATTTTTTGCCTCTGGGCAAAACTTTATCAGCTTAAAAAAATTTCCTGCCTCTGGGGGGCGTACTTGCATTGACGGGCATTTTCTAGCATGGGGGGAGGGTGAGGCCTAGAGTCCCAAGGCATGGCTGCAGTCAGTCTTTGAGAAACCCAGCAGCATAAGGGGAAGCTGCTAGTTTTGTGCAAAGTGTCCGAGGTGTACCAGTGAGTCCGATAGAAGTCCAAAGCAGATGTCCACCAAAGAATTGCCAGGGGGTGAATTGTTGTATGTCTGTCTCGATGGGGAATGTCAGCCATCGGAATTCTGCTTTTCTGTAGAGAACTTGACAGCTGCAATTCACTTACTATGAAACAAACTTGTAGCAGGTTAGAAGTTTATCACAATTGATAACTCTATTACAATTAGAAGTCTTTTTTAGAATGATTTTAAGGTTGTTTAAAGTTTAAACAATAGAATGTGAAAAAGGTAGACATAAGAATCAAGGAAAGAAAACCTCAGGCATGAGAATCATTAGCATAGCCATTGTGTAATCTACCATTTCTAACAGAGAAGGTAATCAAGAGTTTTACATATCAACAAGTCTATTTAACCTTTTGTTACACCCATTCAAGATGGAGACACACCCTAGGTGTGCGCAGGTTTTGTTTAGACCAACTTGGTTAAAATATATTGATATTTAAACTAATTTTTACCTCAGACATTAAATGTAAGTTAATTTTATCTTTATGAGAATTACATTGAAAACCTTTTTCCTTTAACTCTGTCTGGTAAGAATATAGCCTTAAAGTTACATTTTTAACCTTAAAGTTAATGTTACCAAACTTTAAACACACACGTAAACATGGTCTTTAATACACAAGGAGAGAAACCTTTGTTGCGAAGACATGTCATTTTAAACATGAATTTAGATCTGTACTGTCTTAATTGTTGGGGGGGGGTCACGATCCGGAGGTGGCTTCCCGCGCAGCTTCATTCCTGTGCAGCTCCACTTCTAGGAATTGTAGGTTGCAATCTCTGGATGAATCTCTGTGTGTTATAGCTTGTCTGCCTTCAGACCCAAGCTGGAGATCTCAGCCAGGGGGTCCAGTTTCGGCAGGGAGCCCACGGTCTCCGGGTGGTCCGGGATCTGTCCAGACTTCATAGCAGGAGGGCGGGCGGGCCAGCCGTGCAGAAGGTGTGGGCCGAGGTGCCCCGGGGTGGCGGCCATGATAGGCCACTGCGGCCCTGCCCCATGGCCCTGCCATGTCTGCTGCCCTGCTCCCAGCGGCCGAGCAGCGTGGAGGGAGCCGGCGCCCAATGCCCCGTGCCATGCGGCGGAAAGCCGGCTCATGCGGGCTGGCGTTGGGCTCCTGCAGGCTGGCGTTGGGCGGAAACCACAGAGTGGTCCAGAGATAAATGTTCCAGAAACAGCGAAACAGTCTCGTGAAGAAAGGGCAGAGGCCTTTGGAGATCTCTTCACAAGCAGAAGAGAAGGCCATAGTACATAGGTAGCCAAATTGCCTTCACTTATCTGAGAGATGCGCAGGTCAGGCCCACGTGGGCGCCATTTGTTGTTAAAGTTTTGGGGGCGCCAGCAGGCCAGGCTAGCGTCGTGGCGGTAGACAGAGACAGACTCGCGTACACACGGCTGGGCTGAGAAGCTGCAGTTTAATCTTTATTCATGAACAGGCAAATCACCACACCATGTGCTTCCCCCATCATTCTCTCTCTGCCACTGCTGCTGGGACTCTGAACATCCTTAGCATAGGGGGCGGGGAGAAAGAGTGGCAGGAAACTAGCAAGGGCCAAACCATTTCTCTCAGAGGTAGGGGGAAGGGGGCCAAACCAACACGAAGAATACCAACGGAAGAAGTTTTTCAGTTTGATAGAGTCCCATTAGTTTAATTTTTACTTTGTTTTCTTTGCCATTGGGCTTGAGTTATTGGAGATGTCTTTAGAACAAAAAGAGTTCTGTCAATGTTTTCCTCTAAGTATTTGATAGTTTCTGGTCTAGCATCCAAATCTTTGATCCATTTGGAGTTTACTTTTTTTGTGTGGTGATATGTAGTGGTCAAGTTTCATTCTTCTGCATGTTTCCATACATGGTAAGTGAGATAAAGCAAAAAGAGATGTATGAATACCAGATGATTTTCTCATAGGCAGACATTGTGAAACACAGGCAGAAAAGGAAAACACAAAGCAAAACTTGAACTGAGTTTGGTGTATTACACCACAGTAAAGGACTCTGGGGAGGGGAGTGAAAGGCTTGGTGGGTGGGGGCTTTGGAGTCCTGGTGCATGATGGTGGAAAAGAACCTGTTAAGGATAAGAGTGTTTTGCAGACAACCATAATGGGGAGGTGAGATTGTACCCATGTGCCAGCTGTACTGTAAACAATTAACTTCCCAATAAAATAATAAATAAATGAATAAATATAAAAAGTATATGGGCTATCTATCTATCTAACTATCTATTTGTTACTAGATCATTGCTCAGCTCTGTCTTCTGGTGGTGCTGAGGACTGAACTTTAGAGCCTCAGGCACAAAAGTCTTTTGCACAACCATCATGCTATCTCCCCCACACTGGACAGATCACTTTTTACTAGAATCTCAGAACACATCACAATACTTGGAAGAAATCATAGAGTATTAAAGTGGAGGTTTGTTTATTTTTTTAAAGATTTTTAAAATATTTATTTATTCTCTTTTGTTGCCCTTGTTGTTTTATTTTTGTAGTTATTACTATTGTTATTGATGTTGTTGTTGTTGGATAGAACAGGGAGAAATGGGGAGAGGAGGGGGAGACAGGGGGGAGAGAAAGACAGACACCTGAAGATCTGCTTCACCATTTGTGAAGCGACTCCTCTGTAGATTGGGAGCTGGCGGCTCGAACCAGGATCCTTACACTGCTTATTGTGCATTGTGCCACCTGCACTTAACCCGCTGCACTACTGCCCAACTCCCAGAGATTTATTTTTTAACTTTTTATTTATTATTTATTTAATAGATCAAATGGAGAAATTGAGATGGAAGGGGGAGAGAGAGAGAGAAAGAGAGACATCTGCAGCACTGCTTTACCACTCATGAAACTTTCCTCTGCAGGGAGCTTGAACTTGGGTGCTTACACATTGTAACATGTGGGCTCAACTAGCTGTGCACCCCCTGGTCCCAAGGTTTATTTTTAATTATTGTTTTTTAATTTTTATTAATGATTTAATAATGATTAACAAGATCTAAGATAGCAGGGGTACAAATCCATCCATTCTCTTTCTTCTTCTTCTTTTTTTCTTTTGATAAGGCACAGAGAAATGGAGAAGAAAGGGGAGGATAGAGTGGGAGAGAGAACAATAGACACCTGCAGACCTGCTTCACTGCTTGAAAAATGACCCTCCTGCAGGTAGAGAGCCAGGGGCTCAAACTGGGATCCTCATGTGGATCCTTATGCTTCATACTATATGCTCTTAACTTGGTGTGCCACTGCCTGGCCCCTGGACCAAAATTCTTTGTGGTGCAGAAGGTGGGATAAAAAAGAGAAAAAAACAGTTAACACTGTGCAGATTCAGATTTTCTCTGTTTTTCTCACCTGGCCCACATCAATCTTGTGACATTTGTTTTAGCCCACAGAGAAGATAATGGTTTCCAAACAATTAAAGAGTAGAAAGTGGTGGATCCACTCTTTCCTTTCTTTCAGTTTCATTGAGATAAATAGGATATATAACATTATGTATGCTATGTATACAGTGTAATGGTTTGAAAATTAATACAATATAAAATGAGTACCATAATAAAGCCATTGAATAGTTAACACTATCACCACTGCACATAGCTATGATATTTTGTCTATGGTGAAAGTTTTAAAGATGTTCTCATGAACAGTTTTCAAATATATAATCACTGTTGGGATACATGACTTGTCAGAGACTATTTAAAAAAGAGGAAGGCAGGGGGCACATGGGTGTAATTAACAGACTTCATTAGCATAGGGCTTAACAACAGGAACTGTAGACTCATCTCAACTTTGACACCATCTTCCCAGACAATATGTTTAGTCCACCTGCATGTTAGCTGTCAGGCTCAGGCAAAAATTACTGAAGTCATGGGCCCCTTGGAACATATTTTTAATTATTTTATTTAATTCAAGAGATACACAGGAGGGAAGGAGCAAAGGTGGGAGGAAGAGAGGGGAGAGGGGAGAGCAGAGAGAGAGAGAGAGAATTGCACAACTTTGGTTTTTAGTGTTGCTGGGAATTGAACCTGGGACCTTAGTCTCAGGCACAAAACTCCTTCGCACAGCCATTATTCTGTCTCTGCTGCCCTAGAGTGGAAATTTATTGACTGGTGAATCTATTTTAACTGAATTTGAATGACAGGAATAAAATCATCTTTAAGGTGCATGGCATCTGGCTGTCAGAACTAGAACCTATAGGTGTGAATTGGAAGATGCTGACTAACTGCAAATTCTCATGTCTGGAATGAAACAGCCCTCATAACACTTCTCCCAGAGAGAATGGTACCCAGCATAAACATGGCAGCACTCTGCACAGAGTGGGAAGATTTAGTATGTATCCCACACAGATAAAGTGGATATACTGGGGTTCAGATGGTAGCTCACCCAGTAGAGCACACACAGCATCATGCGCACCCACCATCCCCACCTGCAGGAGGTAAACTGAATGAGCAATGTAGCAGTGCTGTAGAGCTGTAGGTGTCCACCTCCTTCTCCTCCTTCTCCTTCTCCTGTCTGTCTCTCAAGCTCTAACAGAAAACAAAGTGCACATTTTGAGAATCTCCCAGCACAAATATGCATGACTGCTTACTTTTCTCAGGCTGTCATTTGTTCTGGGAGAATGGTGAGGATTTGATGTCCCCAAGTCTGGGGTGTGTGTTAGTATCTGCCCAAATGTTCAGGTCCAGGAGTTTGTTTTGGCCATGACTCTGCAGAGGAGTCAAGCTCTACCTAAGCAGGGGTGTGATAAGAACAAAGCTTTGCAAAGCCTCTCCTCACCCAGCTCGCTTGAAGGTGTCATTTCATGACAGTTGATAGGCTGAAAATCCTTGTCGCCCACCTGATCAGTGAGTGTGATTAGGACTGGAACATTCCTCAATGCTTTTCATTCAACAAGTGGGCCACAGGAGCAAAGGGTTCTCTTATCTGGACATTTTCTCATACTTTGGGTATAGTAACTGGAGACACAGTTGGAGGCAAACATTCTATAGGCTTTATTATATTTTTTCTTTCCTTTGGAAATGCTCCATATAGCACTTGGTAGCTCATGATCCTACTTAGTCTTATAAACATTTCAAAAGTGTAGCTTTAGTCTCTTCCCACCTCGACTGTCATTTCTTTTGGAGCAGGGACTCCGGTTTCTCCATGAGTCCTATTTCAAAACAGTACAGTTGTTTTTTTTCCCATTGTGTAGAGAGAAGTAAATTAGCAATAAAGTGGGGGGAAAATAGATGGATTCCAAGTATACATGGCTTTGGGGAAATCAATAATAATTTAGTAACTTATTCTGTACAACAAGCTGCCATCATTTATCTGACCTCATAGAGCACGGTAATATACCAGGCCTTGTCCTGGGCACTTGGATCTTTTCCTAAAACTGCACGTATCTGTTATATTAGTCCATGATCCAGATGAAGGGGGGTCTTATAGAGAAGTATGTGGCCTGGCCAGCCTTTCAAGGGAGTCCAATTTCACTGGGGACATAATATTTGCACATCTGACACAGTTACTAAATAAAGTTCACTGCATAATAATCATCAGATTTTCAGAACTGTCAAAGGTAAGTGGCAAGGGAGATAGCATGGTGGTTATACAAAGAGACTCTCATGTCTGAGGCTCTGAAATCTCAGGTCTGATCTCTGACATCACCATAAGCCATAACTAAGCATCTCTCTGGTTAAACAAAATTTTTATACAGGTTGAGCCATTCTGGAGAGTATATGCAGTATTCTGAGTACCTGAGAGGCTATCCGTTAAAGCATAAAATAATAAGATTACTGACAGTTATGCTCTGATATAGTAATTCCCTAGGGACTTGTTGAAATTTGTATGTTGGACGATTTATTTTCTACACTAGAATCAATAATAGAGTGGTTGAGCTGTACTTTAGTGTTTTCAATCTTCTCTCTCGTAATTGGTTTGTCAATGTACCTTTTCATTTGCTGATGACTATCTACTGTGGCTTCAAAGACAAACTAACTGTAATAGTTTTGGATGTAAAATACCCAACAAGTTAACCCTAAGTTACCTTTTGCATGTCTCTTTTTAGGGAAAATATCCAAATTTTGACTAGATGGTTCAGAATCTACCTCCTCCCCCTTACCTGAGTCTCAATTATATTTTGGACTATGGAGAAATAAAGAGAATGGTGAATCAGATGGGTGAACTATAGCTATATATTAGTCTACTAAACTGGATATCATTGAGTATTAAAGTACTAAGGGCAGGGCTGGCACATGGCTCTCCCAGTAGAATGCACATGATACTATGTGCAAGGACCTGGGTTTGAACCTTGAGCTAGCACATGGATGCACTTGCAAAATGTGGGGTGGGCACACAAAGAGTGGAACAGTGTTATAGTGTCTCTCCTCCTCTGTTTGTCTCTCTCTTCCTCTGTATCTCTCCCTGACTCTCACTGTCTGTTTGAAAAGAAATAAATATGGCCTCCAAGTACAGTGAAGTGACTCATGCAGACTTTGAGCCCCAGTTATAACCCTGATGGGAAAAAATACTATAGGCACAGTTTTTTATAAATAGAAAGTAGATGAACAATTTTGAACAAAGGTTGGGATAAGTGGTAATATGTAGAGACTTTCTGTCTGGAAAGGAAGGAGTCAAATTTTATTGCAAGTATTTTAGTATCTATCATTTCTTTGATGAGGGACATTGAAATTAAGTGAAGCAATTTGTTCATTTCTTCAAATTTACTTGGAACTGAGTCTAAAATGTAGTCACTTGACTCCTAAGTTCAGCTACTGACATAATTGTTGTTACTGGTAAATGAATAACTGCTTCTAAATTGAACTGAAATATATACTGAACTAATATATATATTTCTGCCATATAGAGTGAACTCAGAAGCTATTAATTAAATGAGGAAATTAATCACTCGCTGACTAAATGAATGAACAGTCATTGGATTTTGACAGTCCACAATACTACAAATTTAGGAAAAGCCAGCAGAAAGTACAACTGAAGTCCATCAAAACATTGGATCAAATCTGCACATTTCAGTTCAACTGATGTTCATGGAGGGGCTAATGTGAGTCAGACATTTGGTCAGTTATGGGAGAGGCAAACACCACCCATACATAGCATCCATACTTTAGACAGACTCCAATTCAGACTATGATGTAGCAAGGCTATGACAGGAGAATGCAGGGCCTATACCTGGCACTTAGCCAATCAACAAGAGTTGTTTGACTCAATTTTCTAATCTTTAATGATGTGGCAACCACATGCAGTATCTATTCATGCTGCTCTTTCATACCCATTTCTGATGCTTTTTATTTTAAGTTCCTTACCATCTTAAGCAGTTCTTTCCTCCTATTCCACTTCATCTGCCTTACTTAGTCCAGCTCCCCCTCGCACTCCTGGATTTTACTATTAGAGTGTCAACCCATCCATACCCATTGCTATTTTTGTGCCTTTATTCATCACCTCCTGGGATATTCTGATGAAAAATCAAGTAGATCAGAATTGGAGACTGTGCCCAATTTTGAAGCAACCATGATCATTACATTAAGACTGTCATACTTGTAAGGACTGGGTTATTTTGCCTTTATGATTTTAGATTGGATTCAACACAATGTAAACAAGAAAGTCTCAAATGCCCAAACCAGGCTCACTTATAATATTTCATCATGATGATCCCTATTATTATTTTTTCATTTGTACAAAGTTGTAAAAGCTGGTTTTAAAAATATTTTTAATTACTAACAAAATTAAATCTGTACCCATTTCCAGCCATGACATCGTCTCCCCAGACAATAACTTGGATCCACCTGCATATCAAATGTCAGGCTCAGTAAAAAAAAAAGAAAGAAAGAAAGAAAGGAAGGAAGGAAGGAAGGAAGGAAGGAAGGAAGGAAGAAAGGAAGAAAGAGAAACTAGTATAGTCATGGGCTCTTTGGAATATAACTAAAATAGGACTACTAACTATCTACAAAACAGAGGACCCCCCCAATACTTTATCTGAACTATTCCAGTCCTTAGGCTCATGATTAGTCAACAATTTGTTTGGCTCTATATGTTAATTATTTTTCTGCTACCAGGTTCCGGATGCTAACATGACACTAACCGGACTTCCCTGGATAGACAACACCACCAATGTGTCCTGAAGCCCTGCTTCCCCAGAACATCTCCCCACTAGGGTAAGAGAGAAACAGGCTGGGAGTATGGATCTACCTATTAACGCCCATGTTAAGCAGGGAAGCAGTTACAGAAGCCAGACCTTCCACCTTCTGCACCCCATAATGACCCTGGATCCATACTCCCAAAGGGATAAAGAATAGGAAAGCTATCAGGGGAGGGGAGGGAATATGGAGTTCTGGTGGTGGGAATTGTGTGAAGTTGTACTCCTCTTATCCTATGGTTTTTGTCAATGTTTCCTTTTTATAAGTAAAAATTAAAATAATAATTATAAAAAAAATAAATAAATCTGCACTCATGCCACTGCCAAGTGGTTTTACTATTATAGAATGTTCGGAACTATCGTTATTAATCTAAAAGCAAAAATTCATAAAAAGCCTGGGTCAGAAACTTACTGGATGTGTTGCCCTAGATGCCTTGCTGGCATCAAATCAGGTAAGTCTCACTGCAACCACATGTGGTAGATACTATTATCCCTATTTCAGTGAAAAAATGGACACTCAGAGAAGTTGAAATAATTGGGCAAGGTATCACAGCCAATGAGTTCATATGCTGGAATGAATTTTGGACAGTTCTGACCCTAGATCCAAATCAATTGATTTCTCTCTCTCCCTCTCTCTCTCTGTTTCCATTCCCCATTATTACCACCAGGGTTACTGTTGGGCTTAGTGCCTATATGAGGGTGAATCTGCCACTCCCAGCAGTCATTTCTTTCTTCTTTCTTTTTGATAGAGACTGAGAAAAACTGAGAAGGAACCTATGATGAAGGAGTGAGAAAGACAACCATAGCACTCCTTCACTGTTCATGAAGCTTCCCTGCTGTACATGGAGACTTGTGCATGGTAATGCGTGTGCTCTACTAGGCATGCCACCACTTGGCCTCAATTCTAAACTCAAGAAACTTTTTTCTTCCGACTGGATAACCAATAGGGCTTATTGCCTATATAAATCCATTGTTCTCAGCATCCATTTTTTTTTTTTAAATAGAGAGTAAAAGACAGAGAGGGAAAGAGAGAAATAGAAAGAGAAAAACCTGCAGCACTGTTTCATTGTTCATCAAGTGCTCTCCCACAAGTGAGGAAAGAGGAGCTGAACCTGGGTCCTCAAGGATAGTAATAGGAGTGCTCTACTGGGTGAGCCACTATGAGGCTCCAACTCTTGTAAGTTGTATATGTATAATGCTTACTAGATGCTTGACTTACACTCAGTGGTTATTTGAGTACACATAAATGGTTTATACTAGGTTTTCTAAAACAATGAAATTGGCACAGAGATAGATGCTTCGGGAGCATTTAAGTTGAAGTATCTGTTCTAGATCAGAAATCCTGATCCAGGGAGTCGGGCGGTAGCGCAGTGGGGTAGGCACACATGGCGTGAAGTGCAAGGACTGTTCAAGCCCCCATCACCCCGCCTGCAGGGGAGTCTTTTCACAGGTGGTGAAGCAGGTCTGCAGGTGTTTATCTTTTTCTCCCCCTCTCTATCTTCCCCTTCTCTCTCCATTTCTCTCTGCCCTATCCAACAATGATGACATCAATAACAACAATGATAATTACAACAATAAAACAACAAGGGCAACAAAAGGAAATAAATAAAAATAATAAAAGTTAAAAAAGAAAGAAAGAAAGAAAGAAAGAAATCCTGATCTAGCTTTCTAGTCCTATTCCCAACTCTGACACCATCTTTTAGTCCACCTGCATGTTAGCTGTTAGGCTCAGGCAAAAATTAATAAAGTCACAGGCCCCTTGGAATATACCTAAAATAGACTTCATAGCTTTTTCCAAAATGGAGACCCCAAATCTCATTTGCTATATTCTTACCTTTAGGTTCCTGATTATTAAACAATTTGTCTGCTTTATATCTTTTTTTTTATTGTTGTAGTTATTGATGTTGTTGTTGTTGGATAGGACAGAGAAAAACGGAGAGAAGAGGGGAAGACAGAGGGGGAGAGAAAGACAGACACCTGCAGACCTGCTTCACTGACTGTGAAGTGACTCCCCTGAAGTTGGGGAGCTGGGGGCTCGAACCGGGATCTTTACTGGTCCTTGCACTTTGTGCCACCTACACTTAACCTGCTGCATTACTACCCGACTCCCTGCTTTATATCTTAATGCTTTTAAGCCACCAAGTTACAGTTGCTACCATGATGCCAGCCTGAGTTCCCTGGGCAGATGACCTCACCAGTGAGTCCTGGAACCCCACTTCCCCAGAACCCTACCCAACTAGGGAAAGATAAAAACAGGCTGTGGGTATGGATCAACCTGTCAACACCCATGCCCAGCGGAGAATCAGTTACAGAAGCCAGACCTTCTATCTTCTGCACCTAATAAAGATCTTTGGTTCATACTCTCAGAGAGATAAACAATAGGAAAGCTTCCAATGAATGGGGATGGGATGTGGAACTCAGGTGGTGGAAATTGTGTGGAATTGTACACCTCCTAGCCTATTCTATAATCTTTTCAATCATTATCAAATCACTAATAAATTAAAAAAAAAAGAAATCCTGATTGGTCATCTGCATTGAGTAAACATTACATACTCTACATTATCCATAAGGGACCACAAGCCACAAAGACATGGTACAATCAGATGTTAGCTGATTACACACAGATATGGAGGGAAACCTTTCCCAGTGTGCTTGTAGCTTAACCAAAGCTTCATTTATAAAATCTGACCTCAACGACCCTGGGTCCATGCTCCCAGAGGGATAGAGAATGGGAAAGCTATCAGGGGAGGGGATGGGATATGGAGATTGGGTGGTGGGAATTGTGTGGAGTTGTACCCCTCCTACCCTATGGTTTTGTTAATTTATCCTTTCTTAAATAAAAATAAAATAAAATCTGACCTTGGAACAGACAGATAGTTCTGTGGTGGAGCACAGGACTTGCATAGGCAAGAATCTAGGTTCTCACATATGCCAAAACTGAGCAGTGCTCTTGCTTCTTTCTTGGTCACAAAAAATGCAAAATTGTTCCAATGAGTTAGTTCACCTGGGAGAGTGCTTGCTTGCCATGTGGGAGACCTAGGTTGGCATATGACCCCCACTGCTCTGGAGGAAGCTTCAGGACTATGGTGTCTTTCCCTCTTTTCTTCTATCTTCCTGTCTCTGTCTCTCTTTATCTGATAAAGTTGGTCCTGAGTGATGTAGTCCTGGCAACTAAAATAAAATTAAAATAATTAACAAACCTATTTTCTTAATCTGTTCTTACTGAAAAGAGAAACATCTCACCCAATAGCCTATGGTCCTGCAAATATGTATTTAGGGACACCTGAGGTTGTTCTGTTTACCTAGTCATCACTAATGGCCGCTTTGGATCCATGACAACTTAACGTGTACACATAGCTCTTAGGTCTTTCTCAAGCCATGATACTAGGCCAATAGACCAGAACAGCTTCTTCAGAGAACAGGATTTCCTTGAGTCAGAATCTTGTATCAACCAGAGCTCACAGAGCTTTGAAACTTTCTTCTGAAGTCTTTGTGAAGAGCTCACCTCAAAGCTTCCTGTCAACATCTACCAGGAAATCTTGAATTCCACTAAGATGTGAATATTATTAAACCTGACAACCAATGCTGATTAAAAAAAGAAAGAAAAGAAGGAAGAAAGGAAGGAAGAAAGAAGGAAAACAGGGTCAGTGTGATTACTCCTGGGTAATAAACAGGTATCAGGCAAGGAGAAATCATTTAAAAAGAATTTGTGCAGCCAAAGCAAACATGGTAGGCAGCAAAGTTATGATAGCACTGATTACTACAAAGATAGCATTCCAGTAAGTAATAACCCACTAGAGAATGATTAACTTGACTGCTGCAGTCCACCTCTTACACATTCTACTCCTCTGTGGTCTAACCTCGTGTCAGGAACCTCCTTCCCTTCTCTGCTTTGCCCAAAGGAATCCAGCATAGCTCCCAAAGCCTGGTTTGCTCCTCTTCATTTGGTAGCCCTACTTTCACAAAGTATCATTGATTCAATTCAACAGGTTAAGACCTCAGGCATTCAGAGAACCAAGTGGTGGCCCACCTGGTTGAGTGCACATATTATAATACATAAGGATTGGGGTTCATGCCTCCTGGTTTCCACTTGTGGGGAGAAAGGAGGGGAAGTTTCACACACAGTGAAGCAATATTGTAGATATCTCTCTGTCTTTTTCCCATTCGATCTTCCCCCCTTAATTTCTTGCTATTTCCATCCAATATCTCTATAAACATCTATATATAATCTATACCCATCCAGAGACATTTATTCTAGCACTGCTTTAGAGGTTTGGGGTCCAGGACTGAGGTGTCAGCAGGCCCCTGATCCTCTGCAGTAAGTAGGCAGAGTCCTCTCCAGCAGCCCCCCAGGCCTCTGCTGGGTTGTCAAGCAGGCTAGCCTCAGTCTGGGGAGAGTCTCGAACATTGAGAGTTGGCTGTAAATGCCTGCTCCTCTGTCACAGCTTTCTCTGGGACTCACAAATGAGAGGCTGGAAAATCATAATGAGTTTAGAGAAAATAAGAAATGTCTTATAAGGGAGGTCCTCTCCCATAGGAGAGAGAAAGAGTGGTGGGATGAAGAATCAGAGAAAGAAAGGAGGTGCATGGGGACAAGAGAGAAGGGGGGCTGTGTGTGTGAGAGAGAGAGAGAGAGACAGACAGAGAGAGAGAGAGAGAGAGAGAGAAGAGTGCAAGCAGAATGAAAGGGAGAAGAGAGTGTTGTGGAGAAAGTCAGCAGCTTTCTTTGAGCAAAGGCTGGCTGATAACTACAATGTGAAAAGGTGCTACTATTCTAAATGTGACTCTCAAGTCCTTCCTGGGCACTTTTACCTCAAGATTCCTCTCTCTCTCTCTCTCTCTCTCTCTCTCTCTCTCTCTCTCTCTCCAAACTGTCACTATCTAGCAGTAATGAATACTTGACTGAATGTAAAGGAGGGAGGGATTGAGAAATAGTGTCATTGATATGGAGCAACTGAAGTTGAAAGGCATTCAAAGTTTAGAGGCATAATCTGTTTGCACAGATCAGGAGAGCAAGAAAACTATGGGTAGGCTCTTGGGAACCCTATGATCAATTGGGGTAAGTGGATGGCTTCAGCCCTCAGGGGAGGGATAAAACCCTAATGCGAACAAAAGAAAACAATGTAAAACAAAACAAAACAACAACAAACAAACAGGAAATTGCAAACAGGAGTAGAAGTAACCTGAATGCTTGCTGTCAGAAGAGTGAGAAGTTATGATAAATATATTCAATAAGATACTACTTGGCAATTAGAAAAATATATTGTCACTAAGAATATTTCTTTGTAAAATTACAAAATGAGACTGTGCCCTAGTTAATGCCTAGAAATGATTAATAATAAAATGACTACACGAACTTTCATCAGGATTCATCCCTATATAATTCATCCCAGTTATAATTCCTTGAACTGAGGAAATAGCTAAGCTGTTAGAGCACATAACTTGCATACCTGAGGACTCAGAGGTCACAGGTTCAGTCCCTGCCACCAGTACATGGTATATTCTGATTTATCAATCTCTTTAATAACACACAAGTAATTGTTCAAAATGCATGAAATTGGAAGTGATCATGTTAATGAAATAGGTAAGGAGGTAAAAGACAACTACTGGATGGTTTAAGTCACATATGGAATATACAGGAAATTAAACACATAAATAAACACATAAACTTAAAAATAACGACTAAACTATCTCTAAAACTTTGTGAAATCTATGGTGTGTGTGTGCGCATGCACGTGCACGCGCACGCATGTATGTGAATTCTCTTGGCTGTTTTAAAAAGTAAATCCCAAGTTTTGAAGATTCTAGAAGCCATAGAATTCTTGGTGTAGTACATATTCCAGTCTTCTGCCCACACACTGTATTGTGATTGTGATGAAGTAGGTCTGAGGTAATAAGATGTAGTCTGGAAAAGCTAGTAGAAGGCAAAAGAGACCTTAGAGTATACCCCCTCCCATGCTCACTTTCACACCCCTTCCCTAAGCAAAGCACTTTCCTGTGTGTGCATTTGTTCTTCTGCACATCACAGAGTGAAATAGGTTCTGCGCTAGGTTACTTAGGATATTGATCTTGGGAATATTTTGACTGAGTAGCTCTAGGGCAGGACTTTTTATTTTATTTATAAAAAGGAAACATTGACAAAACCATAGGACAAGAGGGGTACAACTCTACACAATTCCGACCACAAGAACTCTGTATCCTACCACCTCCCCTGATAGCTTTCCTATTCTTTAACTATCTGGGAGTATGGACTCAAGGTCATTGTGGGATGCAGAAGGTGGAAGGTCTGGCTTCTATAATTGCTTCCCCACTGAACATGGGCACTGATAGGTCGCTCCATACTCATAGCCTGCCTCTCTCTGTCCCTAGTGGGGTGGGGTTCTGGGGAATCAGAGCTCCAGGAAACATTGGTAGGGTTATCTGTTCAGGGAAGTCTGTTTGGCATCATGCTAGCATCTGGCTGAAAAGAGAGTTAACATATAAAGCCAAACAAGTTGGTGACTAATCGTGAACCCAAGGGCTGGATTAGTGCAGATGAAGAGCTGGGGTGGGGGTCTTCTATTTTGTATGTAGCTAGTAGGCATATTCTAGTTATAGTCCAAAGGGCCTGTGGCTATACTAGTGTTCCCCCCCCCCCGATCCTGACATCTGATATGCAGGTGGATATAAGTTATTGTCTGGGGAGATGATGTCATGTCTGCATAAAGGACCAGAAAGCTGGATCAGGGAAGTGAGTAGCTCCCATATATGGGAAAGGTGTATAAATATTGTTGACTATAAACCTCATCAAAGTGATCTGATCTGGGGCCCAGAGTCAGCTTCAGAGCCTATATAACCTCTGCATCCCTGTAGATCCAAGTTCACATTCTGTGGTTATGAGTTGGAATGTTCCAAGCTGCCCCAGTGTCAGGACCCATCTTCCGTAGGTGCAGCATAGAGTATGTTGTCCAGCCTCCCTTCGGAGTATGGAACATTCTCTACCGTGGTTGATCCAAGTTGAGGACAAGGTTCTATGGGGGCCCACAGAGGGGCTTATTGTGTTGTTCCTGATAGAGATGGCCAATAACAATGGAGTGAGGGATTTATTTGAGGTCTAGGTCCACCATATCTGTTTGAGAATCTGGACTCCCCTAGTAGGGCCCAAGCTGATGGGGTGGCCTGATAGTGACTAAAGAGTCATCGTTAAAGTATGCCAGTCTCTTAAGGCAGGTCTTGAATCCAGGATGCTAGGAGTCTACATCACACTGTCGCCTGGTTAAGAATGGGGGACCCTCTCCACCCCCTCTCTCCTTGCCTCTCTGAAAAGATATGGACATGTAGGTGATTTTGCAAAAGGAATCCTTTTCCTTGTGTGATGTGTCTAGTGATAGCAGATTGGATTTTAGCCCCTGTTCTGACAGTGCCTTTGATCAATACACTGGCTGTCCATTTGGACAGGACAGGGCAGACCTCATTGCATAGGCCTTTACTTCTCTCTCTCTCTCTCTCTCTCTCTCTGTCTCCCTCTCTCTCCCAGGATCATTCCTGGCTCAGTGTCTACTCAACAAATCCACTGCTCCTGGAGTCCATCCACCCCGCCTTTTGAAAATTTGGTCAGACAGAAGGAAGTTGACGGGGGTTTTCTCACTGCTCGTGATGTTTCCCTTCTACAGGTGGAAACTGGGAGCTTGAACTCAAGTGGTTGTAAATGGTAATGCGTGCCCAACTGGGTGTGCCACTGCCCAGCCCAAGCATTTATCTCTTATACTGCTGCTGGAGCAGATCTGCTTATGAACTGTCAGAGATGCTAGGTCAATCTGTAACTAGTGGTACTTGATGCACATCAAGGCAGCCTTTCTAATTTTCACTTTAAAGACATATGCATCATTTTCAATAGCTTGATTTTTGGATCATGCCAGAGCAGAATGAACTGCTTCCTTCTCTATTTAGAGAAGAGAGCATGCATCCTGATTTCTCAACTTCCAATATACCTTTGCTGAGCCCAAAGATATAAGTAAAGCAAAATATTTTGCTTCTAGAGACTATTTTGCTATATTGCTTCTACAAAAACTACCATGGTCATGGGCCCCTAGTAACATGCCTAGAATACTTTAACAATGACTCCTTAGTCACTATTAGGCCACCCTATAAGTTGGGATCCTAGTCAGGGAGTCCTGAGATTCCCAAACAGACATGGCAGCTCTAGACCTCGACTAGATCCCTCTCTCCATTGTTACTGGCCATCTCTATCAGGAACAACACAATAAACCCCTCTGTGGGCCTCTATAGTACCTTGCCCTCAACTTGGATCAACAATGGCAGAGAATGTTCCATCCTCCAAAGGGAGGCTGGACAACATACCCTGTGCTACACCTGAGAAAGATGGGTTCTGAAATTGGTACATCTTGGAACATTCCTACTCATGACCACAGAATGTGAGATCAGATCTACAGCTCCTAAGCTGAATATGAGCCCCAGGTCAGATCAAATTGATGAGGTTTGTAGTCAGCAATATTTATACACTTTCCCATATATAGGAGATACTCACTTCCCTGATCCTGCTTTATGGTCCTTTTTCCAGTTATGACACCATCTCCCCAGACCAGAAAATTACTTGGATCCACCTGCATATCAGATGTCAGGCTCAGGGGGGTAAAAAAAATAACTAGTATATTTATGGGCTCTTTGGGATATAACTAAAATAGGTCTACTAACTATCTACAAAACAGAGGCACCCCCCCCACACACAACACTTCATCTGAACTATACCAACGCTTAGGTTCATCATTAGTCAACAATTTGTTTGGCTCTATATGTTAACTCTTTTTTCTGCCACCAGGTTCCAGATGCTAACGTGATGCCAGCCAGACTTCTCTGGGCAGATGACCCCACCAATATGTCCTGGAGCCCTGCTTTCCCAGATCCCCACCCTACTAGGGTAAGAGAGAGAGAGGCTAGGAGTATGGATCAACCTGTCAATTCCCATGTTCAGCAGGGAAGCAATAACAGAAGCCACACCTTCAACTTTCTGCACCCCATAATGACCCTGGGTCCATACTCCCAGAGGGATAAAGAATAGGAAATCTTTCAAGAGATGGGATATGGAGTTCTGGTGGTGGGAATTGTGGAGTTGTACCCCTCTTATCCAATGGTTTTTGTCAGTGTTTCCTTTTTATAAATAATTTTTTTTAAAAAAAGAAAGAAAGATGCCTATAATGGACTTCCTAGCTTTATTCCACCCTAAGATCCCTAATCACATTTGCTCTGTTCCTACTTTTTTGGTTTCTATTCATTAATAATTTTTTCTTACTTTATGTCCTGCCACCTTCCAGCCACCAAGTTGTAGACACTATCATTATTTCATCCTGACTTCTTTTGGCAAATGACCTCACCAATGTGTCCTGAAACCTCACCTCTCCAGAGCTCTACCCGACAAGGGAAAGATATAAACAGGCTGGGGGAGAAGTCCAGCAGAGAGGCAATTACAGAATCCAGAACTCCCACCTTTTGCACCCCCAAAACAGTTTTGATCCATACTCCCAGTGGGGGAGAAATGATAAGAGAAAGAAAATAAGTGGGCTCTGAACTCCAGCTCCATCAGGACTTGAAGAGAGAAGAGGAAAAAGTGAGGACATTTGGATGTGGCAATAGGGTCGTGAATGGCTTGGAGGGGAAGAGAGGACTGAACCTGCAAGAAAAAGGGGCCAATTATGTACAAATCTATCCAGATAGTTGTAGAGATGATAGTTAACCCATGACTGCTATCTTAGGAGAAATGCAGTAGCTTGCAATGGAGGGGTTGGGGATTCAGTACTTTGGTGGTGGGAACAGTATGGAATTATACCCCTGTTGACATGTAATTTTGTAAATAAATATTAAATCACTAATAAAATAAAATAAAAGACTATATTGCTTCAGTATTTGGAGTCCTCCACTTTATATAATGTAGGATCTAAATAGTTGAACTCCTTTATTGACTCTTAGTGTGTGCTTATTACTAGTTTGCTCAAATCTTCTGTTTCACATCAAATATTGTTCCTCCTCCATGGGGATTGGACATGAGGGCAAAGAGCCAAGGGTCTGAACGTTCACTAAGCTGCCTGTTTGCCTTGGATGACAGGAGCCGGCATGGTGCGGACTCTGAAAAGCTTGCCTGGCTGCACCTCTGCCCCAGAAGCTTTGTCCTGTCATGTCACTGAAGAGAAATCCAAAATATTTGTTTGTTGACCCAGTGTTGCCGAATTCTTTTCTTTATAGGAATTTAAGGCCAAGATCGGTTGAGCGATGAAGCAGTTAGGAGAAGCAGCCCAGCCAAAGTGAGCTGAGCTGTCCAGGGCATTCTTCATTGGCTATTCACATTCTTCAGTGGGTTTGCTACTGGCTATTCACATAGCTCCTGAAAAAAACCTGTGGCCAAGGACTGAAAAGTTGGATTGTCCAGGATTGGTGGTAGCTTATCCAAGCAGAGTGCACATGCTGGCATGAACAAGCCCCAGTTCACACTTGCTTCAGAAAGGGTGGAGCAGTGCTGCTGGTGTCTTTCTTCCTCCTCAATCTTTCTCTCTCTCTTGTTCTCTCCTTCTCCCTCTGTCTCTCACCCTCTAACCAAAAGGAGGAAGGGGACTAAAAGGAGGAAAAGGGGGAGGGGAGGAAAGGGACAGAGGGAGGGAGGGAGGGAGGGAGGGAGGAAGGAAGGAAGGAAGGAAGGAAGGAAGGAAGGAAGGAAAGAAGGAAGAACAATCAGGAGCAATTAACTTTACATAGGTAAGAGCCTGAGTTTAAGACCTATGGCAATGTGTGAAGTTTGCAGGGTGCAACACCACCCAGCCTTGAGGTTCAAGTTTTTAATACTTGCCTTGATTTCTGTCACTTCTTGCTACACAATAACGCAACTTACTTAAATAAAATAAATTTATT
The DNA here is from genome assembly GCF_950295315.1 of Erinaceus europaeus. Taxonomy (NCBI): domain Eukaryota; kingdom Metazoa; phylum Chordata; class Mammalia; order Eulipotyphla; family Erinaceidae; genus Erinaceus; species Erinaceus europaeus. The sequence goes on along the minus strand of NC_080180.1, from coordinate 36,818,041 downwards.
TGAAAGCTACAAGGCTTTCAAAATGAGTCTGTGAAATTTGATGATTTTAGCAATATATCTTCTTTTGTGTTAGGCTAAATTTATGGAGTTAAAGTCCTGCATGTTGAAACTGTGAGGCTAATTTGCAATTTAACTTCTTTCACTTGGTAAATCTATGTAAAGTTAATTGCTTTTTGTTTAGTCTGAAAATATATTTTTTTCAAAAGATCCGGTATTTATTTGGTATTAGCCATTATGTTCTATGGATCAGTAATCATGACTAAGATATAACACATTTGTTATAACACATTTCTTAAGTTGCTTGAAATAGTAAAATGAAGGATTAAACTATTTCTTGAGCCTAACCTAAGTTTTTTTTTCTTTTTTTAAAATTTATTTAATAAAGGATAAATTAACAAAACCATAGGGTAGGAGGGGTACAACTCCACACAATTCCCACCACCCAATCTCCATATACCACCCCCCCCCCTGATAGCTTTCCCATTCTCTATCCCTCTGGGAGCATGGACCCAGGGTCATTGTGGGTTGTAGAAGGTGGAAGGCCTGGCTTCTGTAATTGCTTCCCCACTGAACATGGGCATTGACTGGTTGGTCCATACTCCCAGTCATCCTCTCTCTTTCCCTAGTAGGGTGGGTCTCTGGGGAAGCAGAGCTCCAGGACACATTGGTGGGGTCTTCAGTCCAGGGAAGCCTGGCTGGCATACTGATGACATCTGGAACCTGGTGACTGAAAAGAGAGTTAACATACGAAGCCAAACAAATTATTGAGCAATCATGGACCCAAAGCTTGGAATAGTGGAGAGGAAGTGTTAGGGGGATACTCACTGCAAACTCCAGTGTACTTCTGCTTTCAGGTATATATTTTGCACTGGTTTATGGATACGTGTGAACATATACTATCTCTCTCAGAAATTGATGTATATCTAGGTTTTGGGACTTTGTTAGAAAGTGAACCACCTGGGATGGAATTAGAGTATACTATGAAAGGAAAGGTCTCACCCGAGTAATGAAGCTGAAGGGTTGTCATTCCACACGTGAAGTCTCTGGACACAGTCTGAAGTGAAGCATGTTGAGGTGGCAATAGTTGTGTTTAGTCTGAAAATATTAACCAACTATAATACAGTATTAGCCAAGGTCAGAAACTCTGATAACTCATCCTGATATTTTCTACTAATAAGGGTCCATTTGAATAAAATGCAATAGACCAATATTATAAAATAAGATATAGCTGTGAATGAAGAAGAAAAAAAAACACCCAAGAATGAGGAAATTGCTCTATAGATTGCTAGTGGAGACTTTGCCAATAGTCTACATTTTATAGCAAACATGCCAAATTACAAAGCAAGAAAGAGAAGGGTATGTGTGGCTCCTCACTTTTTGTTTGGCCTATATAAACACTTGGTGTAGATTTTTTCTTGGGTTAAACATCTTTGTGTTCTTGATGATTGGGACATGTCAGTTGCTGTATACAGAAATGTGACAATGTTCAAATTAGGAGTGTGTTGATGCTATTGAAAGCTCTGGTGTGTTAAGCTTGGTGTATTATACCAGCAAAGGACTCCAGGAAAGAGGACAGGGAGATGGGTGGGAGAAGGGAAGGTTTTGAGGTCCTGGTGCATGATAATGGACAAGGATCTAGGTTGGGGGTGAGAGTATTTTGCAAATATCTATCATGGTGAGATGAGAAGTTGTACCCATGTGCCAACAACTGTACTGTAAATCACTTACTTTCCAATAAAAGAAATAAAGAAAGAAGGAAAAGAATAAAGGAAAAAAAGAAGAAAGGAATGCTGGGAAATTGTGCCGATGCAGTCACATCTGCCATGTCCCCTCAGGCTACTGCTAGTTCCCACGAGAGTTGGGACATTCTCGGAGTGCCTGTTCAGCCATGTTGTGCCCTCAGGGCATTGGCTATATCCCCATGATATTTGGAGTGCTTTGGTTACTCCTCCCCCCTCCCATTCTCATGAGAGTCATTATCCTATCCTGGAGTACTATGGTTACTCCTCCCCCTTCCCATTCTCGTGAAAGCTACTCCTATAAAAGCCCTTCTTCTTCCGCACCTCACTCTCTTGCCAGCACTTCACTCTGGTGTTCAGATGCAGGAAAAGTTATTGTGTGAGGCGGCCATTTTCGCTACCTCCACATGGCCCAACCTGCCTCTCTAGCACCCAACTCTGAGGTGCCAGCGCAAATAAAGATTTGTGTTTCCTCTTCGCTCCAGACCCCCTCTCTCTCTTCTCCACGGCCCACGCACAACAACATCTGGCACCTGACGTGTCCCGCACTCACGCCCAGCCTGAGGTCCAGAAAAGCCGCCCAGACACAGGTAAGTGGCAGCCGCCTGACTCTGCAGCCCTGCGTTTCCCCCACCATGGAACTTTTCCCATTTTATGAGGAGGTGTCCCAGACATTCTATCCTTCTCTCATGGGACAGGCTTTCAATCTCAGAGACGCTTTAATTTTCACTACACCATGGGTTCTCATGGCTATATTTACTATTTTCAGGATATGTACAAGGCCTCCTGCCAAAAGGTTAAGTGAGCTTGAGGCTGAGATATGGGAGTTAAAGGATATTTGCTTAAGACTTAAAAACCCTAAGCAATCTGCAGTCAGCCCCAAAACCACTGCCCCTGGAGACACGTGTCTGCTTTCTTCTGCAGCAGCTTCTGCTTCCACGACCCCTCCCCCCACTGTCCCCGCAGACACGTGTTCGGCCGCTCCTTTGACCCCTCCCCCAGCTGTCCCCATAGACATGGGTTCGGTTTCTCTTGCTGTGGCTTCTGCTTCTTTGAATCCTCCCCCTGCTAATACCTCATCATTAAGAGACCCTGTGGCTTCCTCTCCTTCGACTCCTCCCCCTGCTGACACCTCATCATTAAGATACCTTGTGGCTGAGATACGAGAGTTAAAGGATGTTTTTCAGCATTTAGGGACCTTAAACCATTTGCAGTCCACCCCAAGAGCTCCATCCCCGTAGATAAGTGTTCAGTTTCCCCTGCCACTACAGCACCTCCCACTTCCATAGATCTCTCCCCAGTGTCATCGAACCAAATCCACACCTTCCCAGTAAATGTGGCCCCAACTAGACAAAATCCTCAGGTGTGGCATCCATACTCCTCCAAAGAATTCAGAGAACTCAGACAAGCCATTAAGGAGGACGGTATTCATACTTCATGGACCAAGTCCATTTTAAGAAGTTTTTACCAGCACCTTAACACCCCCAGGACTGGAAAGACCTGGTTTGTGCTGCACTCCCAGACCCCCTCTACCTACAGTGGACAGCATACTTCCATGATGAATGCTCTAGACAATCTCAGGAAAATAGTAACAAACAGCATGGAATTTTGATGCATTGTTTGGAGCAGGAGAGTTTGAATCTGGAACTCAGCAGGCAGAAGCCAAGTTTCCAACCAATTATTTTGAACAGGTACGCATCTGCACAACACAAGCATGGGAAAGATTAACCCCAACCACAGTAGAGGCCTCAGTCCCTATTAACTCTCTTCACCAAAACACTGATGAAACCTTAGCAAATTTCATCTCAAGGGTGAGGCAAACCTTAGAGAGAAAGGTTTATAATCCTGAAATCCTCTCTTTCCTCCTGCGTTCTATTGTCTGGGATAGCATGATACCACAATTCCGTCAGGCATGCCTTAGTCTTAAACACCTGCACTCAGATAATTGGATTTTAGCGACACAGGAACTTACATCAGGCAATTATGGGGCACCTGCTACGACACAGGTTTATGCAGTTACCCCACGTAATCAAAATGGGGCCTTTCAGTGCGGTCACCAAGGACATTGGCGTAACCAATGTCCTGATAAGCTGCAACCATGCCTCCAGTCAGGGCAACCCCGCCTCCAGTCAGGGCAACCCTGCTTTCAGTTAGGGAGCCAGAAGCCACGTATGGTGTGTCCCAGATGCCGTAAAGGGTTTCACTGGAAGAGAGATTGTTGGTCCAAATTTCATAAAGATGGCACACCCCTGAATGGTACAAATTCAGGGCCTGAGATTTTGTGGACCACCCCTGTTTCAAAATGCGGTCACCCTACTATGACAGTAAAGATTGACAATATTCCTTTTAAATGTTTGATTGACACGGGAGCAGAAAAGACGATTTTAAGGCAAGCAGAGGTTTCCCAAGATTGGGAACTCCTCCCTGGTCCCAGTATACATGGAGTAGGAGGGGTGACCCCATCATTTCACACACAAGATTCACTCGTGTGGGAAGACCCGGAAGGTTCTACCAGACACTTCCGCCCTTTGGTAGCTGATATTAGCACCAACCTATTGGGCAGGGATCTTCTAGAATGTCTTGATGTTAGGATATCCACAGATGCCTCTGCAGAGTGTAACACCCGCTCCCTCGAGACCAGATGTAATCAGCACCCCCAATATTAACTGGCACTGTTCGTAGTCAAACTCCCCGCTTAGGCTGGCTTTCTAATGAGCCTGTCTGGGTGGAACAGTGGCCTTTACCTAGGGATAAGCTAGAAATTTTAAAGGAGCTCGTCCAAAAGCAGTTGTCCTTGGGACACATTCGTTATTCTCAAAGCCCATGGAATACTCCTGTCTTTGTGATTAAAAAGCACTCAGGAAAATGGCGCCTCCTCCAAGATCTCCATGTGGTTAATAAAACCATGCAGGTCTGGGGCTCCCCCAAAGGGGTTTGCCTCTTGCTTCTGCAATTCCCACGGGAATTCCAATCATAGCTATTGATATACAAGATTTTTTTTCTCTATTCCCTTGCATCCGCAAGATTGTAAATGTTTTGCCTTCTCTGTTCCTTCTATTAATAACGCCGGCCCTGCTGACAGATTTGTATGGGTGGTGCTTCCCCAGGGCATGGCCAATAGTCCTACAACTTGTCGAGAGTCTTAAATCTGCCCTTTTCCCATATATCCATAAGGGCCTTAATGTTTTTCATTACATGGATGACGTATTAATATGGGGGAAATCAGATACAGATCTCTATGCCTTACGTGATTTTCTCATTCCTGCATTAAAGAAAAGCAGCCTTAATGTGTTTCCTGAGAAGATACAGCTAATTCCTCCAATATCTTTGTTAGGTTCAGAGATTTCTCTAACTCAAATTCATCCCTTAAAACCTAGTGTTACTTTTCCTTCTAACTTCACTCTTGCTTCTTTACAAAGTTTTCTGGGAAATTTAAATTGGCTTAGGCAGTATATTTATATGCCTACAAGCTGCCTCCAACCACTGTTTGACCTGTTGAAAGGAAACAAACAGCCCTCCTCAAAATGTAAGTTAACTCCCGAGGCCTCCTCGGCACTGGAAAGGGTTAACCAGGCCCTCCAGGACATGCACCTTGTTCGATTCTCTCCCTCCTCTCCGGTAAACCTTCTAATATTCAACTCCACCCCCACAGTAGTAGGGGCATTGTGGCAAGATCATGGGGTTCTTGAATGGCTTCACATGCCAGTAGGAGGAGCTCCAAGACTCCTCACTGAGATAGATGTGTTAGCATTCATGGTTCGCCAAGGGAGAAATAGGTCTGTGCAGGTCTTAGGGAAAGAACCGGATTTAATTATTCTGCCCTTTTCTCTCACAGATACAGAGTGGCTCATATGCCATCATTCCCACTTTGCCATAAGCTTCATGGGGTTTCCAGGACAAATAGATAACCATTTTCCTTCTAATAAATTGATAGCTTCTTTACCTCTTTTGCCTCTACTAGCACCTACACTTTTCTCTCGAGATCCCATTCCTTCTGCACCTACAGTCTTCATTGATGGTGGAAAAAAGGGAGCTGCTTCCCTCATATATTACCCGGACAAACAACCCCCTAAACCTCTCTTTACTGAGCTTCCTGAGAATTCCCCTCAGTACAAAGAACTTTATGCTGTTTTCCTTGCATTAAAAGCTGTACCAGAATCCTTCAACCTTGTTTCTGACAGTGTGTATACTGTTAACTTACTTCCATGGCTTGCTTGTTCTTATGTGAAAATTGATGACAACCCACTTTCCCCTCTCTTGATTCAAATCGCCTCTATGCTCTCTTCTCGAACCCAGCCACTATATATTCAGTACCTTCGTTCCCAGAGCCCTCTTCCTGTTTCCCTGTCAGAAGGGAATGCTGCAGCTGACCGCCTTGCCTCCACAGGAGCTCTCCTAGTCTCTGTCTCTGATCCTGCTGATTTCCATTCTCTAACACATGTTAATCTTAAAGGCCTTCGAGCTCGATTTCCTGATGTTCCTTTACCACAGTTAAAACATATCCTAGCTACATTCTCTTCCTGTGCAAGTTTCACAAAAACACCTGCTATTCAGACTCTTGGTGTTAACCCCCGAGGCTTAAAAGCTAATGCTATTTGGAAAATTGATGTCACCCACATACCAAACTTTGGCAAACAAAAATATGTGTTTTTCTCAATTGATACCTTTTCTAAATTTATGTGGGCAACAGCTCAGACAGGAGAAAGCTCTAAAAAGCTAATAAGCCATATGCTCTCCTGTTTTGCTGTGATGGGCTTACATCTTCAACTGAAAACTGACAATTGACCAGTGTTTACCAGCAAACAATTTAAAGATTTTTGTTCCCTCTGGAACATTACTCATACCACAGGCATTCCCTATAATCCACAGGGACAAGGCATTGTCGAGAGGGCCCATCAAACCCTTAAGGCTCAATTAAATAAAGATAAAGGAGGAATGTACCCCCCCAACATCCAGCTAGCAAAAGCCTTAACTACGTTAAATCTCTTTAATATTTACAATAACTCGGACTTACCTCCTATTATTCTTCACTGGCAAACACCATCTACTCTCCCATCTATTAAGGTCAAATGGAAATACCCACTTGATAAAATTTGGAAAGGGCCTGACCCTCTATTGACCATGGGAAGAGGTTTTGCATGCAGTTTCCCACATAATTACTCTAAACCTATCTGGGTTCCTGCCCGCCATGTCCGACAATACCCTCATGATGGCACTGTTATCCCTGAAGAACAAGAAATACAAGAGGACTAGCCACAGGATACATCCCAGGATCCATAATATGACATGGCAGAACCTACAAAAGTTGGCTCACAGCGCCCTCTCTCCTACCCCTTCCCTGAATGTCTTATGTTATGACTGGCCAGTGTGTTTTGTGAGTGAGTGTGTTGAAGGACCAAAAATTTTTGTATGACCCATCTGCTCAGAGTACTCTAAATGTTAAAACCATTGTCACTAACATGCATTAACTCTCTAAGTAACCTGAGTCTGTTTATAGTCCAAAGTCAATTATAGTAAACCTCTAACTTGTTACAAGTTTTATTTTTTTTCACAAGTAAGTGATTACAGCTATCAAGCCTTCATATGAGGAATTATCTGTTCATATGGTAAGGTATTAAACTGTAAGAAGTTCCTCCATATCCAACCTATGTGAATTAACAACATTCACATATTCTTGTACACTTTACTGGTGTATCTTGTCTTGCCACCATAGGCCTGCGTTTGTCAGCCGATTTAAAGATGTTTCCCTTTATAACATCACCCATGCCACGGACATCCTTTACTACCCCCAAAGACAAATGGCTCTTCCCCTGGACATCACCTCCACTGACTGCTTCCCTTAGACTTAAGATATGATCCCACCTCTTCATACCAATGGATACATTCCCCCTTCCTTACCTGTCTACCCTTAGTTGTGGGACCCTAGCTTGTTTTACTTCTTCTGCTCACAATAGGTCCTATAATTCTTTTTTTCAACATTTTAATTTATTTATTAATGAGAAAGAGAGGAGGATAGAGAAAGAACCAGATATCTTTCTGATACATGCTGCCAGGGATCGAACTTGGGGCCTCACGCTTGAGAGTCTAATGCCTTATCCACTGCGACACCTCCCAAACCATGGTCCTATAATTCTTAACAAGCTCATGGCCTTTTTGTGGCAACAGATTGATGCCATAAAGATGCAACCTATACAAACTCACTATCATAGGCTGGACATGGCAGAATATTGAGTTTCTGTGGAGGATTTGCCCCCCTCCATCAGAACGTCCACCATGTAGAGGGATGGCTAGCCAATGATGGATAAGAGGAAACTAGTGCTATCCAGTCAACCTAAGACAGGGCACCTGGTACTACTGGGCAAAAATGACCAGGTGTTCCAATGACGGGTAAGATGGAAGGCTGATCCCCAACCTAAGACAGGCACAGTCCACCCTGCCACAAAACAAAGTCCGCCAAACATCAAAACATGATATAAGACAGGAGGACATGTGGGGAGCCACATGTGCCCTCAAGGTTGCTATTGGCATGGCCAGAGTTTTTGTTAAAAGATAGTTCCCGGGAATCGGGCGGTGGCGCTAAGTACAAGAACTGGCTTGAGGATCCCGGTTTGAGCCCCCGGCTCCTCACCTGCAGGGGAATCACTTCACGGGTGGTGAAGCAGGTCTACAGGTGTCTTTATCTCCCCCTGTCTTCCCCTCCTCTCTAGTGGCCATTTTTCCCCATTTTTATTGGATAGGTTAGAAAGAAATTGAGAAGTGAGGGTAAAATAGAGGAGGGGATTAAGCGCACGTGGCGTAAGGAATCCGGTTCGAGCCCCCAGCTCCCCACCTGCACAGGAGTCGCTTCACGGGCAGTGAAGCAGGTCTGCAGGTGTCTATCTTTCTCTCCCCTCTCTCTCTGTCTTCCCCTCCTCTCTCCAATTCTCTCTGTCCTATCCAACAACAAAGCAACGTCAACAATGGCAATAATAACCGCAACAAGGCTGCAACAACTAGGGCAACAAAAAGGGGAAAAAATGGCCTCCAGGAGCGGCGGATTCATGGTGCAGGCACCGAGCCCAGCAATAACCCTGGAGGAAAAAAAAAATAGAGGAGGGGAAAGAAAGACACCTGCAAACCTGCTTCATTGCTTGTGAAGGGTCCTCACCTGCAGGTGGGGAGCAAGAGGCTTGAACTTGGTGTGTCACCACCCCAAACATAATAGATTTTTAGAGTAATGATCAAATAGTGGATGCATGTAACTAGATATTTGCCAAAATCCATTAAGTTGTGGAAATATTACCACTAGAGATTGATCAGTTCACTAATCACAGATGATCAAAACGGTAGTGTTCCTGCCTAGGAGTTTAGGAAGCTGTTTTGTATTTTAAGCAGAAAAACTGAACTCTAGATAAACATATAAAACTTTGGAAAATTGTGTTATTTAACTTGGCTGCCTTATTTTCAAATTTAGAAGCGAAAATACAATACTTTCTATTATTTAAAAAATTCTGCATTCTACCTGCTCAGTCTTCTCTCCTCTCTGACTTTTAGAAACTTCATCATTGTTGTTTATTTATTTTTCTTCACTTTCTCCATAGTCCTCACTTTTTCAAAATGTGGTGTAGTTGGAATCATAGCATACTTAGTCTTTTCAGGCTGACTTCTTTCTCCTGATGATACACACTTAAGGTTTCTTGTTTTTTCCTGACTTAGTAGTTCGTTTCCTTTTTATATTGAATGATACTCCATTACATGAATGCTCCACAGGTATTCCAATCACTTGCTGAATGACTTCACGGTTACTTTCAAATTTTCAATCATGAATAAAATTGCTACATATCATCATTCATTTGTCATATAATCATTAATTATTTTTTTTGTTTCTTGGGAGAGGTTGAGAGCAAGGAGAAAGTGCCAAGACCAGAGGACTGCTCAGCTCTGGCTTATGGTGGGGCCAAAGATTGAACTTGGGATGTCTGGGGCCTCAGGCATACAAGTCAGTGTTCTAATAGTCAGTGTTCCGAGCTATCTCTCCAGTGCCATATAAACAATTTGTCCAGAATATTTTTTTAACTTTAAGATGATGCAATTTCTGAATTATATCTCTTCATTTCTTCCCAATATTGTCTGGATTATTTTTTAGTTGTCTATCTTGCCAGTTACTACTAGTTTTTCTAAATAAATCACATTTGGCATTGCTGATACTTTGAAATTATACATTTATAGTATGGAGAGAGAGAGAGAGAGGACAGCACAGTTCAGAGCTCTAGTGGCGCAATTGGTTAGCACAGGATACTTACACAGAACAGCACAGTTCCTTCAATGCAGTGGGAGTTGGTGTTAGACCTGGATCTTATATATGACAAAACAGTGGTTATCCAAGTGAGATATTTTTCCAGCTCTGTAGCATTTGTTTTTATTGTTCTTGTTTCTTCTTCTCCTCAACATATTTCATTGTACTTTTTTTTTTTTTTGGCCTCCAGGGTTATTGCTGGGGCTCAGTGCCTGTACAACGAATCCACTACTCCTAGAGGCCATTCCCCCCTCTCCCATTTTATTGGATAAGGCAGATAGAAATTGATGGGGATGGGAAGATAGAGGGGAGAAAAGAAAGATAGGCTCCTGCAGATCTGCTTCACCACTTGTGAAGTGACCGCCTTACGGGTGGGGATCCTGGATCCTTTAGTGAGTCCTTTAGTTTTGTACTATGTATGCTTAACCCTGTGTGCCACCACTCAATTTCATTTTACTTCTTTCTAGTTGCTGGATTGACTCTTACAGAGTCCATTTCTTTCCTAATATTTACTTTTAGAGCTATATATATATTTGTATATATACAGTTACATGCATAAGTTATGATATATAATATTTTGTTAGTGTTTATTTCTTGAAATGAAGATAAATCTTGTTTGACTCTAACTCATTTATTAAAGGTGTAACTCCCAATGTTACTTTATCTGGGGATAGAGCATAGAAGGATATAATTAAGGTTAAGTGAAATATGAGTGTGGTCCCCTGAAAGAATAGGATTAGTACCCTTATAAGAAAAAATGCCAGAAAACATTTCTCCCATCCCATGTGAAAACATAAAGAGAAGACAATCCAAGAATAGACGTTGGGTTCAGAAACCCAAATCTTTGATCTTGAGTTCTCATTTTATTATTTATTTAATTACTTATTTATTGGATAGAGATATAGAGAAATAAAGAATGGAGTGGGAGATAAGGACAGAGACACCTGCAGCACTGTGTCACCACTTGCAAAGCTATCCCCCAGGTAGGGGGTGGGGTTTGATGGTTTCTTATGTTGAATACAGCTTCTACAGTCTTGAAGGGTTCCTCCCTTACTACTTTTCTTTTCTTTTTTTTTTTTTAGTTTCTTTATTGGGGGGTTAATGGTTTGCTGTTGAAAATAAAATACAATAGTTTTTACATGTATAACATTTCCATTTTCCACATAACAATACAACCCCCACTGGGTCCTCCTCAGCTGTCATGTTCCAGGACCTGAATCCTCACCGCCACACCCCAGAGTCTTTTACTTTGGTGCAATACACCAGCTCCAGTCCAAGTTCTGCTTAATGTGTTCCTTTCTTCTTCTCCTTCTTCTTCTTCTTCTTCTCCTTCTTCTTCTCCTTCTTCTTCTTCCTCTTCCCCTTCCCCTTCCTCTTCTTCTTCTTCTTCTTCTCCTCCTCCTCCTCCTCCTCCTCCTCCTCCTCCTCCTCCTCTTCCTCTTCCTCCTCCTCCTTCTTCTTCTTCTTCTTGCGTTTGCCCTTCTTCCATAGCCAGTCAACAGCGTCAGGCTGAGCCTGATGTCTGCTTGTTGCTGGCTTTGAAAGTGACTAGGATCCATGTGGATTCAGTCGGCTAGGAAGGATCGTCAGTTTCCCCAATAAATGGGTACTCACAGGATGCACCACGAGAAGGTCGATCCAATGTTCCTTTCTGATCTTGCTTTTCAACTTCTTTTTTTTTAAGTTTCTTTTTTGGGGGAGTAATGTTTTACATTTGACTATAAATACAATAGTTTGTACATGCATGACATTTCTCAGTTTTCCACGTAACAATACAACCCCCACTAGGTCCTCTGTCATCCTTTTTGAACCTGTATTCTCCCCCCACCCACCCCAGAGTCTTTTACTTAGGTGCAATGCACCAACTCCAGTTGAGGTTCTACTTGTGTTTTCTCTTCTGATCTTGTTTTTCAACTTTTCATATTCATCCTTCTGTTTCTGACTTATTTCACTTAACATGATTTTTTTTTCAAGCTCCATCCAAGATTGGCTGAAAATGATGAATTCACAATTTTTAATAGCAGAGTAGTATTCCATTGTGTATATATACCACAATTTACTCAGCCACTCATTTGTTGTTGGACACCTGGGTTGCTTCTGGGTTTTGGCTATTACAAATTTTGCTGCTAAGAACATATGTGTACAAAAATCTTTTTGGGTGGGTGTGTTGGGTTCCTTAGGATATATCCCCAGGAGAGGAATTGCAGGATCATAGGGTAGGTCCATTTCTAGCCTTCTAAGAGTTCTCCAAACTGTTCTCCACAGGGCTTGGGACAATTTACATTCCCAACAGGAGTGCAGGAGGGTTCCTTTGCCCCCACAACCTCTCCAGCATTTATTACTGGTACCTTTTCTGGTGTATTACATTCTCATAGGAATGAAGTAGTATTTTATTGTTGTCTTAATTTGCATTTCTTTTGACAATCAATGACTTAGAGCATTTTGGATCTCTTTGGTGAATATTCTGTTCATATGCTCTCCACATTTTTGGATGGGGTCATTTGTTTTCTTGTTGCAGAGTTTGGTGAGCTCTTTATATATATTGCTAATGAAACTCTTGTCTGATGTAGGGCATGTAAAAATCTCCCATTCTGTGGGAGTTCTCTTTGTTCAGGTATTGGTTTCTTTTGCTGTGTAGAAGCTTTTAAATTTGGTGTAGTTCCATTGGTTTATTTTTGCTTTAGTCTTCTTTGTAATTGGATTAGTATCATTGAAGATGCCTTTGGAATTTAGACAGAAAATAGTTCTACCATTATTTTCCTTAAAATATTTGATCGTTTCTTATTCTTGATCCACTTGAATTTTACTTCTTGAACCTCTATGTCTTTCATGTTGTTTGAAGTAAGGAAGTTCTCAGCTATTATGGCCTGAAGAATTCTTTCTTCCTCTTCCTCTCTTTCTTCTGGTAAACTAATATTTGAATATTACTTCTTTTGAAGTTATAACATATGTCTCTATTGCTGTTTTCAGTATCTATTAATCTCTTTTTGAGATCTCTTACTTCTTTCTTAGTTTTCTTTAATTTATTCTTGACTTTGCTAATTATGTTTTCTGCCTCACTTATTCTGTTCTCTCTCCCCTCTGTTGTTTTCTGTAGCTCAACTTTTTTTTTACCCTGTTCTGATACTCTATTAACTTGTTCAGCTAGTTGGGCTCTTAGCTTAGCTATTTTAGCTTTCAGCATTCTGATTACCTTGAGATTATTAGTGCTTTCTTTCAGAGTCTCATTTGTTGTTTTTCCATTTCTGATAATATTGCTTCTAAAAACTTCCCTCACTCCTGTGACTATTGCATCAATTAGTGTTTGGATCTTGTCCTCATTCTTATGTGCTTCTATCTTTTTGGGACTTTTATCTAGACTTTTGTTCTGGTTCATTTCTCCAATGTTTCTTCTTGGTCTAACCATTGTATCTGATGTGTTATGAGGCCCCTATCTCAGTACTTTTCGATCCTTTAATCACACTTGACTGGACTGACTTGTATCTAAGTAAAGTAGTAAGAGTTCACAGTTTTGGAAATTAACTGTTGTTTTAATGTTATCTCAATCCCTGAGGTGAAGCACAGTGGCTGTTAAACCCTCTTATCTTCCTTGCAGTCTATAGAAGCCTGAGGTTTTTTAATGATAAGCAGATTTTTTATCTTAATCACTCACTAAAATATTTTGGGGGATAGATAACACAGTGTATATGCAAAGCGACTCCCATGCCCCAAGTGTCCAAAATCCTGGGCCTAATCCCCACCCCATCCTTAGCTGGAGCAGAGCCAAAGTGTGCTCTGTAGCTCTGTGTTTCTGAATAAATCCTGATTTCTGAGGGAATTATTCATCCATTTTCCTACTTTATCATGAGAAATATGTGAAAATGCTCCTATATAGGTACTATATAGCCATGCCTCCTGACCACCAGGAGTGTAGATTTTTTCCTATTTCAACTGTCCATCTCTCTGCCCCCTGATGTCAGTATAGGGTTTCTTTGCTGCTGTTCCAGCCCCTGAGAGGCAACAGCAGTGGAGACTCACAGTTGTAAATTGGTGAGGCTTAAGTTCTCCTCCTTTCAGCAGTCTTTTCATTGATAAAACTCAGACTGAAGGTGGTGTTTCAACTGACAGGCTGCTGGACTGGTACCAGCCACTCCTGAGTAGGTATGGACTTTTAGCCCCAGGAATCTTACCTTAAGTCCCTCTGTCCATGAGCCACACATGTTTGCACTCATACGTAGCTTGGTGAGTTCCTGGAGTGATCCTAGTCTTATCTTGTAGTGTTCTTAGGTGATCCTCTTTGCTATTCCTAGTGAGCAGGGAGTGCAAAATGCAGCAGCTGCTACTCTTTAGTCATGCCCCCAGAAGTCCCCTTCACTACTTTTCAATCCACTGTTCACACTTGCCTGGATTGACTTGTGTGTAAGTAAGGTACTTAAGAGTTCACAGATGCAAGTCTTAACAGTTATTTCAGTTTTAGCTCAACCCCTGAGGTGAAGCACTGTGGTTGTTAAACCCTTCTTATGTTGTTGATTTGTATGCTATTTATCTATCCTGCAGACTATGGAATTCTGAGGGCTTTTTAAATATAAGTAGATTTTTTTTTAGCTTAATCACTCACTCCTGACCAAAAGATAAAACAAGATAGAGAATAAATATCAATAACAATGGTTATGCAAAGAGACTGCCATTCCAGAGGATCCCAAATCATGGGACCAATCCCACCCTCTTTCACCACCATCCAGAGCTGAGCAGTGCTCTCTGGCACTGTGAATTTCTGAATAAATCCTGGTTGTATTTGCTGAGTTCAGAGGCAATTATTTACCTTTTTTCCCCTATTTTATCAGGAGAACAATGTGAAAAGGCTCCTACTATCTAGCTACACCTCTGGACCACCAGGAGTGTAAACTATATCCTGAGTAACCCAGCCAGTTTCCATATTCCACCACAATTATTTTGACTTGTAGACCATATCTTGCTACCTAAGTTTACCTGCAGAAGAACAAAGATTAAAAACAGAAACCAAGAGCAGAGCAAAACTAGGCAAGAAAGAAGGAAGCATCTAAGAATTGAAGGCAGGTGGAGAGGTTGACCTGTTGAAAAGTACACCAGCTGGATTGGGCAAACCAAATAAGTTTGCTCAGGAAATGGTGAAAAGAGAGAATAAACAGAGAGAGGATCAAGGAGACCTTGATTTAATGGGTCCAGCCCTCTCATTTGGACATGCAATCTTAGTAAAATACCTGCTAGCACTCAGCTAGAAGGGTCAGCCTCTAGCCAAGTGTGGAGTGACTGCCCTCCTCACCTCTTATTTTCCTCATCTTCTTTGCCTTTGGCAGCTTTCCACAGCACTGAAACTGAGGCAGGCAGGCAGCTTTGCCTCTAAAGATTCCTTGGCCATAACTAGCCAGTTAGTGCATCTTGTCTTTCATTAAAGACTATAAGTTTGGGAGAAGGATGAATATGGGATGATCTCACTCTAAGGCAGAAGTTGAAAAACAAGATCAGAAGAGAAAATACAAGTAGAACCTCAACTGGAATTGGTATATTGCACCAAAGTAAAAGACTCTGGGGTGTAGGGCAGGGGGAATACAGGTCCAAGAAAGATGACAGAGGACATAGTGGGGGTTGTATTGTTATATGGAAAACTGAGAAATGTTATGCATGTACAAACTATTGTATGTACCATTGAATTTAAAACATTAATTCCCCAATAAATAAAATTTTTAAAAAAGATTGTAAGTTGGGGGGGGGGCGGGTGGTAGCTCAATGGGTTAAACGCACATGTCAAGAAGCACAAGGAATGGTGCAAGGATCCTAGTTTGAGCCACCAGCTCCCCACCTGCAGGGGGTCACTTCACAAGTGGTAAAGCAGATCTGCAGGTGTCTATTTTTCTCCCCTCCTTCCCTTCCTCTCTACATTTCTCTCTGCCATATCCAACAACAATGACACCATTAACAACAAGGGTAACAAAAGGGGAAAAATGGCCTCCAGGTGCAGTGGATTCATAGTGCCCGCACCGAGCCCCAGAAATAACCGTGAACCTATAAATGTCCATTTCCATAGTGTCAGACTTTATGGATACAATTTTATTCAAAGGAAAAAAGTCAACTTTATTGCATAATTAAAATAATAAGGATTCGACTTCCAGAGGCGGAGCTACGAGCAGCAGCTTTCTCTCCTCTCCTCTCCTCTCCTCTCCTCTCCTCTCCTCTCCCGGATCAACTAGGAATACCAAAGGAGACCACCCGGACCAAAACAAGACAGGACTAGAATGACCACAGAAACCCAGTAAATCACCCGTGAGTACAAACACGCATGGCTGGTGACAGAGAGGAGAGAGGGGCCTAAGGAGAGATTAAGTGGCTGCTAACAGTTCAACAGTTTATCAGTGGAGACACCACATCCAGTCTGCTCCACAACAAGGGGACAGCTGAAGGGAGGAAAGGACTCCCCAGAGACTCACCAAGTGCAACTCTGGGTCTCCATTGCTACTACCCTCAGAATCTGGAGCAGCAACAGGGAGGGACACCAGGGGACAGAGATCTAACCTGGAAACTCAGGAGAAGACCTATACCTCTATGGCATAGCTGAGGGGCTGTGAAAGTCTCTTTGCATAACCACTATATTATCTCTGCCACACCCTGCTTTATCTCTTGGCCAGGAGTCAGTGATTAAGCTAAGAAGCCTATTGATAGTTTAAAAGGCCTCAGGCTCCCATAGCCTACAGGGAAGAGAAAAAAAGAGGCTTTTACACCACTGAGCTCCAACTCAGGGATTGAAAAAACTTAATATATATAAAATGGTTAAAACAACAAGAAAAAATATTGGAGAATCCAACCAGGACAAGAGTCCAGCTAAAAGTCCTCCAGAGGGTGAAGCACAAAACAATGAGTTCAACATCCAAACATTAGCTAAGGAAATAATAATAGGAGTGAGTAAAGAATTTGAAAAAATTGTAATCAGAAATGCAGGAACAACAAATGAGAATATGGAAGAAAATTCTAATTATCTCATGGTTATTAGAGAGCTGAAAGCTGAAATCGCCGAGCTAAGAAGGCAATTAGCTGAACAAGCTAAAACAGTATCAGAGCAGGGCAACAAAATAGATGAACTCCAGAAAGCAGTAGAGGGCAGAGAGGATAGAATCTATGAGGCTGAAAACAGAATTAGCAAGATTAAGGATGAATTAGAGACAGCTAAAAAAGAAGTAAGAGACCTCAAAAAGAGATTAAGAGATGCTGAAAACAACAACAGAGTCCTATGGGATGACTTCAAAAGAAACAATATACGCATTATTGGCTTACCAGAGGAAGAAAGAGAAGGAGAGGAAGAAAGCATTCTCCAGGCCATAATAGCTGAAAATTTCTCTAGTCTAGACAACACCAAAGACATAAAGATTCAAGAAGCCCAGAAGGTCCCAAACAGAATTAACCCAGACCTAAAGACACCAATACATGTCATACTTAGATTGGAAAGGAATAAGGATAAAGAAAGGATCCTCAAGACTGCAAGAGAAAAACAAAGAGTCACCTACAAAGGAAAACCCATAAGATTAGCAGCAGACTTCTCCATACAAACGCTACAGGCCAGAAGAGAATGGCAAGATATCTATCGAGTGCTCAATGAGAAAGGCTTTCAGCCAAGAATACTATATCCTGCTAGACTGTCATTCAGACTAGATGGAAGCATCAAAACCTTCTCAGACAAGCAACATTTGAAGGAAGCAACCATCACCAAGCCTGCCCTGAAAGAAGTTCTGAAAGTTCTCCTATAAACAACCAGACCACCACAAATAGGACATATATCAAAACACTCTAAAACTCTACAAGAATGGCGCGAAAATATCTTCAATCTTTGATATCAATAAATGTCAATGGCCTGAATTCACCTATTAAAAGACACAGAGTAGGAAGATGGATCAGAAAACACAACCCAACAATATGTTGTCTACAGGAAACTCACCTAACTCAACAAGACAAACACAGACTTAAAGTGAAAGGATGGAAAACTATCATACAAGCCAATGGCCCACAAAAAAGGGCAGGAACAGCTATTCTCATATCTGACATGATAGACTTTAAAATAGATAAGATTAAAAAAGATAGGAATGGACACTACTTAATGCTCAGAGGATCAGTCAATCAAGAGGACTTAACAATTATTAACATCTATGCACCCAATGAGAAGCCATCTAAATACATCCAACTTCTACTGAAAGAGCTACAGCAATATATTAACAGTAACACAATCATAGTAGGGGACTTCAACACCCCACTATCTCAACTTGACAGATCATCCAGGAAGAAAATCAGTAAAGACATAAGGGAGCTGAATGAAGAGATAGATAAACTAGAACTATTGGACATTTTCAGAGTCATTCATCCCAAGAAACTGGAATACACATTTTACTCAAATCCACATGGATCATTCTCAAGGATAGACCATATGTTAGGCCACAAAGACAGAATCAGCCAATTCAAGAGCACTGAAATCATCCCAAGCATCTTCTCAGACCACAGTGGAATTAAACTAACACTTAACAATCAACAAAAGATTAGTAACAGTGCCAAAATGTGGAAGCTCAACAGTACACTTCTTAACAACTTCTGGGTCAAAGAGGAAATCAAGGAAGAAATCAAAATGTTTCGAGAGTTCAATGAAAATGAAGACACAAGCTATCAAAATATTTGGGACACAGCTAAAGCAGTCCTAAGAGGGAAGTTCATAGCTATACAAGCACACATTAGGAAACAAGAAAAGGCACAACTAAACAGCCTGATTGCACATCTTAAAGACCTAGAAGAAGAACAACAAAGGAATCCTAAAGCAACCAGAAGGACAGAAATCACTAAAGTTAGGGCAGAAATAAATAACATTGAGAATAGGAAAACCATACAAAAGATCAACGAAAGTAAATGTTGGTTCTTCGAAAGAGTAAACAAAATTGACAAGCCTTTAGCCAGACTCACAAAACAAAAAAGGGAGAAGACCCAAATAAATCAGATTGTAAATGAAAGAGGAGATATCACAACAGACACTGCAGAAATTCAACATATCATGCGAGGCTTCTATGAACAACTATATGCCACCAAGCTAGAGAACCTGGAAGAAATGAATGATTTCCTAGATACCTACCAACTTCCAAAACTAAGTAAAGAGGAAGTGGATAACATGAACAGGCCCATCACAGCTAATGAAATTGAAACAGTTATCAAAAATCTTCCCAAAAATAAAAGTCCTGGACCAGATGGTTTTACAAATGAACTCTACAAAACTTTCAAAGAAGAACTAATACCTCTATTTTTAAAAGTTTTCCAGAACATTGAAGACACTGGAATACTCCCTGCCATCTTCAATGAAGCCAACATCACCCTGATACCAAAAGCAGACAGGGACACAACCAAAAAAGAAAACTACAGACCAATATCTCTGATGAACATAGATGCAAAAATATTAAACAAAATTCTAGCCAACCGGATACAGCAGTATATCAAAAAGATTGTTCATCATGACCAAGTGGGGTTTATCCCAGGCATGCAAGTTTGGTTTAATATACGTAAATCAATCAATGTGATCCACCACATCAACAAAAGCAAGACCGAAAACCACATGGTCATATCAATAGATGCAGAGAAAGCCTTTGACAAAATACAACATCCCTTTATGATCAAAACACTACAAAAAATGGGAATAGATGGAAAATTCCTGAAGATAGTGGAGTCTATATATAGCAAACCTACAGCCAACATCATACTCAATGGTGAAAAACTGGAAGCATTTCCCCTCAGATCAGGTACTAGACAGGGCTGCCCACTATCACCATTAATATTCAACATAGTGTTGGAAGTTCTTGCCATAGCAATCAGGCAGGAGCAAGGAATTAAAGGCATACAGACTGGAAGACAAGAAGTCAGACTCTCCTTATTTGCAGATGACATGATAGTATACATGGAAAAACCTAAGGAATCCAGCAAGAAGCTTTTGGAAATCATCAGGCAATACAGTAAGGTGTCAGGCTATCAAATTAACATTGAAAAGTCAGTGGCATTCCTCTATGCAAACACTAAGTTAGAAGAAATTGAAATCCAGAAATCAGTTCCTTTTTCTATAGCAACAAAAACAATAAAATATCTAGGAGTAAACCTAACCAAAGAAGTGAAAGACTTGTATACTGAAAATTTTGAGTCACTACTCAAAGAAATTGAAAAAGACACAAAGAAGTGGAAAGATATTCCATGTTCATGGATTGGAAGAATTAACATCATCAAAATGAATATATATTACCCAGAGTCATCTACAGATTTAATGCTATCCCCATCAAGATCCCAAGCACATTTTTTAGGAGAATAGAAAAAATGCTACAAATGTTTATCTGGAACCAGAAAAGACCTAGAATTGCCAAAACAATCCTGAGAAAAAAGAACAGAACCAGAGGCATCACACTGCCAGATCTCAAACTGTATTATAGGGCCATTGTCATCAAAACTGCTTGGTACTGGAACATGAACAGACATACTGACCAGTGGAATAGAATTGAGAGCCCAGAAATGAGGCCCCACACCTATGGACATCTAATCTTTGACAAAGGGGCCCAGACTATTACATGGGGAAAGCAGAGTCTCTTCAACAAATGGTGTTGGAAACAATGGGTTGAAACATGCAGAAGAATGAAACTGAATCACTGTATTTCACCAAATACAAAAGTAAATTCCAAGTGGATCAAGGACTTGGATGTTAGACCGGAAACTATCCGATACTTAGAGGAAAATATTGGCAGAACTTTTTTTCTGCATAAATTTTAAAGACATTTTCAATGAAACGAATCCAATTACAAGGAAGACTAAGGCAAATATAAACCTATGGGACTACATCAACTTAAAAAGCTTCTTCACAGCAAAAGAAACCACTACCCAAACCAAGAGACCCCTCACCGAATGGGAGAAGATCTTTACATGCCATACATCAGATAAGAGTTTAATAACCAACATATATAAAGAGCTTGCCAGACTCAACAACAAGACAACAAATAACCCCATCCAAAAATGGGGGGAGGACTCGGACAGAATATTCACCACAGAAGAGATCTAAAAGGCCGAGAAACACATGAAAAAATGCTCCAAGTCTCTGATTGTCAGAGAAATGCAAATCAAGACAACAATGAGATATCACTTCACTCCTGTGAGAATGTCATACATCAGAAAAGGTAACAGCAGCAAATGCTGGAGAGGGTGTGGGGTCAAAGGAACCCTCCTGCACTGCTGGTGGGAATGTCAATTGGTCCAACTTCTGTGGAGAACAGTCTGGAGAACTCTCAGAAGGCTAGAAATGGACCTACCTTATGACCCTGCAATTCCTCTCCTGGGGATATATCCTAAGGAACCCAACGCATCTATCCAAAAAGATCTGTGTACACATATGTTCTTGGCAGCACAATTTGTAATAGCCAAAACCTGGAAGCAACCCAGGTGTCCACAACAGATGAGTGGCTGACCAAGTTCTGGTATATATACACAATGGAATACTACTCAGCTGTAAAAAATGGTGACTTCACCGTTTTCAGCCGATCTTGGATGGACCTTGAAAAAATCATGTTGAGTGAAATAAGTCAGAAACAGCAGGATGAATACGGGATGATCTCACTCTCAGGCCGAAGTTAAAAAACAAGATTAGAAAAGAAAACAGAAGTCGAACCTGAAATGAAATTGGAGTATTACACCAAAGTAAAAGACTCTGGGGTGGGTGGGTGGGTGGAGAGAATACAGGTCCATGAAAAATGGTGAATGAAATAGTGGGGGTTGTATTGTTAAATGGGAATCTGGGGAATGTTATGCATGTACAAACTATTGTATTTACTGTTGAATGTAAAGCATTAATTCCCCAATTAAAAAAATGTTCAAAAAAAATAATAATAACAAGATTCAGACACTACAGATTGAACATGGTGGATGAGGAAAAGGAGAAATTCTGTCTATCTGTTAGTAGAAAACTGACCACAGGTATGAAGATCCTGAGCTCTGGCTTTAGCCTTCTTTCACAGAACAAAATCCTCTAACTATGCCAGCCATCACGGATGTTTTAATGCCATGTCCAACTCTCTATATCCCAAATTAAACTTTTAAATCTTCATCCCAACTTCTTCTGAATTTCTAATTTCAGGAGAAGCCTGGGTACAAACTTTTCAGGTGAAAGGTTTTTTTCCCTGTTACTGCTACTAAATAAGTCACTAAGTTCTGTTAATTTTTTTTCGTGGGCAAATTTGCTTTCCTTCACACTCTCATTAGCTCACATAAAAGTCTTTGCTATATTCTCCCAAAGGCTTCCTTTCTTTAAATTCATCTCTCCTCTTATCTATTTATAATCCATTTCCAAAATACCTTCTTGAATACTTCCCTAGTTACCCCAACTTTAAGAGACACTTTCTGCTCCTCTAATTTGAACACTTACTGTATTCCAATTTATCTTCTAATTACCACTTAAAGTGCAGGCAATGATGTCTAATCAAGCATCAAGTAAGAACCAAATTCTAGACTTTCTTTGTAATCACTCCCAGTACATAGGTCTCTGGTGAGCATAGTATGTGTTGATTGACTAAATATAAGTCCCATCAGAATTTTTACCTTCCTTGAAGTTATAAGAGGCTTGTGCTATGAGTTTTGTACTAAGCTCTACTTGACCTCATATATGGAAAATTAGTTAATTTTCACTGAAAATTATCAACTTAGATTTTTCTATAACAAAAACAGTTTTTTTCTGGGTCAAGAGATAATCTACCTGGTGTAGAGTATGTGCCTTACCATAAGCGAAGCTCTGGGTTGGACCTTGGGCATGAATGCATTAGGGAAGGTAGAACAATGCCATGGTATCTCTTCTCTTTCTTTTTGTCTCTCACTCTCTCCTAAAACTAAAGAATGCACCAAAGCAAATAACTCCGGGAAAGGGAAGGAAAGGAGGGGGGCTTTGGGGTCCTGATGCCTGATGGTAGAAAAGGAGCTAAGAAAAGAAAGGAAAGGAAAGGGAGGAGAGGAGAGGAGAGAAAATGAAAGAAAAGAGAAGAAAAGAAAAGAGAACTAAAGAAAAAAGGGGGCTGGGAAAGTCACTGAAAAATATTAGGCATTCTCAAAGCCCTGGGCTTGTTCTCTGGTGCTACATAAATAAATGAATATCAGACACTTTCTGTACTAAAGATACTTGCTAACCACTAGCCTTTGACAAAGGTGTTAATGACCAACACCTCATCAAAGAGTGGTTTTCCTGTCCCTGGAAGCTCTTTTTTATAGGGACAAAGTATTATGAAACATCATGCAGACTCTATTC
The DNA here is from genome assembly GCF_950295315.1 of Erinaceus europaeus. Classification (NCBI taxonomy): domain Eukaryota; kingdom Metazoa; phylum Chordata; class Mammalia; order Eulipotyphla; family Erinaceidae; genus Erinaceus; species Erinaceus europaeus. The sequence continues at coordinate 36,794,733 of NC_080180.1, read as the reverse complement.
TTATGAATTCAAGACAAATCAAGTTTTTTTTTCTTTGTTTTGAAAGACCAATTCAAACCAGTGTGACTAATTTCTCTTTACAGAACAAGTTTATGCCATGCTAATTTATAAGTGCTCTTCTCACTTCGAGAAAACTGATTAATCTGTGTTTGAATGAATTGTTTCATGGCAGGAAGATACTTTTGAGAATACTCAGACCTGGACAGTAGGTGTGGGCTTTTAGTGCACAAGTATGTGGATAAAATTCTTCATCTGGTCAACCTAACTTTACCAGGGTGTTCAGAGAAGAAAAGCATCAGAACTAATCTAGAAGTAAAGACAATCAAAGTAAGAAGAAGGGGCCCAGAACTAACCTTGCCTCTCGCTGTCATTTTGAATCTGTGTCATATAGGTTTGCACAGACTAAATCCTCAATTGCCCTCCTTTTTGATTTGCCCTTCCCAGATCACAAGAAATGGCAGGACCCTGGACATGAGGGAATTGAACCCTGGCAGTCTAGGTTCTCTAGGTCAATGTGTCAATCTTTAAGCTTCAGAGTGTATCCTAACCAGTGGCAGAAGCTTTAGATTGTATCTTAACCAGTGGTAGAAGTAAAGCAGTCAGCAGCCTTCTAAGAGAACAGACTCATGGCCTCCCTGAATGCCTGTATGTTGGAGTATGAGAACAAACCCTATGAGATGTCAATAGTTTATATACTGGCTTTGCCACTGGTATATCTCATGCACACTAGAAAGCTTGCTTTGAAATAGAACTTCTTTCATGTGATGGACCTCTCTGATTGGGCTTCTAGGGACCAAGGACAGGCTCCATTATTATTCTTTTAAAAACCAATTTCAATTATCTTTATTTATTTATTTATTGGATGGAGAGCCAGAATAATGAGGGGAGGGGTGATAGAAGGGGAGAGACACAGAGATATACCTGCAGCACTGCTTCACCACTTGAAAAGCTTTCCCCCTGCAGGTGGGGGGCTGGGGGATTGAACATGGGTCCTTGAGCATTGTAACATGTGTGCTCAACCAGGTGCACCACCACCCAGCTCCTTATTATTCCTTCTTAAGGGAATGAATCGCTCAGAGGGAAGTGTCTCCTTAAAAAAAACAACTTTTTTAAAAATGCAGATTATGCATTCAAATACATTGCTTAGCCTATAACAATGAGTGTGATCTCTCGATTTGGGCTCATTTCCACTCATTTCACTCTAGTTCAAACCCTTTCTTGTGTTATTTTGAAAACGGAATTATACGTACAGTGGCTTAAGCTTGCAATGCCCTGCATCTGATGTGCAAATAGAGCATTCCATCTCAGTGTGTTCACCTGGAGAAAGACTTTATAAGGTAAATACAGTAGCAAGTAATACTTTCAATAGAACATATACAAGGCTGCTTGGCCCTTGTCAATTCTCCTGCTTTATTAAAGGATATGATATGATTGATATATGATATATGATATGGTATGATATGATAATCTCCGTACCCCACTGAGCTGGGAGGCAAAATGTTCTTAACAGGAAAAGTGCTGTTAAGCATTAAAAGAAAACTTCTGTGTAGAGACTACTGTTTTTAACTTTGTTGGGGGGAGGGAGCAGGCAATACATCTCTAACTGTGAAATTCAGTAAACTTTTAGACAAGCTCCTGAGAAATAAGAAATTAAATAGGTGCCCTGGTGTAAGATAGGTAGCCGCAGAAGTGAGTCACTGCTACAAAAACAAACAAACAAACAAACAAAAACTTCAGACTTCAGTGTGTGTGATGGACTTATAACTATCTAAGAGTATCAAAGAGGTGAAATAAATCTTTTTCATTTCTACAGATTCCTTTAAGGTTGTGTGTTTCAATTACTCTCCCACCCTAACTTTCTCTGGAAGCTCATCTGACATGGCTTTCTTTAAATAGCAATATGTGGAGGAAAGTGTCAGATAGCAATATGATATGTTTGCATCTGGTCCTTTTGGAAGAAAACATAAATGTTGGGGCCCCAGGATAAGGTAGACAGGAGAAAATAAGAGAGAAGGCAGACCCCTGCTCCTTCTATCTGTCTATTGGGATAAGAGAGGGGCATGAGAAGATTGAGTCTTTTAAAAGGTGTGAGCTGAATAAAAGGCCTATGTTGAGATGCCTTATACCCAATTATGCCTTTAAACTGAGGGTTCAGAGTACAATATTTTGTTTATTTGTTGTTTTAAGGAGTGGAAGTGGGGGATATTGTAAGAAGCAGGAGGCTTGTGAGGTACTTTGTTTACTTCTGTAGGCCCTGTCCTCTCTCAGGCCCAGCTAACTGACCATCAGTGGGGTGAATTTGCAGTAAGGATTAGGGAGAATGTTTTCTGTATATAATTCAACTTAAAGTCTGACCATAGTTTCTCAAAAAGCTGAAAAATATTCAAAGAAGCTCCTCAATTTCCAATAACCAAGTCCTCAGCAAATACATTTTTTAATGGTTTACCTAGGTTCCTTTTCTCAACAAATGTCTTTTTTTTTTAAAATCAAATGCAACCAATCCTTACACTTTTGTCTTTTTAAACCTTCAGAGGAATGGTGTAGGGACACAGAACTTTGGTGGTGGGAATGGTGTCAATATATACTCCTATTAATTTATAGTCCTATAAATCACTATTTAATCAATATGATAGAAGAAACATAGATTGAATGTCTCAAAAATTTTAATGCATAGACCCAAGTTCTGAGTATATATTCCCTCATTCTAAGCACTTAAGGCTTCAAATTGGTAACCTTATTGAATTAACAGTGGGATTAAATTGTTAATACATTTCTTTTTTTCAAATATTTATTTATTCCTTTTTGTTGCCCCTGTTGTTTTATTGTTGTAGTTATTATTATTGTTGTTATTGATGTCATTATTGTTGGATAGGACAGAGAGAAATGGAGAGAGGAGGGGAAGACAGAGAAGGGGAGAGAAAGATAGACACCTGCAGACCTGCTTCACCACTTGTGAAGCAACCCCCCTGCATGCGGGGTGCTGGAGGGTTAATACATTTCTAATAATAACTTTTTCTTTGAAGTATTAAATCACCTATAATCTTAGACCAGAGAGACCAGAAGCAACTGGTTGCATCACTTTATAAGATACAGCTATATGTAAATAGCATTACATGACATAAATCATGGTGAGATCTTATATGATACAGAAAATCCTAGCAATGGGATTTTCAAAGTCAACCAAATTTCCAAATAATTTGGTTATAATAATAACAACTATCTATTGCCTTCTTAAACTCTAAGATAGCAGGAACCTTCCCCATTCTCTACAAAACCTGTATTTCTCCCAGTCCTGGAACCTCTGGGGTGGAGCTCGTTTTCTAGCACTTCTCTTGATCCATACCAACTGATACAGTATCTGCTGGTCTCAACCTAATCAATGCAGTCAGTACTACCTGGACATGTTTCACTATGGATTGTATCCAGAAATGCCAGGTGTGGGATGTCAACCCTTCAACTCCATTACTCTGTCACCAAGTTGCAGATGCTACCATGACACCAACCAGACTTCCCTGGGCAGGCGACCCCACCAATGTGTCCTGCAACCCCACTTCTCCAGAGTCCTTCCCCACTATGCAAAGACAGAGACAGGCTATCAATGCCCATGTTCAGTGGAGAACCAATTACAGAAGCCAAACCTTCCACCTTCTGCACACCATAATGATCCTGGGTCCATGTACCCAGAGGGATAATTAATAGGAAAGCTTTCAAGGGAGGGGGTAGGATATGGAGCTCTGGTAGTGGGAATTGTACCCCTCTTATCCTATGGTCTTGTCAGTGTTTCCATTTTATAAATAAATATTTTTTAAAAAAATTTCTTTCCTAACCATAGGCAATAAATCTCTGATAGTGTTAATAGTTCTATCCTTCACATTTAAGTCTTTAGTCTACCTGCTTTGGGAATTAAAGTGATATTTACCTCATAGGACATGTTTGATAGTGTTTACCCTTTTACAATTTTACCCTTTTTTTTTTTTTACAAGTTTACCCTTTTACAATTTTTTACAATTTTTTACTTATTCTCCTCAATAGTTTGAGGAGAATAAGTATTAGTTCTTTTTTGAACGTCTTACAGAATTTGTTAGTAAAGCCATCTGGGACTGAGCTTTTATTCTTGGAAAGACTTTTATTTCTTTTTGAACTTTATTTATTGGTAGGCCACTAGGGTTTTATCTGGTTGTTTTTCTTTTTCTTTACTGGGAGATAAATGTTTTTATAGTCGACAGTAAATACAATAGTTTGTACATGCTTAATATTTCTTCTTTTTCTTTCTTTCTTTCTTTTTTTTTTTTTTTTTGCCTGCAGGGTTATTTGATAGGTCTCAGTGCCTGCACTACTAGTCCACTGCTCCTGGAGACCATTTGCTCCTCATTTTTGTTGCCCTTGTTGTTCTTATTGCTATTGTTGCCATTGATGTTGTTGTTGTTGTTGGATAGGATAGAGAAAAATTGAGAGGGGGGGAAGACAGAGTGGGGAAGAGAAAGTTAGACACCTGCAGACCTGCTTCACCACTTGTGAAGCAACACCCCTGCCGGGGGCTTGAACCGGGATCCTTACTCAAATGCTTGTGCTTCTCATCATGTGTGCTTAACCCGCTGCGCTACCACCTAACCCCAAATTTCTCATTTTTCCTCAAAACAATACAACCCCCAACCCTCTGCCATCCTGTTCCAGGACCTGAATGCCCCCACCCACCCACCACAGAGTCTTTTACTCTGGTGCAATACACCAACTCCAGTCCAAGTCCTACTTAGTGTTTTCTCTTCTGATCTTGTTTTTCAACTTCTGCCTGTGAATGAGATCATCCCATAATCATCCTTAAGTTTCTGACTTATTTCACTTAACATGATTTCTTCAAGCTCCATCCAAGATGGGCTGAAAATCGTGAAATCACCATTTTTACTCTGAAAATGTCCAATAGTTCTAGTTTATCAATTCATTTAGCTCCCTCCTTTCTTTATTGATTTTCTGCCTGGATGATCTGTCAAGTTCCCTACTGTTACTGTGTTGCTGTTAATATATTGCTGTAGCTCTTTCAGTAAATGTTTGATGTATTTAGATGGCCTCTCCTTGGGTGCATAGATGTTGATAATCATTAAGTCCTCCTGATTGATTGATACTCTGAGCACTAAGTAATATTCATCCTTATCTTTTTAAACTATATTTATTTTAAGGTCTATCATGTCAGATATGAGCATAGCTGTTCCTGCCCTTTTTTTGTGGGCCATTGGCTTGTATGATAGTTTTCCATCCTTTCACTTTGAGTCTGTGTTTGTCTTGTTGAGTTAGGTAGGATTCCTGCAGACAACATATAGTTGGGTTGTGTCTTCTGATCCATCTTCCTACTCTGTGCCTTTTAATAGATGAATTCAGGATATTGACATTTATTGTTATTATAGATTAAAGATATTTTAATGCCATTACTGTAGATTTTAAGAATGTTCTGATATATGGCATGTTTATGGAGAACTGATTGTTTATAGAAGACCTTTCAGAACTTCTTTCAGGGCAGGCTTAGTGACAGTTGATTCCTTCAACTGTTGCTTGTCTGAGGTTTTTATGCTTCCATCTAGTCTGAATGACAGTCTAGCAGGATACAGTAGTCTTAGTTGAAAGCCTTTCTCATTGAGCACTTGATAGTTATCTTGCCATTCCCTTCTGGTCTGTAGTGGCCTGTAGTCCTCTGTAGGTGACTCTTTGTTTTTCTTTTGCAGTCTTCAGGATCCTTTCTTTACCCTTATTCCTTTTCATTCTAAATATGATGTGTCCTGGGTCGTTTCTCCAATGTTTCTCCTTAGTTTAACCATTAATATAGTCTGTTATGAGGTCCTTCTCTTAGTACTGTTCAGTCCACTGATGACTCTTGCCTGGATTGACTTATGTCTAAGTAAGGTACTTAAAGAGTTTACAGTTGTGGAAATTAACACTTGTTTCTGTGTTATCTCAGTCCCTGAGTACAAGCATAGTGGCTGCTATAGCCTCTTTTGTTCTTTTTCTTCCCAGTAAGCTATGGTAGCCCAAGAGCTTTTTATCTTTGAGTAGGATTTTTTTAGCTTAATCACTCACTCCTGACCAAGGGATAAAGCAGAGTGGGGGAGAGATAGCACAGTGGTTATGCAAAGAGACTCCCACACCCCAAGGATCCAAAGCTCTGGCCTCAATTCCTCAATTCTGCTTTTCTGCCAAGCTCGGCAGCACTGCTGGGCCCTGTGCGTTTCTAAACTAGTCCCTTTTATAGTCTATAGGTTCTGAGGCAATTATTCACCATGTTCGCACTAGGAGAACAATGTGGAAAGGCTCCCATTATGCAGCCCCACTACTAGGCCACTGAGGTGTAGCTCTTCTCCTGAGTTTCCTGGTCGGTTCTCTGCCTCCCACTGTAAGGACAGGGCATCCCCCTTGTTGCTCCAGCCTCTGAGAGCAGTTGCAAATGGAGACTCACAGTTGCATTTGGTGAGTCTTAGGGGAATCCTCTCCTACCTTCAGCAGCCTTTTTGTTGGTAAAACAGACAGGAGTTGGCTCCTCAACTGGCAAACTGCCAAATTGTTACCAGCTGCTTGGAAGTAGATATGGGCTTTAGCCCCAGGAATCTCTCCTTGGGCTCCTATCTGTCCACTAGCCACACGTCTTTTCATTCACCAGTGACTTGGTGAGGTCCCAAAGTAGTCCCAGTCTCATCTTGTTGCAATCTAAGGTAATCTTTGATATTCCTTGTTCTTTAGAGAAGCTTTTCAACTGGGTAGAACTGGAGGTCTGGGTAGAGTTGTGGTCTCTGGATGTTCTGTTGACTTGGTGGACTCCCAAAGTAGTTCTAGTCCTATCTTGTTGTGGTCCCAGGTGGTCTCCTTCATAAAGATTTTAAAAATAATTTTATTAGTGATTAAATAATGATTAACAAGATTGTTAGATAACAGGGGTAGAATTCCACACAGTTCCCATCTTCAGAGTTCATGTCCCATCCCCTCCATTGGAAGATTCCTTGTTCTTCATACCTCTCTAGGAGTATGATGACCTAAATTCTTTATGGGGTGCAGAAGATGGAAAGTTTGGCTTCTGTAATTGCTTTTCTGCTGGACACAGACATTGGCAGATCTATTCATACCCCCATCTTGTTTCTATCATTCTTTAGTGGGGTAGCGCTTTAAAGAGGTGTTGTTCCAGGACACACTGGTAAGGTCATCTGTGCAGGGAGATCAGGATGGTGTCATGGTAGCATTTATAACTTGGTGGCTGAGAGGCAGTACCACCTCTCTTGGGAAGACTGTTGATGACTGACTCAATTTAAAAACTAGTGATTGGCTTGTTTAAGCTATCTGCTTCCTCTTGCATTAGGCTTGGAAGGTAGTATGAGTCTAAGAATGCAGCCATTCTTATTATCCAATTTATTCCCATAGATATGTTCATAATATTCATGTACAATTCTTTGTATCTCCCTATTTTCAGTTATAATTTCATCTCACTCTTTTTCTGTCCACAAGCTGCATGTGTCTGTACTCACCTGTAGTTTAGGTATTTCCTTTCTTTTTCTTTCTTTCTTTCTTTCTTTCTTTCTTTCTTTCTTTCTTTCTTTCTTTCTTTCTTTCTCTCTTCCTTTAATTTTTGTTAACTGTTGTTTTGTTGATTTAGACCCAGAAGTGATGCAACTCAGCTGTCACTCTCCCAGTTTGGCATTAGCAGTCCCTGAGTATGGCCTTCTAGTTATGAGTATCTCTCTCTCACTCCTTTTCTGTCCACAAGCCAAGTGTGTCTGTACTTACCTATGGCTTGGTGAGTTTCTGAAGAAATTCTAGTTGCATTTTGTTGAGTTTTCATGTGATTTTTCTTCTTTTTCCTACTTGACCAAGGAGAGTGAAATGTGGCTGATGCTAATATATAGCCATGCCTCTGCAAGTCCTCTGCTTTCCTACTAAATGTTTAATGACCTTCCATTGTATGGATATGCACATCTATCCTTTGGTTTCTGGTTTTCCACTTCTTTGCTTCTATAGAGCAGAGCTAAGGTGAAATTTCAGTGAGGAAACATTTTCAAATGTCTTGGGTAAATGTTCAACAGTTATAAAGTGTTATGAAATACATATCATATACGTTTACATTTAATTTTATAAGATGTTGCTGAGGAGTTATTCTGATGCAGTCTCTGCCCCCAGGTTTTACTACGCCCCGCAAAATCCTAGCATTGCCCCCTTCAACCAATCCTGGCCCTACACATCACCCCTGGTTGTCGCCCAATAAAAGGCCCCCTCACCCCCCCCCCCTCTGGGCTCTCAGCTCTCGCTCTCTGAGGTCTCGCTCCCTGCTCTCCCCCCCCCCCGTGGTCAGGTAGTGGGGACGGCCATTAACGGCTGGCTCCACGTGGTCTGATCCAACCCCCCCCATCCTATAATAAAGATTTGTGTACTCCTTTGCTCTGGACGTCTGCTCTCTTCTCCGTGGTGCAGCCCGACACCAGACCACCACAACAACATCTGGCGCCCATCGTGTTCCGTACCCACACCACGCCTGGCCTGAGGTCTTGGAAACCGCCCAGACACAGGCAAGTGGCATCCGCCCACTTCTGTGGCCCTGCGTTTCCCTCCACCATGGGAAATTTCTCGTTTTATGAGGAGGTGTCCCAGTCATTATCTCTTGACCTGGGACAGATTTGTGCTGTCATAAACGGTTTAATTTTCTCTACCCCTTGGATTTTTTTTAACTGTGGTCGCCACTTTCAAGATATGTAAAACGTGGTATGCCATAAGGATAAGTGACCTTGAGGCTGAGGTACGAGAGTTAAATCACATGTGCTTAAGACTTAGACTCCTAAGCGATCAGCGGCTAAACCCAAGAATTCCGTTCCCACAGACACGCGCACGCGGATACGTCACCATTAAGGGACCTAGTGGCTGAGATACAAGAGCTAAAGGATATTTTTTCAGCGTTTAAGGATTTTAAACCATGTGCAGTCCACCCCGGGAGCTCCGTCCCCTTAGATATGCGTTTAGTCTCCCCTGCAGCCACTACAACTGTTTCTACGGCACTTTCCACTTCTGTAGCTCCCTCTCCCGCACCATCAGACCAAATCCACACATTCCTGGTAAACTTGGCCCCTTCTAAATAAAACCCTCAGCCGTGGCAGCCATATTCCTCTCTCTGCCACCTCTCCAGATTCAAAGGAGGTCTCGAATCTTTACATCGGGCTCAACCTGATGCTGTTGACTGGCTATGGAAGAAGGGCAAATGCTAGAAGAAGTGTCTGTTGTGATTTCTCCTCTTTCATTTACTATCCGATTTATTTGGGTCTTCTCCCTTTTTTGTTTTGTGAGTCTGGCTAAAGGCTTGTCAATTTTGTTTACTCTTTCGAAGAACCAACATTTACTTTCGTTGATCTTTTGTATGGTTTTCCTATTCTCAATGTTATTTATTTCTGCCCTAACTTTAGTGATTTCTGTCCTTCTGGTTGCTTTAGGATTCCTTTGTTGTTCTTCTCTAGGTCTTTAAGATGTGCAATCAGGCTGTTTAGTTGTGCCTTTTCTTGTTTCCTAATGTGTGCTTGTATAGCTATGAACTTCCCTCTTAGGACTGCTTTAGCTGTGTCCCAAATATTTTGATAGCTTGTGTCTTCATTTTCATTGAACTCTCGAAACATTTTGATTTCTTCCTTGATTTCCTCTTTGACCCAGAAGTTGTTAAGAAGTGTACTGTTGAGCTTCCACATTTTGGCACTGTTACTAATCTTTTGTTGATTGTTAAGTGTTAGTTTAATTCCACTGTGGTCTGAGAAGATGCTTGGGATGATTTCAGTGCTCTTGAATTGGCTGATTCTGTCTTTGTGGCCTAACATATGGTCTATCCTTGAGAATGATCCATGTGGATTTGAGTAAAATGTGTATTCCAGTTTCTTGGGATGAATGACTCTGAAAATGTCCAATAGTTCTAGTTTATCTATCTCTTCATTCAGCTCCCTTATGTCTTTACTGATTTTCTTCCTGGATGATCTGTCAAGTTGAGATAGTGGGGTGTTGAAGTCCCCTACTATGATTGTGTTACTGTTAATATATTGCTGTAGCTCTTTCAGTAGAAGTTGGATGTATTTAGATGGCTTCTCATTGGGTGCATAGATTTCTTCTTCTAGCGTTTGCCCTTCTTCCATGCATAGATATTAATAATTGTTAAGTCCTCTTGATTGACTGATCCTCTGAGCATTAAGTAGTGTCCATTCCTATCTTTTTTAATCTTATCTATTTTAAAGTCTATCATGTCAGATATGAGAATAGCTGTTCCTGCCCTTTTTTTGTGGGCCATTGGCTTGTATGATAGTTTTCCATCCTTTCACTTTAAGTCTGTGTTTGTCTTGTTGAGTTAGGTGAGTTTCCTGTAGACAACATATTGTTGGGTTGTGTTTTCTGATCCATCTTCCTACTCTGTGTCTTTTAATAGGTGAATTCAGGCCATTGACATTTATTGATATCAAAGATTGAAGATATTTTAACGCCATTCTTGTAAAGTTTTAGAGTGTTTTGATATATGTCCTATTTGTGGTGGTCTGGTTGTTTATAGGAGACCTTTCAGAACTTCTTTCAGGGCAGGCTTGGTGATGGTTGCTTCCTTCAAATGTTGCTTGTCTGAGAAGGTTTTGATGCTTCCATCTAGTCTGAATGACAGTCTAGCAGGATATAGTATTCTTGGTTGAAAGCCTTTCTCATTGAGCACTCGATAGATATCTTGCCATTCTCTTCTGACCTGTAGTGTTTGTATGGAGAAGTCTGCTGCTAATCTTATGGGTTTTCCTTTGTAGGTGACTCTTTGTTTTTCTCTTGCAGCCTTGAGGGTCCTTTCTTTATCCTTATTCCTTTCCATTCTAAGTATGACATGTCTTGGTGTCTTTAGGTCTGGGTTAATTCTGTTTGGGACCCTCTGGGCTTCTTGAATCTTTATGTCTTTGGTGTTGTCTAGACTAGAGAAATTTTCAGCTATTATGGCCTGGAGAATGCTTTCTTCCTCTCCTTCTCTTTCTTCCTCTGGTAAGCCAATAATGCGTATATTGTTTCTTTTGAAGTCATCCCATAGGACTCTGTTGTTGTTTTCAGCATCTCTTAATCTCTTTTTGAGATCTCTTACTTCTTTTTTAGTTGTCTCTAATTCATCCTCAATCTTGCTAATTCTGTTTTCAGCCTCATACATTCTATTCTCTCTGCCCTCTACTGCTTTCTGGAGTTCATCTATTTTGTTGCCCTGCTCTGATACTGTTTTAGCTTGTTCAGCTAGTTGCCTTCTTAGCTCAGCAATTTCAGCTTTCAGCTCTCTAATAACCATGAGATAATTAGAATTTTCTTCATATTCTCATTTGCTGTTCCTACATTTCTGATTACAATTTTTTCAAATTCTTTACTCACTCCTGTTATTATTTCCTTAGCTAATGTTTGGATGTTGAACTCGTTGTTTTGTGCTTCACCCTCTGGAGGACTTTTAGCTGGACTCTTGTCCTGGTTCGAGTCCCCAATATTTTTTCTTGTTGTTTTAACCATTTTATATATTATGTTATGAGTTCCCTTTACCAGTACTTTTCAAATTATTGATCACTATTGCCTGGATTGACTTGTGTCTAAGTAATTTAATTAAAGGGTTTACCGTGGTGGAAGTTAACAGTTTTTTCAATCCCTGAGTTGGAGCTCAGTGGTGTAAAAGCCTCTTTTTTTTTTCTTCCCTGTAGGCTATGGGAGCCTGAGGGCTTTTAAACTATCAATCGGCTTTGTAGCTTAATCACTGACTCCTGACCAAGAGATAAAGCAGGGTGTGGCAGAGATAATGCAGTGGTTATGCAAAGAGACTTTCACAGCCCCTCAGCTATGCCACAGAGGTATAGGTCTTCTCCTGAGTTTCCTGGTTAGATCTCTGTCCCCTGGTGTCCCTCCCTGTTGCTGCTCCAGATTCTGAGGGTAGTAGCAATGGAGACTCAGAGTTGCACTTGGTGAGTCTCTGGGGAGTCCTTTCCTCCCTTCAGCTGTGCCCTTGTTGTGGAGCAGACTGGATGTGGTGTCTCCACTGATAAACTGTTGAACTGTTAGCAGTCACTTAATCTCTCCTTAGGCCCCTCTCTCCTCTCTGTCACCAGCCATGCGTGTTTGTACTCACGGGTGATTTACTGGGTTCCTGTGGTCATTCTAGTTCTGTCTTGTTTTGGTCCCGGTGGTCTCCTTTGGTATTCCTAGTTGATCCGGGAGAGGAGAGGAGAGGAGAGGAGAGAAAGCTATCTGCTGCTCGTAGCTCCGCCTCCGGAAGTCTAATCCCATTTGCATATTTTTAAAATAAACTCCATTCACATTATATTTGTTCATTTTAATCTAATTGTTTCTCTCCATGTGCTATATGGTTTCTCTATATATTTTGGGTATAAGTTCTTTCTCAGATGTGAGTATAGCAAATACTGCCTGCAAGTCTGTAGCTTGCCATTTCTTTTTTCTATTAGTGATTTAATATTGATATACAAAATTATGAGATAACAGGGGTATAATTCCACACCATTCCTCCCACCAGAGTTCTGTGTCTCTATTCCCTCCATTGGAAACTGCAGTAGTTCTCCCAAGGTCACAGATATGGGTTGACTATTATTTCTGATATTATACTATTACTATATGTAATATTTTATATTATTTTATTTTACTTTTTATTATGTAAATAAATATTTATATAAGTATATGTATTTATTTGCCCATTTTTCCAATGGCCCTGCATTCTCTTCCCCTCTAAGTCACACTATACCTCTCAATTTCTGGCTGTCTTTAACCAGTAAAGATAATAAAAATTTTAAAAAGAAAGAAAAGATATCTCTTTCTCTATTTATTAAAAGTTATGCTACTGACAATAAATAGTTAGGCCTATAGCTAATTGGGAAACTTGGGATTATAGAAATAATACTATATTTTTATGCCCAACTGATTTTTGACAAGGGTATCAAGTTTATTCAATACCATACTGCCTTGGTTACTTTTTTAAAAATATTTTTCATCTGGTAGAGAGAAATTGAGAAGGGGAGTGGGAGATAGAGAGGAAGAAAAAAAGAGACACCTGAAGCCCTGTTTCACCATCTTGAATCTTGCTACCTGCAGGTATAGACTGGAGGATTGAGCCCAGATCCTTGTGTATGGGAATAGCACTAATCACATGTGCAACAGCCAAGCCCCCAGAATACTGTTGCTTTACAGTGAGTTTGTTTAATTGGGAAATGTTATTTTTCTACTTTACTCTCCTTCTCTAAAAGTATTTTGTCTATAAAAGGTCTATTGAAATTCTCTATTAGTTTTATAATATGCCTGTCAGTTTCTAAACAAAAGTCCTTGGAATTATGATAGAGATTATATTTAGTCTATAGATTATGAAGTATTTTCATCTTATCAATGTTAAGTCTTATGCTCTTAAATGTTTCCATTTCTCTATGTTTTCTTTAATTTCTTTTAACTATTTTTATAGTTTAACAATGTTTATAGTTTTCAGGGTATAAGTTTGCACTTCTTTTGTTAAATTTATTTCTAAATTATTTTATTTTATTTTTTAAAATTTTTTAAATATTTATTTATTTATTCCCTTTTGTTGCCCTTGTTGTTTTATTGTTGTAGTTATTGTTGTTGTTGTTATTGATGTCATTGTTGTTGGATAGCACATAGAGAAATGGAGAGATGAGGGGAATACAGAGAGGAGGAGAAAAAGATAGACACCTGCAGACCTGCTTCACTGCTTGTGAAGCGACCCCCCTGCAGATCCCGGGAGCTCGAACCGGGATCCTTAAGCCGGTCCTTGGGCTTTATACCACCTGAGCTTAACCCTCTGCACTAAACCCGCTGTGCTACCACCTGACTCACTCTAAATAATTTAAAATTATTGTACATTGGAACTTCTCTTTTGTACTACTGTGGTTTCACTGCTCTGGGCTAACTTTTTCAGAATAGACCCAAAGAGAGATGGAAAGACAATACCGCTAGTGAGGTGGAGTTCAGGCTCAAACCTGGTTGAATCAATGGCAAAGTAGGTGCACTCTCCAGGTGAGCTATTTTGCTGACTGAACTTATTTTTTTTTTAATTTTTATTTTTGGATTGTTTGTTGCACAATTACTGAAATAAAAGTCATATATGCACATTTATCTTGTATCCTGCAATCTTGATGAACTTGTTGATAACTCTAGAAGTTTTCAGAAGATAATTTAAGAGTTTTCTATAAACAAGATAATGCTATTTACAATAAAAGTAGCTATAGTTGCTCCTTCCCAATCTAGATGGCTTCTATTCTGTCTCTGCTTGATAACCCTAAATAGAGCTTCCTGTACAATGGTAAATAGAAGTGATGAGACCAGGTATCTTTCTCCTGATCTTAGAGGGAAATCACCCAGTCTTTCCCTGTTTTTTTCCCCCTCTTTTTCCATGGGTTTGCCTTTTTCAGATTGTCATAAAGTTAAAGTGTTTGCTGCTTTAAAAGAAAGAAAGAAATTTTAAGTGCCCAGGAGCTAGCAATTGGTTCATCCAGTAGGGCACACATGTTGCCATATGCAAGGCCCTAGATGAAGCCCCGTGTCACCACATGGGGGCACCTGCAGTGTAGATGTTTCATGTGTGACAGATGGCCTCTCTTTCTCTTCCTCTCTCTCTGTCCCTCCCTCTCTCTTTCCTTGTCTCTTTGTCTTTCACCCTCTATCTAGAGGAAATTGACAAATGACTTCCACTGGGAATGGTGGTACCAGTGATAACCCTGTAGGCAAAATTAATTAATTAATTAAATTAAAATTAAAAAGACAGGTGCCTACTATTTACAATAGTTTCTCAAAAGTTCAGGAAAACAATATTCAGGGCTACAGGGCTTTCAGTTGTAGTCAGTCAAAAGTTCAATAGCTACTTGGTTTGAAGTTAAAACCTGCTTAAGTAGGAGTTGGGCTGTAGCACAGCCGTTAAGTGCACATGGCGCAAAGCGCAAAGACCAGCGTAAGGATCCTGGTTGGAGTCCCCGGCTCCCCACCTACAGGGGAGTCGCTTCATAGGCAGTGAAGCAGGTCTGCAGGTGTCTTTATCTTTCTCTCCCCCTCTCTGTCTTCCCTTCCTCTCTCCATTTCTCTCTGTCCTATCCAACAATGACAACATCAATAGCAACAGCAACAATACAAACAACAAGGGCAACAAAAGGGAAAATAAACAAATATAATAAAAAAAAAACCTGCTTAAGTGAGGTTGACAGGCTAGCTGAAGAGTTTAAGGTTAAGACAGTAAGCAGTATGGTGCATCTCAGACTCCATTTCAGGGCAAAGCTCATCTCTGATGCTTTGCTTCCTCCTCTTTCCATGTGTAGCAACATCACTACAATAAGATCACCTCCGAAAACTCTCACACTGGCAACATGGCTTTGGCTGCTGCATTTAACATCTTGAATAATTATAAATAACAATATGACATTAATAGAGATTGACTTTGAAGACCAGCTTTGTACTTAGTTTCCTTAAAACATTATTTATCACTGCACTGACCTTCCCAAGAAGTTGATAAAAAGTGGAGGAGGCGTATTCTTATCCAAGGCTGAGACTTTGACATTTCTCCCAGTCTACATCTGAGAGTTTCTGTGGGTTGGCATTCTGTCTGAAGGGGAACTGAGAGTTCTTGGATTTGTTGATTTAATTTCAGCAAATAGACTATACACTTCCAGTATGTCTGTATCTCCATCTTACTTTCCCTTCTTGGAGTTCCCTTTCAAATCTTAATTATAAGTATCATGAGCTCTGTGAGGATTCACAGAGATATTTGAGATAAGCTATCCCAAACAGAACTGACATCATCGCTAGAACTGACATTCCTCTTTTAGGGTCATCAGCCCCGCTAGATAATGTATTGATTGAAACAGTGGTGGAAATAAAATCTGAGCCACTGTACACTGGGAAACACTCTTCCCAAGCCCCCTGCCCCACACACACTTCTACCAAATCCCAGAAGTTTTATGCCAACCTTGTCCCATCATATAAATATCTTTCTTAGTTCAAAAAAGGCAACAGGAAGCCCATCTTCTCGGCCCACAGCAGCAAGCTTGGAAAACAGCAAGATAGTAGCAGGTTCTATAATGGTTATACTGGCTACACTGATCTTGTTGTTGGGCCCCTTGCTCCCCTGGAAAGCTGAGGCTGGCAGTTGTGTTGGTTACTCTGTTCTGCCCAGAATAACTGGAGAACAGTCCAGCATTATACTGATGTGGGTGCATGGGAGCCAAGAGCTCTTGACAAGCATTGTAATTAAAAAAGGACTCAAGTGTGCTCACAGCTTGCCTGTCCTTGCCAAGGAGTTGCATTTTGTTACTTCACTCTTATGGGGAGTCTTGAGTCTCTGGGTCAATGGGAGGTTTGAAGACATTTACAAATGACATTTCTGGGGAGTTCAACTGCTTCTCAGTTCCACATCTGCTTTGTCTTAGCTTAGAGACCAAAGTGGAGATGATTGCTTGATTTAAAAACAAAAAGCAAAACAAAACAAAACACCTTTCCCCTTTATTTGATAGGCCAGAGAGAATTTGACAGGGGAAAAGGAGAGAGACAAACAGATACCTGCAGTACTTGCTTTACTGCTAGTGAAGCTTCTCCTCTGCAGGCGGGAAGAGGGGTTGTTCAAATCAAGGTCCTTGTGCATGTTAACGTACTTAACTTGGTGCACCACATGGCAGTTCAGTAGCAAATATATATACAAGGTGGTAGGTCTATCCCTACCACTGCATTAAGTAAACAAAAAAATTAAGGGAGAAATCTCTGCACAAAACCTGGAGAGATTATATGGCGAAAATCTCCAGTGGTCTTCCCCGTGGTCTCCTGTAGAACATAACTCCTCAGCTGTCATGAGTCTTCTCAAATCTATATGCATATAGTCTCTGCCACAAGTATATCCAGCTGATTTGGACCTAATGCTTAAAATTTCAGTGCTGAAGCCAAATATACTGCCCACAAACCCACAAGTACTTCCAAGAAACTAAGGCAAACAAGAGTCAGTAGCCAGATTCCCTACAAGGAAGTGATGGTAGGGAAGCTGCCTTGGCTGGACTTTCTGAGTAGCGTGTAGCAGATTCCCTTTCTGAGACCAGGGTGAGTTAACTTGGTTCCTTCCACTCCTTGCTCAGAGATGGTATCCTCAGTCTCTGGCTCTCTCAAAACTCACCTCTTTCTCTTCTAAGTTAAAATCACCAAGCTTACCCTTTCTGCCCCTATGCGGTGCCACTCAGATTCTGATCCTTGATTCTGTCTCTTCACAAAATAAATGGTTTCCTAAGATGCATCCTTAAAGACCACTCTCAGGCAGTTTAGACAACCAAGTATTCTTATCTATTCATGACGAGCCCAGAGTTCTTTATTTGGAAGAAGGTCTTTGCTTAGTTTGTGTCCTTCTGTAAAGTAGGTATTTCTATTAAATCATATGACCTTTCCCCCCAAAACTCATGTCAAGTGGTATATTCTTCTGCATGTCAACTATTACTTCCTAGTACTAGGCCTAAGCAGTATCAGAAAGGATGTTTTCAGTTCTATTCTCTGACCACTAACAAGTAGAATGGTCATTGTTTTCTATGTTGTCAGAACCCCCATTACAAAGACCTCAAGCAGCAGAGCCATAGCCAGGTCTTTCTTCCATTCTTTCTTTTTTTTTCTTTTTCTTTGCCACCAGGACTATTTCTGAGATTCAGTACCTGAATGGCTCCACCATTCTTGGTGGCCATTTTTCCTTTTTCTTTCTTTTTGATAGAGGGTGTAAAATAGGAAGAGAGAGATAAAGAGAGATACCTGCAGCATTGCTCCACTTCTCATGAAACTTCCCCACTGTGAGTAGGAATGAAGAACTTGAACCCAGTCCTTGGGCATGACAATATGTCTGTTCAACTAGGTAATCCATCCACCTGTACCCCAGAGCTGTTTATTCCATCTGCAGCAGCTCTGCCATGCTTCTCCCTTTCTTCCCAGGGGAGGAACATTTGTTCAGAATGAATTTTTTCTGAGGTCATAGACTTCTCTATGGGATGCTCTGTGATCTTCAGTCTTTGTATCCAGTGTGGTGCTTGCACAGGTAAAACATTTGGGAAGGGTCAGTTTTAGAGATGAGGGTTATAAGCATGGCCACTTACGTTCCAGTTAATTGCCAAGCTGGGTGCTGAGAAAGCTAATGGTGGGGGAGGGGGGTGCAAGTGGTGGTACACTAGGTTATGTACATAAAGTACAAAGCACTATGGCCTAAGCAAGGATCTGGGTTCAAATCCCAGCTACCCACCTACAGGGGGTATGCTTCACAAGCAGTGGAGGAGGTCTGCAGGTTTCTGTCTTTCTCTCTTCCTTTCTGTCTCTCCTTCCCCTTTCAATTTCTCTCTGTCCTATCCAATAAAATGGAGGGGAAAAAAAAGTTCCAGGAGCAGTAGATTCATAGTGCTAGCACAGAGTCCCAGCAATAACTGTAGGAAAAAAGGGGGAAGGGAAGGTAATGGGACAGATAAGGGGCCACACTTACCCTCTGAATCAAATTAAATTCATTGCCTCCAAGAGCCATTTTAAAAATTATGATGAAGACCAAGAGAAACGGGGGTGGGGTGGGGGGGAGACCTATAGCATGCTCCATCACTCGTGAAGCTTCCCCTTGTAGGTGGGTGGAGACTAAGGACTTGAATCCAGTTCCTCACATATAGGAACTTGTGTACTTTACCAGTTGCTCCACCACCCAACCACCTCTAGCTTTTTAACTTGAGCATTTGTAACACAACCTTTGCCAATACATTTTCATTTGTCTCCATATCTTTTCATAGATCCTCCCTTGTTTCCCTTTTTATTTTTTGATGGTGCCAGGGCCTCGAACATATACAGGGAGCTTTTGATCCCTGATCATTTTTTTTTTATTCAGATAGACAGAAGGAGAGAGGTGGAGGGAAGGAAGGAGAGTTACTGCAGCACTGGAGTTACTACTTATACCACAGTTTTTTTCATGTGACATCTGGGCTCAAGCCTGAACTACATACATAGCAAGGCACAGGTCTACCCACTGTGCTATCACTACATACCTCATTTCTTCATTAAAATTTTATTTATTTATTTAACAAGGGAGAGAACCAGGACATCACTCCAGCATACATTGCTCTGGGGACCAAATTTGGGACTTCACACATCTGAGTTCTACATTCTACCACTCAGCTTCTTGAGCAACTTAGTAACTCAGTTCTGAAAGCAATGCACTATTATATGAATGTTCACTTGCTTACCTATTGAAGGACATTTTGATGCTTCCAATTTTAGATTATTATGAATAATGCTGCTGTAAACATTCATGTGCAAGTCTTTGTAACATGTGTGCTCAATCAGCTGTGCCACCACCTGGCCCCATGTGTAAGTCTTTGTATAAACAAAATTTCAAATTAACTGGGTCAGCACCTGAGGTCACCTATGACCTGGGTCATAGGCTAAGATTAAATTTAACTCTATAGTAAACCATCAGACTACCTTCCAAGGTGGGTACCATTTTGCATTTAACTTGTAATGTATGAAAATCCCTATTGCTTCACATCTTAGTCTGCATTTGGTATTGCCAGTTTTCCTTTATTTGAGCAGTTCAAATAGACGTTTTGCTTATTTAGTTTGCAATTCCTAATGACTGGTGGTGTCTTACACCCTTTTATATGTTTATTTGTTATTCATGTATCATTGATAAAATGTAGTTTTACATAGTTTGTTTATTCTTTGATTGGGTGGGTTGTTCCCTTAGTGATAAGTTTTAAAGATTCTTTGTGCATTTAAGACAAGTCCTTTATCAAATATAAATTGCAAATATTTTAATCAACCTCTTATGTTTTCACTTTAATCAGTACCTTTCATGGGGTTGTTTTTGTTTGTTTGTTTGTTTGTTTTGCTACCAGCTTTATCTCTGGGGCTCAGTGTCTACATGACAACTCTATTGCCCCTAGAACACATTTATTTTTTTTTTCATTTTTCTTCAGATAAAAGGTGGTAGACATGTTAGAAAAGAGTGAATGAAAATGGAGGAGGGGGAGGGAGAAGAAGGAGAGAGGGGAGAAATAAATATATATGGAGAGAGAGAGAGAGAGAGGAAGAGACAGAGAGAGGAGAAGTGCTGTCCCACCATTCTTCCCTGCAGGTGGGAGACCAGGGCTTTGATTCTGGCTCCTTGTAATGTGTGCACTCTACTGAATGTGCTGCCACCTGGCCCTGAACTTACCTTTCTAATTTTCATAAAAGCTAATGTCATTTTTTTCCTTTCATTTATCACTCTCTTGGTTTTGTACTGCAAAAATTCATCACAAATCCAAAGTCAACTATGTTTTATTCTAGAAATTTTACAGTATTTTATTTTGTATTTAGATCTATAATAATTTTTGAGTTAGTTTTGTTAAGTGTGTGCCTCAGTTCTCTTTCTCTCTTTCTTTCTTTCTCTCTCTCTTTCTCTCTTTGTTTTTCTCTCTCTCTCTTTCTCTTTATTTTCGGTATATGAACATCTAATTGTTTCAGTATTGTTATTTTGAAAAGACTATTTTTTCACTCTTTAGTCTCCTTTGCTCCTCCTTTGTTAAAGATCAATTGACTGTATTTGTGTTGGTCTATTTCTAGGCTCTCTATTATGTTCCACTGAAGTGTTTCTATTCTTTTCCCAATACCACTCTGTCTTGATTATTTGTAGTTTTACAGTAAGTCTTGAGGTCAGATAGTGCCAGTCCTTCAGCTTTGTTCTTGGGCAGTATTGTGTTGGTTTTTCTGGGTCTTTCGCCTTTATATTGTACTTCAAACTTCTTTGATTTAAGGCTTACCTCATAGACTTATATAATCATAGCTTCTAAATTAATCATTCACTGTCTTTCCTTAGGTACAGCTAAAGTCACTTCAGGGCTGCTTGAAAAGGTTTTTCCAAGTTGTCTTAACTTTTCCATCTGAAAGTTTTCCTCCACTATTAATTTTATATAAAAGATGTAGTTTACTTTAGTCTTCATCATCATGAACTAGAGGATACTTAAGGGAAAGTACCATTGTTTGCAAAATATATATACATATTTTTGAAAAGCTTCTTAGGAAAGAAGGGGAATACCTGAAGTAAGACAATGAAGATGATGGCAATATTACCTGGCTAAAACTAGATGATTCTCTTCACGCCCCAGAGGATCCAGAGAGAAAGAAAGAATGAGAAAACCAGGAGGAATGAACAGATGAAATGAGACTGAGATCTACATTTGATAATGTAACCAGCAGAAACCCTGCAATGTAAGGTTAGGGACTTGAAATGCTTTTGATGAATTTGAAAATCTTTGTGTTGTTGTAATACAGCACTCATTTTTGTCTCTCATGTCAACTTATTTTCAGTAAAGTCTACAGAGCTTATGAATACTTTGTGTGAAATTTTTGTTTTGTTTGAGGAATTCCAGAACTTGAGTTTAACTTCTTCCATGAAGGATAGGTATAGCACCTGGGGAGACTAAGAATGAAATGAATCCACTTGGAATTAGCAACCATCTTGCTGAAGGCTTGCATTTTGATGGGGTATGAGGGGGAGTTTGAGTTAAATTGTTTTGACTTTCAAAAGGCCAGAGATCCCAGCTATGCTAGCATCTTCACTGTACATATTACAGTAAAGATGCTTTTATGGTTCTTATTACCCCAGCAGCATTATTTAATCTGTTAGCACTCTTGTGAAGCAAAATCCTTCCTTTAGATGGTACAAGTTTAGCTTATATTGGGTTGGACATTGTGACAAATTACTGGGAATCTGCTGTAAAATTTCTTCTATGCCAACTTAAATCTAAACTTTTCACATTTATATTATGATAGAAAGGATCTGACAGCTTCAAAAAGGGAAAGAAATTATTAAAGGCATTCTAATAGAGTTGAACAAGAACTTTGAGGTTACAGTTGAGGTACTTGAGGTGTAAAGAAGTGAATAACTTTCTTAAGGTCACATGGCCATTGACTAATCAAATTCATGAGGTCATTTGAAAGAGAAAACTCTTATTTTTCCTTGCTTGAAGAATATCTACCATGAGCCCCCTTCCTACTGTACTCAAAGATCTAACTTGGTTGTGGAAAATAACTTGACTAGCTCAAGAATGTATATGTCTTTAGCTTTTCTTCCCTCTTTTAATAGACTACTGGAGGAAAAAAAATGCCAACATGGTCATAAAACATTGGAATTTAGTTTATTTGAAACCTTCCCCCTTAAAGTCCAAATCTTGGCAGGGGGCTTTAATGGTGGGTAAGTTGGGCTGTCTGCTCTCCCCCCATAGTGCTTCTCACAAGACTGGGGATAAATGAAAACTAGTCACTATGTGTTTCACTTTTGTTTTCTGTGTAAATAGTTGTCTTATCTGAAATGACCTTTTCCCAAAAGTTAATAGCTATAAATTTTTGTAACTAGACACATTTAGAAATGCTTCTTAGCTATTTTTGTTGATTTACTTTCTTTGTATTTGTGCAATCCAGCTTTGGGCATGAAAGCAAGCAACCCTGGTCTCTAGTTCTCCACCTCCAATGAGTTAAACTTAGAAGACATAGTACTGCTACTGTGGGAAAAAAACCCATATGGAATCCTGTGGAAGTATAGCTCTTCCCAGGAAAAATTACTATGTCTTTAAGATACAGTACTTGTCTTCAATTCCCTTGGTATAATTTTAGTTTGCATTTTCCAAAATCTTCTCTGAAATCTGTAAATGTATGTACATATGCATTTATTTATCTACCCATCTTTGATCTGCAATTCCAATGCCCAACAATATGGTGGTTGTATGCTGTAAATAATTCACTCAATAGGATATTAAAAGACCACAAGAATAAAAGCAAATACCATTTGCTATGTAGTTTCATGGAAAATACATGTGAAATAGGTTGTGTATGTTTAATTATAGTATAAAATGTAAATATTAGCCATTTTCTTAAAAAAAAAAAGATAAAAGTGAGCGGTTCTTCTTCTTCTAGCGTTTGCCCTTCTTCCGTAGCCAGTCAACAGTGTCAGGTTGAGCCTGGTGTAAAGTTTCGAGACCTCCTTTGAATCTGGAGAGGTGGCAGTCATTGACTATGTGGGTCATAGTCTGTCTGTAGCTGCAGGGGCAGTTCGGGTCATCTCTGGCTCCCCAGCAATGGAATATAGCGGTGCACCGGGCATGGCCTGTTCGATAGCGATTGAGGAGGGCCCAATCATAACGTGCTAGGTCAAAGCCGGGTTGACGCTTGCAGGGGTCTGTGATGAGGTGTTTGTTCTTTACCTCAGCTGACTGCCAACTCTGTTTCCAAGAGACTGGAACAGAGAAGTTCAGTGTAGGCATAGGGGACCAGATTGGGTGACGAGACGTCAAGCGTTGGACAGGTTGGGCAAAGATATCCGTGTATATTGGCAGGTCCGGTCGAGCGTAGACGTGGGAAATGAACTTAGATGATGCCGCATCCTGACGAATATCTGGCGGGGCGATATTGCTAAGAGCTGGCAGCCAAGGAACCGGGGTGGAACGGATGGTTCCAGAAATTATCCTCATGGAGGAATATAATTTGGAATCGACCAAGTGGACATGGGGGCTACGGAACCATACTGGGCCCCTGACTCCCCACCTGCAGAGAAGTCGCTACACAAGCGGTGAAGCAGGTCTGTAGGTGTCTATCTTTCTCTCCTCCTCTCTGTCTTCCCCTCCTCTCTCCATTTCTCTCTGTCCTATCCAACAACAATGACAACAATAATAACAACAGCAATAAAAAAACAACAAGGGCAACAAAAGGGAGTAAATAAATATTTTTTAAAAAAGAAAAAGAAAAGAGAGCCAACAAGAAAGCTTACTTGGATAGCACTTAGCTTTGTCATGCAGGAGACTAAGGT
Source organism: Erinaceus europaeus (assembly GCF_950295315.1). Lineage (NCBI taxonomy): Eukaryota > Metazoa > Chordata > Mammalia > Eulipotyphla > Erinaceidae > Erinaceus > Erinaceus europaeus. The sequence continues at coordinate 36,770,915 of NC_080180.1, read as the reverse complement.
TCAAATTAGGTATCCACCATACTGAAGGAAATTTTGGTGCTATGGTGTCTTCCTCTGTCTTTCTGTCTGAAAAAATAAGCCTGGAGAGGGGTAGCCCCAGTGAAGATCACGGAGGTGAAGAGAGGGGTCTGTGGGACCTTTAGGCTCCTGGTGTATGTTGACAGAAAGAGTCCTAAATTGAGGGTGAGAGTGTTTGTAGACTATATCACAGGGAGATGAGCAATTGAACTCATGTGTCAACAATGTAACCCTTTTTTTTTTTACATGTAAGAAAAGTACTTAGTAACCACTTTGTGGAATCATGCAGGTACCAAATCCCAATGATAAGCCTAGTTTGAAAAAGTAATAAAGGAAAAACAATTCTCAGTTTATCACTGCTCACTGCAGTGGAATAGCATAATGCCAGAGATGATGATCGTAGTGTGGAAGTGCTCGTGTCCCATGAGGAGCTGGCCAGTCTTGCAATGATGTTATTCCTCGCGCCCACCTTTGCTGCAGTTTTTATGAGATGTTCATGAAATGACAGAGTGCGATCTAGAGTAACGCCAAGATAGACTGGATGGGCTTCATGCCAGATTCTCGTATCGCCAAGCTGCACATTAAGCTCATGCAAGGCCGAGGCATGGTGTAGATGGAAAACAGATGATACCGTTTTTGCAGTGCTAGGGATTAGTCGCCATTTTTTACAGTAATCAGATAACAGAGACATGTCTTTCGTGAGTGTTTCCTTGAGGATGTCGAACTTGGATGCCTGAGTTGCACAGCAGATGTCATCGGCGTAGATGAACTTCCTTGAAGAAGTTTCTGGGAGGTCATTGATGTAAATATTGAATAGCGTAGGAGCCAGAACAGAGCCCTGGGGGAGGCCACTTGAGACAAGTCTCCATCTGCTAGACTTGTCACCCAGATGCACCCGGAATCTTTTGTTTTGGAGAAGAAACTATATAGTGTTGGCCACCCATGGAGGCAGGCATCTTGAGATCTTGACTAGGAGACCACGGTGCCAGACCATGTCATAGGCTGCTGTGAGATCAACAAAGACAGCAGAGACAGCGCCACCTGCGCTTAACCCACTGCGCTACTGCCCGACTCCCTTCATTTTCTTTTTTATAGAGCATGTGAGAAAGAGAGGAGAGGCACCTTTAGCACTGCTGTTGAAACTCTCCCCTCAACTCCCTACAGGTGAGGAACCGGAGTTTCAATATGGATCCTTGTGCATGGTAACATATGTAATCTACTGGGTGAACCACCATCAAATCCCAACAATTTGTACAAACCTGTGATGTACAGGATTTATCTCACTTAATCCTTAGAACCACCCTATCTACTCAAACCCTCAGTCTAATATTCTCCAACTGAATTCCTTTGTAGGTTGCTACCTTTACTTTGAAATAAACATTTGGGGGGGGGTTAGAGGAAGAAGGTTATATAGAAATGAAGACTCAACAGTACTGGAGACGCTACGGTGGCTACAAGACTGGATTTGCAAGCCCAAGATTCCAAGTCTGATCCCTGGCATTGCACATGCTGGAGTGACCCTCTAGTTTTCTCTTCTCAATATTAAGTAAATACTTTTTTTCTTTACAAAAGATGAAGACTTTTGTCTCAAAAGATGAAATAACTTGTTTGAGATCACACAGGTCTTATGAAAGCACAACTAAAGCTGCAGGTTAGTTATAATGCTAAAAGCACTGAAATGTTTATATCAGTCTGCATTTTGAAGAAACCAAACAATTACTGATTTAGTAAAGAGCTTAGACTACTTAGCTTAAATTAAAGCAAGTATGAATTTTCTTTTTTCCTCTCTTTCTATAGTCACTGGGTTACTACTCTGACTTGAGAGAAGAAAGCTAGACATTACAATAGAGAGACTATGTTATCTCCTGGATATCTGTTCCCTAGACAACAATATGCATGTTCTATTTTTAAAAAGGGAAACTAAAAGCAGGATCTGACTAAATTGAAAATAGGGCACCAAAGTAAAAACCTTGTGGTGAGGGGGAGGGTGGACATGCGGCTTGCTGGGCCAGTGGGGGTGGGTGGGTGGGATGGGACACAGTCTTTTGATGGTGGGAATGGTGTTTATGTACAATCCTAGTAAAGTGTAGTCACATAAATCACTAGTTAATTAATATGAAAAGGGGGAAATTAATTGTATGTCTCGAAGTTTTTCAAAACAGAAACTGAATCTTTTCAATATATAGGCTGTGTATTTGATATGCGGACTCTCTCAAAAGCCTAGAACAAGTAGATCAGAAGCAACCAATGGCACAGCTATATACAAGATACTAGGTACTATACAGCAAACCCTAACAAAAAGACTTTTCAAAGTTAACCCAATTACCAAATAATGTGATGATAACATTAACTATCCATTGTATTTTTGAACCTCACACTTCCACTATAGAGCCTATATTTTCCCTAGTCCTGGAACCTTAGGATAGGGCCCACTTTCTCGCATGCCTCTCCCAATCCATATAAAATAATATTGCATCTGCCGATTGCAACCTAATCAACGCAACGATTGCCACCTCAGCATGCTTCAGCTCAGACTGTGTCCAGAGACTTCACATGTGGAATGACAACCCTTCAACTTCATTACTCGGGTGAGACCTTTCCTTTCATAGTATTCTCTAATTCCATCGCAGGTGGTTCACTTTCTAAACAAAGTCTCAAAACCTTGATATAGACCAGGTTCTGTGAGAGAGAGCATACATTCACACGTATCCATAAACTAGTGCAAAATATATTCCTGAAAGCAGAAGTACATTAGAGTTAGCAGTGAGTAGCTCCGTAACACTTCCTCTCCACTATTCCAGCCTTTGGGTCCATGATTGCTCAACAATTTGTTTGGCTTTGTATGTTTTTTTTTTTTAATATTTATTTAATTTATTTATTCCCTTTTGTTGCCCTTGTTGTTTTATTGTTGTAGTTATTATTGTTGTTGTCGTTGTTGGATAGGACAGAGAGAAATGGAGAGAGGAGGGGAAGACAGAGAGGAGGAGAGAAAGATAGAAACCTGCAGACCTGCTTCACCGCCTGTGAAGTGACTCCCCTGCAGGTGGGGAGCCGGGATTCGAACCAGGATCCTTATGCCGGTCCTTGTGCTTTGCGCCACCTGCGCTTAACCCGCTGTGCTACAGCCCGACTCCCTTGGCTTTGTATGTTAACTCTCTTTTCAGCCACCAGGTTCCAGATGCTATCAGGATGCCAGCCAGGTTTCCCTGGACTGAAGACCCCACCAATGTGTCCTGGAGCTCCTCTTCCCCAGAGACACACCTTACTAGGGAAAGAGAGAGGCAGACTGGGAGTATGGACCGACCAGTCAACGCCCATGTTCAGCGGGGAAGCAATTACTGAAGCAGACCTTCCACCTTCTGCAACCCACAATGACTCTGGGTACATGCTCCCAGAGAGTTAGAGAATGGGAAAGCTATCAGGGGAGGGGATGGGATATGGAGATTGGCTGGTGGGAATTGTGTGGAGTTGTACCCCTCCTACCTTATGGTTTTGTTAATTTATCCTTTCTTAAATTAAAAAAAAAAAATTTAAATTATTTATTTATTTTCCCTTTTGTTGCCCTTGTTGTTTTTCATTTGCTGTTGCAGTTATTATTGTTGTTTTTCCCCTTTTTTATTTATTTATTTAAGAAAGGAGACATTAAAAAAGTCATAGGATGGGGGGTACAACTCCACACAATTCCCGCCACCCAATCTCCATATCCCATCCCCTCCCCAATACCTTTCCCATTCTCTATCCCTCTGGGAGCATGGACCCAGGGTCGTTGTGGGTTACAGAAGGTGGAAGGTCTGGCTTCAGTAATTGCTTCCCCGCTGAACATGGACGTTGACTGGTCGATCCATACTCCCAATCTGCCTCTCTCTTTCCCTAGTAGGGTGAGTCTCTGGGGAAGCAGAGCTCCAGGACACATTGGTAGGGTCTTCAGTCCAGGGAAGCCTGGCCGGCATCCTGATGGCATCTGGAACCTGGTGGCTGAAAAGAGAGTTAAAATACAAAGCCAAACAAATTGTTGAAGAATCATGGACCCAAAGGTTGGAATAGTGGAGATGAAGTGTTGGGGGGGTACTCACTGCAAACTCTAGTGTACTACTGCTTCCAGGTATATATTTGCCCTAGTTTATGGATACCTGTGACCATATGCTCTATCTCCTGGAACCTGGTCTATATCTAGGTTTTGGGACTTTGTTAGGAAGTGAACCACCTGGGATGGAATTAGAGAATACTATGAAAGGAAAGGTCTCACCCGAGTGATGAAGTTGAAGGGTTGTCATTCCACATTTGAAGTCTCTGGACACAGTCTGAAGTGAAGCATGCTGGGGTGACACTCGTTGTGATGATTAGGTTGCAATCAGCGATTAGGTTGCAATCAGTGGATGCAATATTATTTGATAAGAATTGGGAGAAGCATATGGGAAAGTGGGCCCTACCCTAGGGTCCCAGGACTGGGGGAAATTTAGGCTCTATAGTGGAAATGTGAGGTTCCTGCTGTCTCAGGGTTCAAGAAGACAATGGATAGTTACATTATTTGGTAATTGGATTAGCTTTGAAAAGCCCCTTTGTTAGACATACAATCAATTTTCCCCCTCTCATATTAATTAAATAGTGATTTATATGAATACAATTTAATAGGTATGTACATAAACACCATTCCCATCACCAAAAGATTGTGTCCCATCCCACCTCCCCACCCCCCCCACCCCCTCTGCCCCCCCCCCCGCTGGCCCAGGAAGCCGCATGTCCACCTTCCCCCTCACCACAGGGTTTTTACTTTGGTGCCCTATTTTCAATTTAGTCAGATCCTGCTTTTAGTTTCCCTTTCTGATCTTCTTTCTCAACTTCTGTTTATGAGTGGGATCATCCCATACTCATCTTTATCTTTCTGACTTAGCTCACTTAACATAATTCCTTCTAGCTTTGACCAAGATGGGTCAGAGAATTTGAGTTCATTGTTCTTAGTAGCTGCATAGTATTCCATTGTGTATATATACCACAGCTTTCTCAGCCACTCATCTGTTGTTGGGCTCCTGGGTTGCTTCCAGGTTTTAGCTATTATGAATTGTGCTTCTATGAACATAGGAGTACACACATCCTTTTGGTTGGGTGTTATGGAGTCCTTGGGGTATATCCCCAGGAGAGGTATTACTGGGCCATATGGAAGGTCCATGTCTAGCCTTGTGAGAGTTCTCCAGACTGCTCTCCACAGAGGCTGGACCAATTTACATTCCCACCAGCAGTGCAGAAGGGTTCCTCTGTCCCCACAGCCTCTCCAGCATTTGTTGCTGCTGTCCTTTTTGATGTATGCCATTCTCACAGGGGTGAGGTGGTATCTCAGTGTTGTCTTTATTTGTATTTCTCTGACAATCAGCGACCTGGAGCAGTTTTTCATATGTTTGTTAGCCTTTTGGATCTCCTCTGGAGTGAATGCTCTCTTTATGCTCTCTGCCCATTTATGGGTGGGGTCATTTGCTTTTGTGGTGCTAAGTTTGCTGAGCTCTTTGTATATTTTGGTGATTAGTCTCTTGTCTGATGTATGGCATGTGAAGATCTTCTCCCATTCTGTGAGGGGTCTCTTTGTTTGTGTGATAGTTTCTTTGGCTGTGCAGAAGCTTTTCAATTTGGTATAGTCCCATTTGTTTGTTTCTGCTTTAGTCTTCCTTGCTATCAGGTTTGTTTTATCAAAGATGTCCTTGAGGTTTAGGTGGGAAAGTGTTTTACCAATGGTTTTCTCTAAATATTTCATTGTTTCTGATCTAACATCCAGGTCTTTAATCTATTTGGATTTGATTTTTGTTTCTGGTGAGATAAAGTAGTTCAGTTTCATTCTTCTGCATGTTACAACCCAGTTTTCCCAGCACCATTTATTGAAGAGTGCCTCCTTCTTCCATTTAATCCTTTGGGCCCCCTTACGAAAGATTAGATGTCCATAGGGGTCTACTTCAAGTTTTATTTGTGTTTCCCCTTTCTCTTCTTGTCGATGAAGTTCTACCATATGTGAGGTAATTGTTATTCATCCTTCTCTTTCTGGCTTATGATTCCTTCAAGCTCCATGCAAGATGAGGTGAAAAAGGTGGCTTTTGTAATTTTTAACAGCTGAGTAGTATTCTATTGTGTGTATATACAACAAATTTTTTTAGTCACTTATATATCATTGGACCCTAGGTTGTTTCCATGTTTGGGCTATTACAAATTGTGCTACTATGAACAGGTGCACATCAATCTCTTTGGATGGATGAGTTTGTTTCCTTAGGATACAGTGACCAGTAAAATAGAACCAAAAGCCCAGAAATAAGCCCCCACACTTATGGACATCTAATTTTTGACAAGGGGGGCCAAAGCATTAAGTGGAGAAAGAAGACTTTCTTTTTTTTTTTTAAATAATTTATTTCTTTATTGGGGAATTAATGTTTTACATTCAACAGTAAATACAATAGTTTGTACATGCATAACATTCCCCAGATACCCATTTAACAATACAACCCCCACTATGTCATTCATCATCTTTCATGGACCTATATTCTCCCCACCCACCCACTCACCCCAGAGTCTTTTACTTTGGTGAAATACTCCAATTCCATTTCAGGTTCGACTTGTGTTTTCTTTTCTAATCTTGTTTTTCAACTTTGACCTGAGAGTGAGATCATCCCATATTCATCCTTCTGTTTCTGACTTATTTCACTCAGCATGATTTTTTCAAGGTCCATCCAAGATCGGCTGAAAATGGTGAAGTCACCATTTTTTACAGCTGAGTAGTATTCCATTCTGTATATATACCACAACTTGTTCAACCACTCATCTGTTGTTGGACACCTGGGTTGCTTCCAGGTTTTGGCTATTACAAATTGTGCTGCCAAGAACATATGTGTACACAGATCTTTTTGGATGCATGTGTTGGGTTCCTTAGGATATATCCCCAGGAGGGGAATTGCAGGGTCATAAGGTAGGTCCATTTCTAGCCTTCTGAAAGTTCTCCAGACTGTTCTCCACAGAGGTTGGACCTATTGACATTACCACCAGCAGTGCAGGAGGGTTCCTTTGACCCCACACCCTCTCCAGCATTTGCTACTGTTCCCTTTTCTGATGTATGACATTCTCACAGGAGTGAAGTGATATCTCATTGTTGTCTTGATTTGCATTTCTCTGACAATCAGAGACTTGGAGCATTTTTTCATGTGTTTCTTGGCCTTTTGGATCTCTTCTGTGGTGAATATTCTGTCCAAGTCCTCCCCCCATTTTTGGATGGGGTTATTTTTTGTCTTGTTGTTGAGTTTGGCAAGCTCTTTATATATATTGGTTATTAGACTCTTATCTGATATATGGCATGTAAAGATCTTCTCCCATTCGGTGAGGGGTCTCTTGGTTTGGGTAGTGGTTTCTTTTGCTGTGAAGAAGCTTTTTAAGTTGATGTAGTCCCATAGGTTTATACTTGCCTTAGTCTTCCTTGTAATTGGATTCGTTTCATTGAAAATGTCTTTAAAATTTATGCGGAAAAAAGTTCTGCCAATATTTTCCTCTAAGTATCTGATAGTTTCTGGTCTAACATCCAAGTCCTTGATCCACTTGGAATTTACTTTTGTATTTGGTGAAATAGAGTGATTCAGTTTCATTCTTCTGCATGTTTCAACCATTGTTTCCAACACTATTTGTTGAAGAGACTCTGCTTTCCCCATGTAATAGTCTAGGCCCCTTTGTCAAAGATTAGATGTCCATAGGTGTGGGGCCTCATTTCTGGGCTCTCAATTTTATTCCACTGGTCAGTGTGTCTGTTCATGTTCCAGTACCAAGCAGTTTTGATGACAATGGCCCTATAATACAGTTTGAGATCTGGGAGTGTGATGCCTCCGGTTCTGTTCTTTTTTCTCAAGATTGTTTTGGCGATTCTAGGTCTTTTCTGGTTCCAGATAAACATTTGTAGCATTTTTTCTATTCTCCTAAAAAATGTGCTTGGGATCTTGATGGGGATAGCATTAAATCTGTAGATGGCTCTGGGTAATATATTCATTTTGATGATGTTAATTCTTCCAATCCATGAACATGGAATATCTTTCCACTTCTTTGTGTCTTTTTCAATTTCTTTGAGTAGTGACTCATAATTTTCAGTATACAAGTCTTTCACTTCTTTGGTTAGGTTTACTCCTAGATATTTTATTGTTTTTGTTGCTAAAGAAAAAGGAACTGATTTCTGGATTTCAATTTCTTCTAACTTAGTGTTTGCATAGAGGAATGCCACTGTCTTTTGAATGTTAATTTGATAGCCTGACACCTTACTGTATTGCCTGATGATTTCCAAAAGCTTCTTGCTGGATTCCTTAGGTTTTTCCATGTATACTATCATGTCATCTGCAAATAAGGAGAGTCTGACTTCTTGTCTTCCAATCTGTATGCCTTTAATTCCTTGCTCCTGCCTGATTGCTATGGCAAGAACTTACAACACTATGTTGAATAGTAATGGTGATAGTGGGCAGCCCTGTCTAGTACCTGATCTGAGGGGAAATGCTTCCAGTTTTTCACCATTGAGTATGATGTTGGCTGTAGGTTTGCTATATATAGACTCCACTATCTTCAGGAATTTTCCATCTATTCCCATTTTTTGTAGTGTTTTGATCATAAAGGGATGTTGTATTTTGTCAAAGGCTTTCTCTGCATCTATTGATATGACCATGTGGTTTTCGGTCTTGCTTTTGTTGATGTGGTGGATCACATTGATTGATTTACGTATATTAAACCAAACTTGCATGCCTGGGATAAACCCCACTTGGTCATGATGAACAATCTTTTTGATATACTGCTGTATCCGGTTGGCTAGAATTTTGTTTAATATTTTTGCATCTATGTTCATCAGAGATATTGGTCTGTAGTTTTCTTTTTTGGTTGTGTCCCTGTCTGCTTTTGGTATCAGGATGATGTTGGCTTCATAGAAGCTGGCAGGGAGTATTCCAGTGTCTTCAATCTTCTGGAAAACTTTTAAAAGTAGAGGTATTAGTTCTTCTTTGAAAGTTTTGTAGAGTTCATTTGTAAAACCATCTGGTCCAGGACTTTTATTTTTGGGAAGATTTTTGATAACTGTTTCAATTTCATTAGCTGTGATGGGCCTGTTCATGTTATCCACTTCCTCTTTACTTAGTTTTGGAAGTTGGTAGGTATCTAGGAAATCATTCATTTCTTCCAGGTTCTCTAGCTTGGTGGCATATAGTTGTTCATAGAAGCCTCGCATGATATGTTGAATTTCTGCAGTGTCTGTTGTGATATCTCCTCTTTCATTTACAATCTGATTTATTTGGGTCTTCTCCCTTTTTTGTTTTGTGAGTCTGGCTAAAGGCTTGTCAATTTTGTTTACTCTTTCGAAGAACCAACATTTACTTTCGTTGATCTTTTGTATGGTTTTCCTATTCTCAATGTTATTTATTTCTGCCCTAACTTTAGTGATTTCTGTCCTTCTGGTTGCTTTAGGATTCCTTTGTTGTTCTTCTTCTAGGTCTTTAAGATGTGCAATCAGGCTGTTTAGTTGTGCCTTTTCTTGTTTCCTAATGTGTGCTTGTATAGCTATGAACTTCCCTCTTAGGACTGCTTTAGCTGTGTCCCAAATATTTTGATAGCTTGTGTCTTCATTTTCATTGAACTCTCGAAACATTTTGATTTCTTCCTTGATTTCCTCTTTGACCCAGAAGTTGTTAAGAAGTGTACTGTTGAGCTTCCACATTTTGGCACTGTTACTAATCTTTTGTTGATTGTTAAGTGTTAGTTTAATTCCACTGTGGTCTGAGAAGATGCTTGGGATGATTTCAGTGCTCTTGAATTGGCTGATTCTGTCTTTGTGGCCTAACATATGGTCTATCCTTGAGAATGATCCATGTGGATTTGAGTAAAATGTGTATTCCAGTTTCTTGGGATGAATGACTCTGAAAATGTCCAATAGTTCTAGTTTATCTATCTCTTCATTCAGCTCCCTTATGTCTTTACTGATTTTCTTCCTGGATGATCTGTCAAGTTGAGATAGTGGGGTGTTGAAGTCCCCTACTATGATTGTGTTACTGTTAATATATTGCTGTAGCTCTTTCAGTAGAAGTTGGATGTATTTAGATGGCTTCTCATTGGGTGCATAGATGTTAATAATTGTTAAGTCCTCTTGATTGACTGATCCTCTGAGCATTAAGTAGTGTCCATTCCTATCTTTTTTAATCTTATCTATTTTAAAGTCTATCATGTCAGATATGAGAATAGCTGTTCCTGCCCTTTTTTGTGGGCCATTGGCTTGTATGATAGTTTTCCATCCTTTCACTTTAAGTCTGTGTTTGTCTTGTTGAGTTAGGTGAGTTTCCTGTAGACAACATATTGTTGGGTTGTGTTTTCTGATCCATCTTCCTACTCTGTGTCTTTTAATAGGTGAATTCAGGCCATTGACATTTATTGATATCAAAGATTGAAGATATTTTCGCGCCATTCTTGTAGAGTTTTAGAGTGTTTTGATATATGTCCTATTTGTGGTGGTCTGGTTGTTTATAGGAGGACTTTCAGAACTTCTTTCAGGGCAGGCTTGGTGATGGTTGCTTCCTTCAACTGTTGCTTGTCTGAGAAGGTTTTGATGCTTCCATCTAGTCTGAATGACAGTCTAGCAGGATATAGTATTCTTGGCTGAAAGCCTTTCTCATTGAGCACTCGATAGATATCTTGCCATTCTCTTCTGACCTGTAGTGTTTGTATGGAGAAGTCTGCTGCAAATCTTATGGGTTTTCCTTTGTAGGAGACTCTTTGTTTTTCTCTTGCAGCCTTGAGGATCCTTTCTTTATCCTTATTCCTTTCCAATCTAAGTATGACATGTCTTGGTATCTTTAGGTCTGGGTTAATTCTGTTTGGGACCCTCTGGGCTTCTTGAATCTTTATGTCTTTGGTGTTGTCTAGACTAGAGAAATTTTCAGCTATTATGGCCTGGAGAATGCTTTCTTCCTCCCCTTCTCTTTCTTCCTCTGGTAAGCCAATAATGCGTATATTGTTTCTTTTGAAGTCATCCCATAGGACTCTGTTGTTGTTTTCAGCATCTCTTAATCTCTTTTTGAGTCCTCTTACTTCTTTTTTAGTTGTCTCTAATTCATCCTCAATCTTGCTAATTCTGTCTTCAGCCTCATAGATTCTATTCTCTCTGCCCTCTACTGCTTTCTGGAGTTCATCTATTTTGTTGCCCTGCTCTGATACTGTTTTAGCTTGTTCAGCTAGTTGCCTTCTTAGCTCAGCGATTTCAGCTTTCAGCTCTCTAATAACCATGAGATAATTAGAATTTTCTTCCATATTCTCATTTGTTGTTCCTGCATTTCTGATTACAATTTTTTCAAATTCTTTACTCACTCCTGTTATTATTTCCTTAGCTAATGTTTGGATGTTGAACTCATTCTTTTGTGCTTCACCCTCTGGAGGACTTTTAGCTTGACTCTTGTCCTGGTTCGAGTCCCCAATATTTTTTCTTGTTGTTTTAACCATTTTATATATTATGTTATGAGTTCCCTTTATCAGTACTTTTCAAATTATTGATCACTATTGCCTGGATTGACTTGTGTCTAAGTAATTTAATTAAAGGGTTTACCGTGGTGGAAGTTAACAGTTTTTTCAATCCCTGAGTTGGAGCTCAGTGGTGTAAAAGTCTCTTTTTTTTTCTTCCCTGTAGGCTATGGGAGCCTGAGGGCTTTTAAACTATCAATCGGCTTCGTAGCTTAATCACTGACTGCTGACCAAGAGATAAAGCAGGGTGTGGCAGAGATAATGCAGTGGTTATGCAAAGAGACTTTCACAGCCCCTCAGCTATGCCACAGAGGTATAGGTCTTCTCCTGAGTTTCCTGGTTAGATCTCTGTCCCCTGGTGTCCCTCCCTGTTGCTGCTCCAGATTCTGAGGGTAGTAGCAATGGAGACTCAGAGTTGCACTTGGTGAGTCTCTGGGGAGTCCTCTCCTCCCTTCAGCTGTCCCCTTGTTGGTGGAGCAGACTGGAGGTGGTGTCTCTACTGATAAACTGCTGAACTGTTAGCAGTCACTTAACCTCTCCTTAGGCCCCTCTCTCCTCTCTGTCACCAGCCACGCGTGTTTGTATTCACAGGTGATTTACTGGGTTCCTGTGGTCATTCTAGTCCTGTCTTGTTTCTGTCCCGGTGGTCTCCTTTGGTATTCCTAGTTGATCCGGGAGAGGAGAGGAGAGGAGAGAAAGCGATCTGCTGCTTGTAGCTCCGCCTCCGGAAGTCTAATTGAAAGAAGACTTTCTTCAGCAAGTGGTTCTGGGGGAAAATGGGTTAAAACATGCAGAAGAATGAAATGGAACAACTTCACCTTACCACACACAAAACTCCAAATGTATCAAGGAGTTGGATGTTAAACCAGAAATTAACAAATATTTAGAAGAAAACATTTGCAGAACCCTTTATGGTATAAGTTTTAAAGCTATCTTCAGTAAGTCAAGTGTATTCTCAGGAAAAAAATTAACCAATGGGATTATAGGAAATTGAAACGCTTATGCACAACAAACGAAACCATTACAAGTAGAGAGACTCCTTACAGAATGGGAGATCTTTTTACACTATACATCAAACAAAATGTCAATAACCAAAATATAAAAAGAGTTCACCAAGCTCAGCAACAAAAAGCCAAACAACCTCATGAAAAATTGGGGAAAGGATATGGACAGAATATTCACTAAAGAAGAAACTCATGTAGTCCAGGTGGTGGCACAGTGGACAAAGCACTGGACTCTCATGCTCGAGTTCAATCTGAGTTCATTCTCCTGCAGCACATGTACTAGAGTTCTGTGTCCCCATTTCCCTCCACTGGGAAATACAAATGGTTCTCCCAAGGTCACAGATATAGATTGACTAATATTTGTGTCAGTTTGTCTGTCTGTCTATCTATCTATCTATCTATCTATCTATCTATCTATCTATCTGTCTATCTATATTTTCCCATATTTTTATGGTCCTGCCTTCCTTTCCTTCCAAGGCACATATACACTTATTGCTACTTCCAAATGTCTCGCCTTTCTTCCTCTTCCTCTCCAGGTCCTGATGGAATTGCGGTTTAGAGACCTCTGGTAATCTTCCTTTACCATTTCTCCTCCTCTTGGAGTATGGACCAAAATGCTTTTTTTGGGATGTAGAAAGTGGGAGTTCTGGTTTCTGCAATTTCCTCTCCTCTAGACATGTATGTTGGCAGGTTGATCCATACCTCAAGTCTGTTTCTGTCTTTCCCTAGTGGGATAGGGCTCTGAAGAGGTGAGATTCTCAGACACATTAGTAAATCTGCCTAGGGAACTCAGGATGCAATCATGGTAGCATCTGCAATTTGGTGACTGAAAGGTGGTAAGATATAAGGCAGGACAAAATGATTAATAAACAGGAACCAAAAGTTCAAATGAGAATAGGGATCCTGAGGTAGAAAGAATCTTGGAAGTCTATTTTAGGTATGATATAAGGCACTCATGACTTTCTAGTTTTTGCTTGAGTTTGATAGATAACATGGAAATATTGTCTGGAAAGATGGTGTCAGAGTTGAGAACAGGCCTAGAAAGTTGGATTAGGGCAGAGAGTAGCTCCCAAAATTGAAGAAAATCTATAAATTTTAAATAATATTAATTGTTTACCCCATAAACCTGACCCAGGGATCATGTATATTCTTTATATTTAGCACAGGAGCCTATGTAATCTCTGATTCCCTGTAAGTCTGAGCTTTCAGTCTATGATCATAGCTAGAAACATTCTAAGTGATCTTGTTTCAGAATCAGTGTTCTTCGAATGGCAAGGCAGGATGACCCAGCCTCCCTTCTGAGAGTGGGGCAGTTCCTACCATTGCTGCTTTATCAGGAGGACAAATTTGTGGAATGGCTCACAAGAAGGCTTATGCTGAAATTTCTAATGAAAGTGACCAGTGATGGTGGAGTGAGGGATCTATTAGAGGTCTAGGTCCATCATGTCTATGTGGGAATTTAAGAATTTCTTGACCAAGGCCCAAAATGATGATGAGATCTGGTACTGACTAAAAAAGGCCATCATGGGGCCAGGTGGTGGTGCACCTGGTTGAGCATGCACACTACAGTGCACAAGGACCCAGACTCAAGCCCCAGATCCCCATCCGCAGGGGGAAAGCTTTGCAAATGATGAAGCAGGTCTGCAGGTGTCTCTCTATCTGTCTCCCTCTCTATCTCTCCCTCTCTGATTTCTGGCTGTTTCTGTCCAATAAGTAAATAAAAATAATAACAAATATTTAAAAATAAAAATAAAAAGGCCATCACTAAGCAGTCAATCTTTTGCCTTTATCCAACTTTTGTAGTCCTTTCTTTATCTGATGAGCTTAGACTTTCTCCCAGTTGTTATTGTGTTAAGTGTCATTTATTGTATCAAAACCAGCATTAATTTTATGAGGTCTGCCTTCTTTGGGCTTTTCTACTAGATTGCTAAACTTATTAGATCTAAGTCTAATCAGCTAGATAATTTATGATGCCTTCTTTAGTTCCTTCTACTAGGATCCTAGGCTTGTTAGGTCTAAGTCTAATCACAGAGGGTTACTAAGTAATTTTACTTTGAGGTATATGACTGCTCCTTGCGTATGGATATATGTATGCCTGTACCCAGTACACTAGCCTGTATCTAATGTCTGTAACTTTGTTGGATAATGTGCCATATGAAATGGAGCTAGGCAGCCCCATGTGTTAGGAAAGATTAGAAGAGGTGGGAGGTTGACATCTCAGGCTTGATGTCTCTGGTGAAAATTCATAGTAAGTCAGCAGTGGCATAATGTGGCATGGCAGCACTGGTAGCACTAATCTAGTTGAGGTCAAGAGAGGCAATATACAGTACAGGATCAGAGAGAAGAAACATCAAGAAATATGGGCAGAGTCCTAGAGGTTCCAGGATTAGGGGAAATAAGGATCTAAAAGAGATTAGGAAGGGATTTTTGTAATCTTAGAATTTTAAAAAGCAATAGTTAACTATTATAACCAAGTTAGTTGGGGGTTTGTTTTTCTTTGAAAATGGTGAGAATTTACCATAATATACATTTCTCAGTTTTCTTCATAACACTCAACCTCCACCACCACCACCTAAGTCATCCTCCACCATAGTGCTTCAAGGCCTGAACCTCCCTCCTTCCAGAGTCTTTCACTTTAGTGCAATACACCAACTCCATTCCAAGTTCTGCTTTGTGCTTTCTCTCCTGTTCTAATTTTTCAACTTCTGTCTATGTGTGAGATCATCCCTTATTTCTGGTTTATTGATGAAGAACTCTTAAGAAGGATGAGCAGGATTGTGTAACCCTAATACTCTTGCTAGTCTGCTGGTTCTGTGATTCTAGATATGTATTGGGTTCTTGCCTCCCTAACACTCACTAGCTGTCAGGTGAAGACAAATCTCCCAAATTCTCTTTTAAAGTGAGAAATCCTTGTGGTGATGATCCAAATCAAATCAATTCTATAACCCCAATTCTGACTCCTAAGGAAGAAAAAGGCCTTTGTCTGATTTCAAGAACAATGAAAATATGCTGGTTGCCTGATATCTACTGATTCATATATGAAATTCTACCCTTATAGATTCATTCTTGAAACTCAGAGATTCATATCCAGCTAAAATACTACTGGGAGTCTGGGAGGTGGGACAGTGAGAAAGGTTTGAACTTGAAAGCAGTAAGCCTGAGTTTGATCCCTGATATCCTAGGTGCTAGAGTGATGCTTTGGTTCCATCCTCTCTCACCTCTCTTTTATAAATAAATACATAAATTTTGCTTTAAAAATAAAACATTCTGGGAT
Source organism: Erinaceus europaeus (assembly GCF_950295315.1). Lineage (NCBI taxonomy): Eukaryota > Metazoa > Chordata > Mammalia > Eulipotyphla > Erinaceidae > Erinaceus > Erinaceus europaeus. Next base: position 36,755,129 of record NC_080180.1, on the reverse strand, counting down.
AAGGAATAAATTAATGTTGATAATATAAATGTGAGCAAGGTTATTAATTTCAACTGAGGTGATACTGAAAAATAAAAATGGAGTGGGAACAGCACCAGATACAATTCTGGAGGCTTAAAGAGAAAACAAAAATCTATATCCAAATTCTACCCAAGTTTAACTCTTCCTGTAATAATTACTGTATTGCTTTATCTTACATTCTGGGCATTATTCAACTACTGCAGTCTTCTCATGGAAACCTTGGCTTTAGACCTTAGAACATGCATATTGTGGGAGCCGGGCGGTATCACAGCAGGTTAACCACATGTGGTGCGAAGTGTAAGGACAGGTGTAAGGATATCTGGGCTCCCCACCTGCAGAGGAGTTGCTTCACAGGCAGTGAAACAGGTCTGCAGGTGTCTATCTTTCTCTCCCTGTCTCTATCTTCCCCTCCTCACATCATTTCTCTCTATCCTATCTAACAACAACATCTAAAACAACAACAATAGCAGAAACGAACAAATGGGACTATATCAAATTGAAAAGCTTCTGCACAGCCAAAGAAACTATCACACAAACAAAGAGACCCCTCACAGAATGGGAGAAGATCTTCACATGCCATACATCAGACAAGAGACTAATCACCAAAATATACAAAGAGCTCAGCAAACTTAGCACCACAAAAGCAAATGACCCCACCCATAAATGGGCAGAGAGCATAAAGAGAGCATTCACTCCAGAGGAGATCCAAAAGGCTAACAAACATATGAAAAACTGCTCCAGGTCGCTGATTGTCAGAGAAATACAAATAAAGACAACACTGAGATACCACCTCACCCCTGTGAGAATGGCATACATCAAAAAGGACAGCAGCAACAAATGCTGGAGAGGCTGTGGGGACAGAGGAACCCTTCTGCACTGCTGGTGGGAATGTAAATTGGTCCAGCCTCTGTGGAGAGCAGTCTAGAGAACTCTCACAAGGCTAGACATGGACCTTCCATATGGCCCAGTAATACCTCTCCTGGGGATATACCCCAAGGACTCCATAACACCCAACCAAAAGGATGTGTGTACTCCTATGTTCATAGAAGCACAATTCATAATAGCTAAAACCTGGAAGCAACCCAGGTGCCCAACAACAGATGAGTGGCTGAGAAAGCTGTGGTATATATACACAATGGAATACTATGCAGCTACTAAGAACAATGAACTCAAATTCTCTGACCCATCTTGGTCAGAGATAGAAGGAATTATGTTAAGTGAGCTAAGTCAGAAAGATAAAGATGAGTATGGGATGATCCCACTCATAAACAGAAGTTGAGAAAGAAGATCAGAAAGGGAAACTAAAAGCAGGATCTGACTAAATTGAAAATAGGGCACCAAAGTAAAAACCCTGTGGTGAGGGGGAAGGTGGACATGCGGCTTCCTGGGCCAGCGGGGGGGGGGGGGGGGCAGAGGGGGTGGGGGTGGGGGTGGGGAGGTGGGATGGGACACAATCTTTTGGTGATGGGAATGGTGTTTATGTACATACCTATTAAATTGTATTCATATAAATCACTATTTAATTAATATGAGAGGGGGAAAATTGATTGTATGTCTAACAAAGGGGCTTTTCAAAGCTAATCCAATTACCAAATAATGTAGCTATCCATTGTCTTCTTGAACCCTGAGACAGCAGGAACCTCACATTTCCACTATAGAGCCTAAATTTCCCCCAGTCCTGGGACCCTAGGGTAGGGCCCACTTTCCCATATGCTTCTCCCAATTCTTATCAAATAATATTGCATCCACTGATTGCAACCTAATCATCACAACGAGTGCCACCCCAGCATGCTTCACTTCAGACTGTGTCCAGAGACTTCAAATATGGAATGACAACCCTTCAACTTCATCACTCGGGTGAGACCTTTCCTTTCATAGTATTCTCTAATTCCATCCCAGGTGGTTCACTTCCTAACAAAGTCCCAAAACCTAGATATAGACCAGGTTCCAGGAGATAGAGCATATGGTCACAGGTATCCATAAACTAGGGCAAATATATACCTGGAAGCAGTAGTACACTAGAGTTTGCAGTGAGTACCCCCCCAACACTTCATCTCCACTATTCCAACCTTTGGGTCCATGATTCTTCAACAATTTGTTTGGCTTTGTATTTTAACTCTCTTTTCAGCCACCAGGTTCCAGATGCCATCAGGATGCCGGCCAGGCTTCCCTGGACTGAAGACCCTACCAATGTGTCCTGGAGCTCTGCTTCCCCAGAGACTCACCCTACTAGGGAAAGAGAGAGGCAGATTGGGAGTATGGATCGACCAGTCAACGTCCATGTTCAGCGGGGAAGCAATTACTGAAGCCAGACCTTCCACCTTCTGTAACCCACAACGACCCTGGGTCCATGCTCCCAGAGGGATAGAGAATGGGAAAGGTATTGGGGAGGGGATGGGATATGGAGATTGGGTGGCGGGAATTGTGTGGAGTTGTACCCCCCATCCTATGATTTTGTTAATGTCTCCTTTTTTAAAATAAATACATTAATTAAAAAAAATTGAAGTAGATTTTGTATTGTCCCTAGGCAAAGGGCTCTGGGGAAAGAGGACAGAAGCAGGGCTAAGAGGGAGGAGGGCTTTCAGGTTCTGGTACGTGATAAGGGAAAATGGCCTAAGTTGGGTGTGAGAGTATTTTGTAGACACATATCATGGCAAGATGAGAAATTGTGCCCATTTGCCAACAACTGTTCTTTCAATCATTAACCTCCCAACAAAATAAAAGTTCTTTGCCAAGTATGTGACCACCTCCACAGTGATAGACAGAGCATTCATGTGAGCCCCGTGACTTCTCAGACATTGCTCATCTGTACTTGATACCTCTACCCAGGACAGCACAGAAAAAGTCTAGTCCTTTTCTGCTCCTTTAATTCTGACTTCCCTTTTGCTTAGTAAATATTCTTTTTTGGTTTTGTTTTTTGTAAGTGAGGGAAGTGTAATAGGAAGTAGGTGAGGAGAGTGTCTTAGTCTAAGTAGACTCTATTTCACTATGAACTTTATACTGACTCACTGCAGACTATTGTGTACTTTTGCCTTCAGGTATATATTTTTCTCTAATTTATGAATACATGTGAACATAAGCTCTATATCATCGGACCTGGTATATATCTAGGTTTTGGGACTTTGTTAGAAAGTGAACCACCTGGAATGGAATTAGAGAATACTAAGAAAGGAAATGTTGACATTCCACACCTGACGTATCTGGTCACAGTCTGAAGTGAAGCATGCTGAGGTAGTACTTGTTGCATTGATTAGTCTGGGGTTGGCGGATGCAATATCATTTGATATGAATTGAGAGCAGCATGCAGGAAAGTGAGCCCCACCCTAGAGGTTCCAGGACTGGGGAAATATAGGCTCTATAGAGGAAGTGGGATGTTCCTGCTATCTTAGGGTTTAAGAAGGCAATAGATAGTTATTACTATAACCAAATTATTTGGCAATTGGGTTAACTTTGAAAAATCCCTTTGTTGGGATCTGCTGTATCACATACAACATCACCATAATTTAAGTCCTTTGACATTATTTGTATATAGCTATGCCACCAGTTGCTTCTATTCTTCCTGGTGTAAGCTTTTAAGAGAGTCAACATATTGAAGACTCAGCCTATGGTCTGTGCATTAAAAATTTTGAGACATTAGATCAATTTTCCCCTCTCATATTAATTAAATAATGATTTATATGACTACAAATTAATAGGAGTGTACATAAACACCATCCCCACCACCAAAAGACTGTGTCCCATCCCATCCTTTCCCTTTCCCCACCCCCTACCCCGTGAAGCTGAACATCCACCCTCACCTTCTTAATTATTCTTACAGAGATAGAAAAAGAGGGACAGCCACCATAGTACTGCTACACCACCCATCTGGTGCCAGAGTACAAACCTATGTCATAGCACATGGTAAGATTCATGTTCTACTGGATGGGCTATCTCCCAACCCCCTTTCCTTCATGTGACCATTTTGAAACCCTGTGTCATTCCAATTGTGCTTTTATGAATATGTCCCAGCATTGGTCAAAGTATGGTGTTCAAAGCCAAACTCAGTACTCCAGGCGAGAGCTGGACTCATTCACTTATTCATTCATTCAGGCATTTATTTAATCATTGTCAAGCTACTTTCTATACTGTGTAGCCTAGAGAGGGGTATTAGCTCCATTGCTTGGGTTATAATACATGTTTGGGTGTTGCCCAATATGAAATTAGTTCTGGCAGTTAAGGGTTTATGGTCTAGTTGCCTTCTTAAGTTCTTTCCCATGACTTCCTGCTGTGGAGTGTGCCTTCTTTCACTGTGTGGGCAGCTGACCACATTTTTGAGAAGAACCATCCTGTCACTCTGGGCTATGTGCCTACACGGGTTTTTATAACTCCATTTGGGTTGTAATGAGAACACCTTTCCTCAGATCCCAGTCCAGCTTTTATTCCTTCCTGCTGCCAGAATTGACATATCCTCATTTTCTCTCTCTAATAAAATCAAATCTGTGGGACATGGAGCCATCTCTTCACTGAGGGGTCAATTGGGAGCCAATGGGATGGGAACTGAGTTCACATGAAAAAGCTTTTGCAGGCCATGGAAAACTACCCAGCCACCTCCTCCCCCTTGTCAGCACTCTTTTCTACTTTGCCTTTAGCCTTTCTTTATATGCAGTTGAACTGGCTCAAAGAGGGGCTAGAGGGAAAGGGAATACAACCAGTGACAGAGTCCACCATTCAAATCTGGGTCTAAAAGCCAAAAAAAATGAGATAATAAAATAAAATCCATTTCTGAGGACAGTTTTCTAGACCAGGAGGCTGCAGGGCTTTGCCAGCTATAACACTGGCCTCTTCCAGGTATCTCTGCTTGCCATGCCATTGCCACTCATTTCTCTACCACATTCCTTTTTCCTTCTCTAATGGACCAGCTCCTTCCACTGTAATCCCTCACAACTTTTTTTTTTTTTTTTGCTTGCAGGGTTATCACTGGGGCTCGGTGCCAGCACTATAAATCCACTGCTCCTGGTAGTCATTTTTCCTCATTTTATTCAATTTCTCTTCTCCTTTCTTCCTTTCATTCATTCTTTCTCTACCAGAGTTTTCCCTGGGACTTGGTGTATACATGTGTCCACCACCACCCCCACCCCCACCCCAACCCCCCGCCTCATAGACAACAGCACCCTTCTATCGCTGGTGAGGTTTTCCCCTTGCATGTGTTCCTATGTAGTGACCAGGATTCTAACCTGGTCCTTGCACTTGGTGATGTGTGTGCTCTATCTGGTAAGCAAACTGCTGGATCCCCTTCAGGCTTTTCTAATATAACGTAGAATCCTCTCATTCTGATATTTCCATTGTGTGACACTGCCACAGGAAGGTCTGGTAGGTTTTTTTTTTTTTTTTGCCTAGAATTCTTCTAATGCCTTTACCTAACCCATACCTCACTTTGCCCCCCTAACCCATTCCTCACTTTGCAAGACTCAGAGCCAAAGACTCAGCCTTTGATAAATTTGGTCTTCTTTGAAGGGGAAAGAAAACATATCAAGGATCTAAGTATAAACAAACTCTCAGCATGGAAGGTAAGATTCCAAACTTTTCCATCAGAGAGTATCTCCTCCAAGATTCCTTAAGTTCATGTTCTATTTCCTTCATTCTTTTTCATGAAAGCCCTGGGAAGAGCTAATTCATTTTCATGAATCCCCATTTCAGATGTTATTTAGATCAAGTTTAAATTTTTTCTTTCTTTGCACATGAGTCCCAGTGCCAACCTTGCATTTGTTGCATGCAAAATTTTAGTCAAAACCCATGTTTTTCACAAGACATTATCACTTCCCTCACCCCTCAAATCAATGTTTATCATACCCATGTCTGCACATACGCTTAAAAAGTTTTACATTACCAGTTTGGCAGAAGGAAGAGCAAATATTATGTCAGTGTTCAGACACTACTTAATCCTGATAGATGAGTTGTCAGAGGAAGTACAGAGGGATGTTAGGTGACGCCTGTTGTTCTCTGCAGAGCACAAGCAAGACTCTGCCTCCCAGAGTGGGTAGTAAGAGTATGAATGGAATTTTCTTTTCTGCTTTCCACAGGGTAGTAGAAATGTGGTGTCAGTCTGGATGGGTCTGCCTTAGACTCCCAGGTTAGCCAGGTCTCTTTAGCCCTTTGTTTTTTATTTTTTATTAGTGATTTAATATTGATTTACAAAATTATGAGATAATAGAAATATGATTCCATACCATTCCCACCACCAGAGTTCTGTATCCCCATTCCCTCCATTGGAAACTGCATTAGTTATCCTGAGGTCACAGATATGGGTTGATATACATATACATACATACATATATATATATATATATATATATACATACATACATTTTTTTCTATAGTCTTGCCTTCTCTTCTTATCACACTTATGACTACTTGATGGAATTGGAGTACAGAGTGCTCTAGTCATCTTCCCCTATCATTTCTCCCCTTATGGGAGTATAGACCAAAATTCTTTATAGGGTGCAGAAAGTGGGAGTTCTGGCTTCTAAAATGGCTTCTCTGCTGAACATGGTCATTGGCAGGTTGACCCATATCCCCAGCTTGGTGCCATGTGTGCTTAGCCCACTGTACTACTGACCAACTCCCTGGAATAGGGTGTTGTTCAAGGACTATGGCATGTTTGTTGCTGTGTTGATGATACCCTCAACCACTTTTCAAGGAAGGATTTTATTTACAAAAGGTCTTTCTACTTGCTTGCTGCAATTACTGAGTCACTGCAAACTTTTGTGCACTTTTACTTTAAGCCACCAAGTTTCAGATGCTTCTTTGATTCCATCCTGACCTCCCTGAGCAGAAGTCCTTACCAATGTGTCCCTGGACTTCACATCTCTTCAGCTTTAAGTGAGGGATTAACTGGAATCAATTGGTCTTGAATTCTAGAGGGTCTTTCTGTGATATCAGGAATTCCACAATGAGAAGGCCTAAGAAAGTGTAAGAAAAGCTGAGCATTGGTTATTGGTTAAAAAAAAAAAAAAGCAAGAACATACATACACACACACACACCTTCTTCTAGCTCTTGAAGGTGGCACTCTCTTGTACTTGTGTCAATAGGCTGAAGAGGTAAACCAGTTGGAATGAGGTTAAGCAAGTGCTCTGTAACCTTGCATATATATATATATATATATATAATTTATTTATTTTAAAGTTTTCTTTCAGGGTTATTGCTGAGAGTCAGTGCATGCACACTGAATTTATTGCTACTGTTGGCCTTTCTTCCCCCTCCTTCCTGACCCCCTCCCTTCCTCTCCTCTTTCTTCCCCCCCTTCTTTCCTTCCTTCCTTCCTTCCTTCCTTCCTTCCTTCCTTCCTTCCTTCCTTCCTTCCTTCTTCTTTCCTTTATCCTTCTCCTTCTTAAAGGACAGAGAGAAACTGAGAGGGGGAGACAGAAAGAGACACCTGCGTTAATGCTTCACCACTCATGAAGCTTCCCCCCTGAAGGTGGGGGGCTGGGGAGCTTGAACCCAAGTCCCTGAGCACTGTTACATGTGCACTCAACCAGATACACTGATAATTGGTCCCTGGACACTAATATTTTTAAAGTAATGGGTACCCAAACTCTACTTCTCAAGAGAAAGAGTAATTGGTGTTATATAGGGCTAAGCCTTCATATTTTTTTCAGTCTTCCAGAATATTTTTTCAAAAAAATTTTTGACATTAAATTCAAAAACAAAATTCAGTTTTCTTCCAATCTTCCAGCACAGCCAGTGTTGATAACTGTGGACTGTGAAGTATCTCACAGATGCATCTGATAATATGGGAACAACTCATCTTGAGGTTAAATGGTGCTGGACTAATACCTTCAAGGAAGTGACATCAGCATTTATTTCCTGATGTATCATGAGTTTCTTAACTTTAAGGAAGTGACATCAGCATTTATTTCCTGATATATCATGAGTTTCTTAACTTTAGAAAACCACCAAGTATCTTACAGTCATTTCCATGAGAAAGTGGGACTCCCTCCATGTATCATCTTACCCATCCCTCCTCTGTAACCCCTCACCACCCCAAATAAGGGCTATGCTTATCCTTCCGTTGGCTGAAAACAGGTGGAGACTGCCCTCTAGAAGAGGTTCAGAGACTCTATTCTAACCACACAACTAAATCTTGGCTAGACTCTACACAGAACCCAGAGCAAGCTCAGGAGGAAGGTCACAGCTAGAACCTTTGCAGAGGTAAGAGGATATTCCACTGAACCCAAGATCCTTCTACTTTACCTGCAGACTTCAGAGTGACTGAGAAGTTGATGCACAGGCCAGGAATAAACTAGGAGCTTTTCATGGTCCAGAATGATGACTTTTGGACAGTAAATCACTCACTGTTTTGCAAAACAAGCTCTAGTGACATGTTTCCAGGCTGGGAGAGCCACAGCCTGCACATCTGAGTGCAGAACCCAGCCTGATCTGACTGATCCCTTTGAGCCAGACTCCCTCAGTCAAAGAAGGGGGTCCTGTATGACCCTGAGAGTGACCAAAGAAATGAGCATATATCTTGGATTAAATGCTATGGTGCTTCACAGAGCCCCTTGTACAAAGACAACACACTTGCAGCACCTGGAACTGTGGTTAAGTAATTCAGAGCTGTGTCTTGCAGTGGCCAGTACCTTGCTCAGTGAAGTACAGTCTTGTCCAAGATTACTCCTGCTGTCAGGAGGTGGTACACAGGTCCACTCCCCTCTTCAATCAGGGACACACTGACTATGGAGCTTCTAAAAGTGTTGCATGAAGCCTCAGATACACATGTGTTTGGAGTCAGTGGTTTTCTCTATGTGGGCCCACCTCCCACCTCCACCCACATGCCAGCTTTAAAATGCATGACCGTGACATCACTCTAGAAAAACTACTTTGCACCTTAAAGAGAAACACTCTTTTGTCAGGTGTAAATGACATTTGTTTCCCGAGTTTGGCATCTATGACCTTCCTGAGGGGCAAAGGAGGGGCTGTGGGAGGGCCCACCAAGGACAAAACTCAGTGACTCTAGAAATCTGTTCCTGAAGTAATTTGAGTGATAAGACTGAAGAGGATTTCCAAATGCCACAAACATGCAGCATGCTTAAGAAGAAGAAGGCTGTGGGATCAGCCACAGACCCGAGAGTTGGAAAGGACACAAAAAGGGAGATAGAGAACTTTATTTAGAGATGTGAAGAGATTTTTGTTTAAGTTCCTGGATTAATTATTCTTAATGGCCTTAAAAAAATTCACAGCTTCGACCTGCCAATGCCCACATTCAGTGGGGAAGCAATTACAGAAGTCAGACCTTCCACCTTCTGCACCCCATAATGACCCTGGGTCCATATTCCCAGAGGGATAAAGAATAGAAAATCTTTCAAGAGATGGGATATGGAGTTCTGGTTGTGGGAATTATGTGGAGTTGTACCCCTCTTATCTTATGGTTTTTGTCAGTGTTTCATATATATATATATATATATATATATATTTCACAGCTGTCCATTTACTCTAAGTGCCTTTGTAACTTGAGAGCTCAGGGGTGGGGGAGGAAACAGATTTACACAAAGAGTTAAATCTCATGATGTGAACATGCTACAAGCAGTCCCACCTGTGTGTACAATGCACTTAAAGGATTAAAGCCAACTCTGAAATTATGCTATGTTTTATATAGAGTAAGCACCTTGCTCTTTAAGTTTCTATTTCCTTAAGCAAGGTGTGTGTGTTGGGGGGGTTGCAAATCATTAATTCTCTCAGGTAATCAGGGCCATGAGATAGTCTGCTTTGGGATCTCATGAAGGTTTAAGAGCAGGCAGATGAAGAATGTGTGATTTATATTTTATTTTAAACCTATTTTCAATACTTGTGATTCCCATTCAAAGGTGTTGCTTGCCAGAGGTCTCTCTGGCCTGGATGCAGGTGACATTCTCAGGGAGAAGCAGGTGCCAGGGCAGCAGCTACTCTGAGAGATGGTGGGAGAGGAATGGGGCATTTCAGAAGAAATACTGCTGTGGTCTTGCTTCCTTCTGTGAGATTCAACGAATCCATGGAAATATCTGATGCTCTTTTTTTTAAGCACAAGCCCTATTTAAGCTGGAGTAGGTGATTATTAAACCATTTCCTCCTTTGTGTGATTAAGCAGAGGAAGAGAATCACACTGGCATTTCCAACAGAATCTCCAGCATCCATCCCTGGCTAATCTCTTGGTTTAGATTATTTACTCTCCATAGACATGTGAGAGAGACTGAGGGGGAAGGGTTCATGATAACCTGAAACAACTCAGTTGGAAGTGTGTTGTCTCCAGGAGACAGAAGATCACACAGATATGTCTAATAAAGACACAGCATTTTATTTGCAAAAACAAACAAAAACACACTGCAAAATACAAACAGGAAAAAAAAAGAAAGAAAGTTTGGTTGGGATACTTTCCTCAACTTCAAGTCACAGGCTTAGTGACACAGATCAGTGAAGTGTGGGAAGCCCGCGGTGAACTCAAACTAATCAAAACAGGATAGAAACAGGCTACTGGGGGAATGTTCAAGGCACCTCTAGTTACTCTATCAGATTCTGATTTACAAATTCCTTCAATGTTGTTCTACCAGTTTAGATATGGTGAGTGATGACTTCCAACGGGAAAGAAATGAGATGGAGTCTCGAACCAAATGATATTAAAGGTTTTTTTTGCAACATAACTAAGACATCACAGTAAAAGAGCTGATAGTTGCAGATTAAAAGAAGGAAAAATTGAAGTGGGCAGAGAAAAGGTACTGAGGAAAAGCATCCTATGTGCTCATCATTCATGACATATAAAAGGGAGAAAATAATTCTGGCCCCTTGGCCTTCTTTGCTTCCTCCCCAGCACTGTGTCAGCACCACATGGCACTGAATAATTCAATGTGCTGCCCAGAGACTAGAACATGGGATGGAATGAATCAACTCCTTATCAGCTTTGGCAGCTTTCCTCCCAACATTAAAATCCCTTTTTAAAAGATGATATTGAAGGGTGTCCTCCTATACAGAATCAAGGAATCAAGAGATGCCCAGGTTTCTGGGCCCCCCAGTAAGAACTCCCCTCTCTATGATCTCCCCTTTAGTAGATCACCTGTACTGAGGATGAAACCAGAGAGGATGACTAGATATCTCCACCGCCTTCTGCTCATTCTCAATGAGATTTTCAAGCCTCTCTCAAGAGAAACACATTGGATACCTATTTGTTAAAAGCATTAAACAGAACTCTTCACACAAGTATTGGGCTATTTTATTTGGTCATGAGTACCATAAGTATGCTGTGTCTTCTTTTTCTCAGCCCCTTCCTGCTGTCAGCCCTTCCAGCTTGCTTAGTGGACTGGATTCTGCATTGCACAGGTTACTTTTTCTTCCACACTCACTCATGAACCTTCTCTTTCCATTAGAAAGCTCACAGGTACTCAGTTCATCACTTGTTCATCCTTGTGTTTGAAAACCCAATGCTTCTTACCTCCTCTCTCAACAGGGATCCCAAATGCTGGTCAGACTTTGAACTGTAAGAGCAGAACCACCAGAAAATTCTACAGAAGCAGCAGTGACCTTCTAGCACAATCAAGTCTCTGGACTTAGGGTTTAGTGCTGTATATTTTAAAAGAAAAAAAGAATTGCTAGTTTAATAATAAAAAATTACACTTCTTTGGGCCAATTCAGAATCTGTCTCCTTGTTTTTTAACCCAGGAGAGATAAAGCTTTGGGGAAAAAATAGACCAGATCTCAAGACTAAATAAGGTGCAGCCAGACTGAGAGTCTAGATTGAAAAAGAAGCCTTTCTGTGTGGGTATTGCTGTAGACATGGGGGCGGGGGGATAAGCAGGAAGGAAAACATTTCAGTAGAGAATTATGTGAACTGTAGTGATGTGGAATGAATTATAGCTTGAAAACTCCAGGAATCTTCTGATTCTAAATTCTAAATTCTCAGACCCAGGGCTTTGCTGTTTAAAATAAATAAGATTGAAAAAAAATACCCTAAAGCAGTACAGAGACTCAGCCTTAAACCTCTTGTCCTGGAGTGGGGAAGATTCTTCTGTCCTGAACCTACCCCTTATGTTAGGGCTCTGTTTATACAGCTTGTCTTAAAACCACAGTGAACGTGTCCTATTCTCCTTGGGCCACCCTCTAGGTACTTATGTCAGCATGCTAATTAAAGAGGAATTAGAGGAAGCTTGTGTTGATCTCTTCTATCCACTTTCTTATCACATTCCAATGTACTGTGCATGAAAGATTCCTCTGGCTGTCCGCCTCCACCCCCCTCATGGACATAGAAAAGCCTTGCTTGCTTTCTAAAAGCAAACGTTTGAGTTTAAGATTCATCTGGCAGCGGTTCTCCCCTTGGTGTGTGCTTTTTAAGGGTCCATGTTCAGATACACAACAGAACAGGAACTGCAGGTGGGGAATCCTCAGAAGTGATGTGGACAACACACACACAAACATACAAAGTGCTAGAAGCAGCCCTTACCTTCACCCCTCTCCCCTGCATGCAGGTCTCTAAGAGCAAATATGAACGCGTGTTATGTGTGGGGAGAACTATTTGATTACTCATGTATCCACCATCCCAGATCTTTCACTGTCCCACCAGAGAAGAACCTGGTCTCCCTAAGTGCCTCTGGCTACACATCATGACTCAGTCTGCCTTCCACAGACACAGTCTGGGGAAGGCAGTTTTGATCACATGTGACTGTCACCTAAACTGGTGTTACCAGAAAGCCGGACTCCAGCTTCCCAAGTAGCAAAGGTAGGGGTAGCAGGGATAGCTATTATGCATGGAGAGGAGGGAGGTCCGCGGGAAGCCCTCTTCTTTCAATGTGGGCAAGGGCGAGTGTTTCTCCAGGATTCCCAGGTCTGTGGTGAGCTGCTTCCGCTTGGTCTTATAGCGTCTGTTCTGGAACCAGATCTTCACTTGTGTCTCCGTGAGCTTGAGGTTCTTGGCCAAGTGAGCCCTCTCAGGAGCGGACAGGTACTTCTGGTGGCTGAACTTCCTCTCCAACTCAATGACCTGAGTATGGGAGAAGGCAGCTCGAGAGCGCTTCTGTGGCTGCTTGGGGGCTGGGGGGAGGCTTGGGAGGCTGCCTGGAGAGTTTTCACAATCCAACAGATAAGTCTCAAAATCCCTATCTGGAAAGGAGAGAGGACAGGGAGGGATGGGAAGGAAACCGTTACAAGCCAGCAGTAGAGAGAACAAAATTCCCCTCAGCCTTATCTCACCAGTGAGTGAACAAACAGTCTACTGTCATCTTGGATACATTTCACTTTTTTCACAGGCGTAAGGGACTCACCCGAGCAGGGAGTGAGCACACAAGTATATTATGTATTTATTTTCAATATCCATCAAGAACACTCTTCTCCCCCAACTAGAGGAGGTAAGTGATAGAACTTCCTGCCCTATCATCAAGTAGGATTAACTAGGGACTCTGCAGATGTTTGTTGAGGGGAGGTGGAAGAAGGCAGGCAGGGAGGACACAGAGAAATCGGATACCTGTAAAAGCAAGACCCCAGGGCATCCGCCGCTAACATCCGGTGACAGGACAGGCTTGTGTGATTGGCTAGCGCAAAGGCAGGTTCAGCTTCTGCCTTTAACCCTCTTTTTGGGTAAACGAACCATCAGGAGGTCTCATACACGATGGGCAAGAAAGTAAGTACTCAGTGTAAAGGCCACAGGGAACTCTGACATGTATTCTTCTTATATGGTTGGGAAGCAGAGTCTTAGTGGGTGGGGCTCTAGTTCATTAATATGAGTAAGGTGTCTGCTGCATGTATTAGTTATTGCAATTGCCAAGGGGTACCTAGAGGTAGAGGTCTGTCAAAGGTCGCGCGGTGGCAGGGAACAGGGGATCGGGGTATACACCGCGGAGAAGCCGCGGAGCTGGGGCGCCCTGAGCCCTTGCAGCTGCTGCGCCCCCTGACGTTGGGGTCAGGTGCATCTCGGGGTGCGCCCACCGCGGCTTCTCCTAATCCCAGCCCCTGCCCGGCCTCCAGCGCGGCCGGCTTACCTGGCTCGGACTCTCCCTGCGCTGCGAGGGGCCGGCCGCTCCGCTCGTCCTCAGGCTCCTGGGCTCGGCCTCCTGCTCCTTCGGGCTCCGGGTCGGGCTGGCGCTCCGGCTGCTGGCTGCCCGCTCGGCCGCCGTCCCGCAGGATGTCCTGGATGAGGAAGGACGTAAGCGGCTTGGATTGGGACGTCGGCGCCCACGGGCTGCAGCCGGCCGCCTCCGCCTCCTCCGGCCGCAACTCGGGAGCCCGGAGCATCCCTGCGGCTCAGCCCGGCGCCCCAGCTCAGACCTCCGAAGCTACCGCGGTGTCCCTGCAGCTGCACTTTCACTTTCCGTGGCCTCCGCTCACTTATAGTGCCGGGGGCGAGCGCGCGCGCCGCTTTTCTATTGGCCTCCGGGGCCCAAGGGCGCCGCGGATTGGCCACCCGGCCATCCAGGTGTTGGGGGGGCGGGGCAAGGGAGTGTTCGCATGGTCTCCCTTTTCTGTACTGGAGAGATTCCTTCTTCTTCCCCTTAAAGGATTTCTCCAGCCAGTACCAAAGCGGGCTTCTTTGTTACAAGTCACAAGTGAAATGTAGGCACTTCTGGGGAATTATAATAAATAATAGAAACATTCCCTTAAGCCCATATAGAGTTCCTCAAAGCTCGCTCACTTTCAAAGAGATGAATGTGGCCATCACTGCAGATGAAATTCTGGATGCTCTAGACGTAGAGACATGGGTGTCAAAGAGACAGGGCCTCTCAGGTGGGATTCTGCACTGGTCATTGGGACGACCAATGAAAGTGGAAGAAGAATGTTGATATTAACTTTATAGAAATTAATAAAATGTTGTGTTTATATAAGATAGTATTTGGGAACAAACACCAACATATGCAAGGGCAAAGACTCTTTACCTTCCCTCAAATGGGCCATAAACAATGTTGCACATTGACTGAACTCAAGTGGTAACATGAATGAGTTTGAATATTAACAACTGGTGAATCTTGATAAAAAAATTAACCTGTTTTATTGTTGCAATGTCTTTGTACATCCAACCTTCTAAGGCACCTTCCATTCAACTGGAAAATCTTCAAAAAGTGGTATACAGTGTGTCTGGGGAGGAAGTGGAGGGAATGAAAGAAACTACTCATGTGCAGTGAAAAGATATTTAGTAAAAAGAGTTGCTTTTCATTTTTTTCCTTACATTTTCTTTTAAAATAGAGACTCATGAGCAGTTACAAAAGTAAGTAACCCCAGACTGACAATTATATAACTGCAACTCATTGTAAAGCTAAGGAGTTGCTATTGCATGTTATGAAACTTAATCTCATCGTGTGTTGTTTTAAATTTAATCTTTTTAAACAAAATTTTTATTATCTTTATTTATTGGATAGAGACAGCAAGAAATCAAAAGGGAAGGGAGTGATAGGTAGAGAGACAGAGAGACACCTGCGGCACTGTTTCACCACTTGCAAAGCTTTCCCCATGCAAGTGGGGACTGGGGACTCAAACCCAAGTGCATTGTAATATGTGCACTCAACCAGGTGTACCACCACCCGGCCCCCCTTAACTTTAATTTTTTTAAAATATTTATTTATTTTCCCTTTTGTTGCCCTTGTTGTTGTATTGTTGTAGTTATTGTTGTTGTTGTTGTTATTAATGTCATTGTTGTTGGATAGGACAGAAAGAAGTGGAGAGAGGAGGAGAAGACAGAGAATGGGAGAGAAAGATAGACACCTGCAGACCGCCTGTGAAGCAACTCCCCTGCAGGTGGGGAGCTGGGGGGCTTGAACCGGGATTTTAAGCAGGTCCTTGCACTTTGTGCCACGTGTGTTAACCCTCTGCACTACCACCCAACTCCCCAAATGTACTCTTTTTATGAGAAGAGACGAGACCCCCTTGCTGCTCTAGAACCTAGAACCTCATGAGTGCAAGTCCTTTGCTCAACCTTTGTATTTTGTCATGTTTAAGCCTGTATTAAGTTTTGTTCTTGCATGTATGTGTTGCTCTGTACAATTTTTCTCCTTATATAGATTCCTGATATGATACAATCACAATGTAGAATAGTTCTATCACCACAACAAGAAAATATCCTTAGCCCTGGCAACCACTGATCTATTCCTCATCTCACAGCTTTACCATTCTGAGAATGTCATAATTTTTTTTTGTGTGTGCCTTACAGAATTATTTCTGGGGCTTGGTGCCTGCACTACGGATCCACTGCTCCTGGAGGCTATTTTTTTTCCCCTTTTGTTGCCCTTGTTGTTTATTGTTGTTGCTGTTATTGTTGTTATTGCTGTCATTGTTGGATAGGACAGAGAGGAATCGAGAGAGGACAGGAAGAGAAGGATAGGGGACAGAAAGACACCTGCAGACCTGCTTCACCTCCCCTGAAGGTGGGGAGCCAGGGGCTTGAACCAGGATTGTTACGCCGGTCCTTGAGAATGTCACAAATTAATCAAACATCACACAGTATATCACCTTTGGAACTGGTTTGTTTTACTGACCTTTACTGAATTGTTTCTCCCTGGGTTTCACTTAGATTATTGCATGTATTAATAATTACCACTTCCCCCATTACTATTACAGTTATGGATTTGTTCAACTATCCACCCACTGAAGGATAACTTAGGTTCTCCCAGTTGTTTGTTATTATGAACAAAAGTATTGTGAGCATTGATGTGCAATATGTGTGTGTGAACAATAGTTTTCATGTCTCTGCTTAAAATGTGCAAGAATGCAATTTCTAGGTCATATGTTGATTGCAAATTTAGTTTTGTAAGAAACTGTCAACCTGTTCCCCCAGAACCATTGTACTTCTTTAGATCTCCACTAGCAATGTAGACAAGTTTAAACTTCATCAAATCCTTTGGATTTATCCTTTTAGTCTTTGGAATTATAATTTTATTTTGCTTTGACCTTTCCAACAGAAGTATAGTGATATCCCATTGTAGTTTTAATTTGTATTTCCAAAGTGACTGGTGGTATTGAAAGCCATTGTCTTCCTTGTCATCTATACTTCCTTTTTCTGTAGAGTGTTTGATCAATTTAATATAGTCTTGATCATTTTTTAATAGTCTAAATGTAAGTTTTCGCTGGGTATGTGATCTGCAAGTAATTCTTCCTAGTTTGTATCTTGTCTTTTCATTTTTAACAGAATATTTAATAGCATAAAAGGTTTAAATGTTGGTGAAGTCCAGTGCAATCTTTCCTCTTTATTTTGCAGATTTTGCTCTTGATGCCATGGCTGAGAAGTCTATTTCTTCTAGGTACTGAAGATGCTTTCAGATATAATATTATAAAGGCTTTATAGTTAGCTTTTAAATCATGACCCACTATGCACTAGTTTTTGTATATAGTGTGAGTTTATGTTAATGTAGCATTTTTTTAAACTTAGAGCTGGGTGGCATTCTAAATCAATGAGGAAATGTGAATTATTTAATAACTAGTATTGCCATTTGGAAAAATAAAATTATATTCTTATAACAAATAAATTCCAGATGGCTGAAAGATTTAAAACATAAACAGACACATAAAGCAGTTTAACCACAATCATCATTAGGGAAATGTGAATTGAAACCACATTGCTATACCTCTTTTCCACCTATCAGGATGACAGAGGTTAAAAAAAGGATGCTATGTTTTGTTACAATTAAAAAAAGAAAATATGGATGCTGTCCAACATCATGGGGGGGGGGAACTGAAGGGAGAGTTAATCAGTGTTGTTTATTTGGATGACAGCAAAATCTGTCAAAATTAAAACTGACTGTGCCCTTTGACACAGATTCTATGCTTAGATATTGATTCTACAAACATACAAATACACATTTGGCTAACTTACCAAACCCAGTTTGTTAAGACACTAGTTCATATTGCAAAAAAAAGAAAAAAGCTATAAAATGACCCCACTGTGTAATGAAAAATAGTTGCAAGTCATCTACAACATCTGTAACATTTGAGCATTCTAACATATAGAACACATCTGGAAGAACATATCATCAGCTAGATGGAAGCAGAAGACTAAGAAAAGGAAAGGAGAACAGAATATTGCTTTGTACTAGCATGTAATTTAAAGTCATCACCATCATCATCATCATCATCTATGCTGAAACTGAGCCTGAGCCCCTCTCCCTCTCTAGAGGAACCCTAAGAATGGGGACAGAGTCCATGGCATGTTCCTCACCTCACTTCATATGTCTTTCCCCTTGTGCTACATAATTTGCTTGTTTGAGGAAGTAGGTCCTTTCTTTCATCAGACTATGAACAGGGGTGTGTTGTCCTCATAGGTTTGCCATCCCGAATAGCTGGTGAGGTTTTGGCATAGTAAGGGCAATCCATGGATGTTTTCTGGCTGGAGGAATGTCCACTTTAGGTACCATGAGGCATCTCAGTGGCTGGTGGCATTATCCATAATGGACCACAAGATCCCTAGGCAAGTCACAATATAAGGTTCATTTGCTCCCCTTAGTGTAATATAAACTGTTCAGAGGTTACCACAAGACTGTAGCCAAACAGCTTAATAGAGTATAGTAGGATTTAGGCTAGGGAGATAGCATAATGGTTATGCAAACAGACTCTCATGCCTGAGACTCCTAAGTCCCAGGTTCAATCCCCCTCACCAACATAAGCCAGAGCAGAGCAGTACTCTGGTATTCCTTTCTGTCTCTCTCTGTCTCTCTCTCTGCACCTCTCTCAAAAACAAAATAAATAAAATATTTTTTTAAAGTTTCTTCTAAAAAAAGAATATAGTAGAATTTTGGAGAAAAATCATGATCCCCCGCCAGATCTTTACTTGTGAACGTGCTATGTAAATGGAAAGTTCAAGTTAGGTTTGCATATTGATCGTGGTTTGCTTGGTTTATACTCCAAAGGCACGCTCAGGGACAAGCTGTTTGTCATCTCTAAGGATTAATTAACTCTGGGGTGGACAGTCCCTCCCCAGTGTCCACAAGGTCTACCTCCTCATCTCTAGAACTTGTTAATGTGTTATGAAAATGGCAAGTTCATGTTAAATTTGCAGATAGAATAAATTGTTAATCAATTGACCTAGAGGTCTGAAGGTTAGTCTGTATTTTCCACATGGGTTCAATAGATACAAGGGTTTTTGTCAGTCAAAGGAGGGTCAGGGAAAAGAGTGTCAGTGTCAAGTAAGATTTGTGATAACTGGTTAGACTCATTGAGGTGTGTGGAATGCAAGACAGGAGGGAAGTGGCACAGTCGAAGAGGGAAGGGGTCCAGATGACTGCTTGCCCTGCTTGTGGCGACTTGGGGTGTTGGGGTGGTCCTCCAAGTGACTAAAGCAGCCAACCTTCTCAAACTTTAACTTTTTAAATTTTTTTATGATTACAATGTTCCTATAACTTTTTTTAATTTATAAAAGGAAACTGACAAAATCATAGGATAAGAGGGGTACAACTCCACACAATTCCCACCACCAGAACTCCACATCCCATCCCCTCCCCTGATAGCTTTCCTATTCTTTAACCCTCTGGGAGTATGTGCCCCAGATCACATCAAATCGATGGGGTTTACAGTCAACAATATTTATACCCCTTTCTCATAGTAGGGAGCTACTCTCTTTCCTGATCCAGCTTTCTGGTCCTTTTTCTAGCCATGAAATCATCTCCTCAGACAATAACTTGGATCCACATGCATATCAGATTTCAGGCTTAGGGGAAAAAACAAACACTAACTAGTATAGCCACAGGCCCTTTGGAATATAACTAAAATATGCCTACTAGATAGCTACAAAATGGAGGACACCCCAACTCTTCATCTGCACTATTCCAGCCTTTAGGTTCATTATTGGTCAACAATTTGTTTGGCTTTATATGTTAACTCTCTTTTCAGCCACCAGGTTTCAGATGCTAGCATGATGCTGACTAGAATTCCCTGGACATACGACCCCACCAGTATGTCCTGGAACTCCTCTTCCCCAGACCCCTGCCATACTAGGGAAAGAGAGAGGCAAGCTAGGAGTATGGATCGACCTGTCAACACCCATGTTCAGGGGGGAAGCAATTACAGAAGCCAGATCTTCCACCTTCTGCATCCCTTCTGGAACTTTGAGGTGCATACAAATTATCCAGAAAGCTCACTTAGGTGTTGACTCTGTTTCAGCAAATGTGTGACTCCTATGGGTCTGTGGTTCTTCTAAAAAGTTCATCTGTTGGGAGACGGGCAGTAGTTCAGTGGGTTAAGTGCACATGGGCAAAGCGCAAGGACCAGCGTAAAGATCCCTGTTCGAGCCTCTGGCTCCCCACCTGCAGGGGAGTTGATTCACAGGTGGTGAAGCAGGTCTGCAGGTATCTATCTTTCTCTCCCCCTCTCTATCTTCCCCTCCTCTCTCCATTTCTCTCTGTCATAGCAAACAACAACACCACCAATAACAACAGCAATAATAACTACAACAATAAAACAAGGGCAACAAAAGGGAATAAATAAATAAATATTTATAAAAGTAAAGTGTTCATTTGTCATTATTATTTTTTTCTTTTTCCAGTCCCCACACATGAACAACTTCACTACTCCCTGGCTGCTTTTTTACTCATCTAGGGAAAGAGAGAGAGAGAAAGGAAGAGAGACCACAGCATCAGCTTCCTCCCATACCACAGCACTCCCATGTGGTGTTGGGGATCAAACCCGGCAGGGTGCATGACAAATCATATATTTTACTTGGTAAGCTATTATCCTGATCCCTGAAAATTGATTAACAGACTGCTTTTGTTTAGTGTGTGTGTGTGTATGTGTGTGTGTGTGTGTGTGTGTGTGTGTATGTTTGAGAGAGAGAGAGACAGAGAGAAAGAGAGACAGACAGAGAAAGAGAGAAGAGGAAGCTGATCATATACACTGCAGGGGCTTGAATCCAAGGCTCCATTTATGAACAGCATATGTTTGACACTCTGAGCCACCTCTGTGGCCACTGGAGTCAAAGTTTCTTATAAATTCCCAGGTGATGTCAGTGCTTCCGGTCTAGCTACTCCCCCTCCCCAACCCAGCTGTTTGTCATTGAGCAGCCCCTCCCCCCCACTCCCCATATAGAAGGTGGAAGTCATGAACATTCCATTCACCTGCTCCATTTTTCCTTTAAGGGCCTCTAGATTGTCTGTGTTCTTGAGTCCTTTGTCTCTGAAGCCAGTCATGCTTCAACTACCACATCTTGCCCTTCACCCAAGCCCTTTAAAAAGGTCTCTTTCAAGAGTCGGGTGGTAGAGCGGCAGGTATAGCACACATGGCACAGAGCGCAAGGACGGGAGTAAGAATCCCTGGTTAGTCACTTCACAGGTGGTGAAGCAGGTCTGCAGGTGTCTGTCTTTCTTTTCCCCTCTTTGTCTTCCCCTCCTCTCTCTATTTCTCTCTGTCCTATCCAACAACAACGACATCAATAATAACTACAACAATAAAACAACAAGGGCAACAAAAGGTAAAATAAATAAATAAATGAATAAATATTTTAAAAAATTTAAAAAGAAAGGTCTTTTTGTCTGCCTTTGGAGCTCTTTGGACCTGTTTTCTCTGTAGGCTTTTCTGTATGGTGAATCAGATTAGGATGGATTAAGGGCTTGGGGAAATTGGTAGCAGATAATAACTCAACTTCATTGTACCCCTCATCAGTGCTGATCACCAGAGCAGGCACCAGGGAAGATTTATTGAGCAGTAACCCCCACCCCCATCTGTTTCTGCAGCTCCTAAGGCTTGGGGCTGCCTCTGTAGAAGTTTCCCCTGTCCTCTTGCTGGGTGGCCAAGGACCCTCCACGCCTGGTCTGCTCAACAATTTAACAGAGGCCCGCATACACTCACACACAGAGACACACACACAGTCTGTTTGTTTAGAAGAAGGCTCTGACCTTCCCACACTGGACTGTCTGCCTGAAGTGATTTGAGACCCACCCTCTTCCACTGTCTCCAGCTCTGGCCCATCCATAAAATGGAGCAGGTTAGCCAGACCTCCAGGGAGCCCCAGGGTAGTTTCCAGAGCCATCTTCTGGGTGTGTGTGTGTCTGGGGGGTGGGTCATATTCCATGGGAGCTGGGGGGACTGGGAGCTAAATCTGCTTTACTCTCCTGCATTAGGCTGACCATTTGATTGTACAGACAGAATGTGGGAACCCAGAAAGTTTCCCACACAGGTAAGATTGTCCTCTTTCTCATCAGACAACCTTTTCAAGAGTGTCTAGAACAGCACAGTCTGAAATCAGTGGGTATCGACTGGACTGTTCTGGGCCCCTCTGCTGGGTCTGCATTTTGGGCCCAAGGCTGGTCTTGCCCCTGGGGGAAAGTGATCAGGTAAGGCCTTCCAGGGTTCTTGCGGGTTCTTATGAGGGAAGGCCACTTTAGCACATGGAGTGGGGCAGTGAGATCTTTCTAGACTTCCTGCAGAGATGCTTCAGGCATCAACCCATATATATATATATTTTTTTTTCTGAACTTAGTGAGAAGAGAAAAGGAAATAAAACAATCTGGAAGGAATGGTGACAGGGCGTGGAGAGAAAGAGTCAGAGAGAGACAGAGAGAGATATGTAGAAGAGAGAGGAGGGATGGGAAGCTGTGTAATATTCCAATGTAAATATTTACACAGAGAACTATGGTGGTAGGGATTGTGGTGGGGGTGGGGCAGGGCACAGAACTTCAGTGAGGGTGTGAGGACTTAACAAACACCATAAAATTATATCCCTGAAATCATATAGACTTTTGTAACAAGTCTTTTAAATCACTAAGAAAAGATAAAAATTAAAATATAGAATTGCAAAATAAATATAGAACAATGAAATGAAAATTCAGAGAATCAGGTTGTGGTAGATAGCATAATGGCTTTATTCTAGATGCTAGCATGATGCCAACCAGACTTCCCTGGACAGAAGACCCCACCAATGTGTCCTGGAGCTCCAATTCCCTAGAACCTCACCCAACTAGAGAAAGAGAGAGGCAGGTTGGGACTATGGATCGACCTGTGAATGCCCATGTTCAGTGGGGAAACAATTACAGAAGCCGGACCTACCACCTTCTGCATCCCACAATGACCTTGGGTCCATACTCCCAAAGGGTTAAAGAATAGAAAAGTTGGGAGTCAGGTGCAAGGACCAGCATAAAAGATCCCTGTTTGAGCCTCTGGCTCCCCACCTGCAAGGGAGTGAATTCGCAGGTGGTGAAGAAGGTCTGCAGGTGTCTGTCTTCCCCTCCTCTCCATTTCTGTCTGTCCTATCCAACAATGATGACGTCAATAATAACTACAACAGTAAAACAACAAGGGCAACAAAAAGGAAAATAAATAAATAAATATTTAAAAAAACTTTTAAAGAAAGGATAGGAAAGCTATCAAGAGAGGGGATGGAATATGAAGTTCTGGTGGTGGGAATTGTGTGCAGTTGTACCTCTCTTATCCTATGGTTTTGTCAGTGTTTCCTTTTTATAAATAAATAATAAAAAATTAAAAATTAAATAAGTAAAGAAAGAAAAGAAAAAATTTCTTAAATGGGGGATTAATGCCTAACAGTCAACAGTCAAATACAACAGTTTGTATATGCATATCACTTCCACATAACAATACAACACCCACTCGGTCCTCCATTGCCATCATAACATAATGGTTATACAAAGAGATCTTTGGCCTGAGGCTCCAAAGTCGTAGGTTCAATCCCCCGCACCACCATAAGCTAAAGTTGAGCAATGCTTTGGTTAAAAAAAAAAAAAAGGAAGCCCAGGTGATAAGATTTCACAGAATCTGGATAAATAGATAAAGCCCCTTGTCGTGCTTTCCATCCAAAATCAAGCCCTGGAGCCACAAAGACAGTGCTGGAGGGGTACTAGGGGAATCCTGGTACTGTGATGTTTCTCCGTCTCCCTAAGTTTATTTGAATGAAAAAGTGAACTGTGGCTGGATGGTGGTGCACCTGGTTGAAGTGCACATATTACAATGCTCAAGGAACCACCCTCAAGGACCTGGGTTTGGGTTTGTACCTCCGACCCTGTCTGCAGGGTGAGTATTGAAGTAGTGGTACAGGAGTCTCTCTCTCTTTTTTCCTGTCTCCCCCACTTTCTTGATTTATGGCTATATCTTATCTAATAAATAAAATAATAAGAATTTATATTGCACCAAAGTAGAAGACTCTGGGATGGGAATGGGGATGGGGATTCAGGTCCTGAAACATGATGGTAGAGGAGGACCTAGTAGGGGTTGTATTATTGTGTGGAAATGTTACACATGTACAAACTATTGTAATTTACTGTTGACTGTAAACAATTAATCCCCCAATAAATAAATTTTTAAAGTGTTTTTAAGGAATTTATTTATGAGAAAGACAGGAGGAGAGAGAGAAAGAACCAGGCATCACTCTGGTACATGTGTTGCTGGGGATTGAACTCTGGACTTCATGCTTGAGAGTCCAATTCTTTATTCACTGCACCACCTCCCAGACCACATAAATATTTTTTAAAAGATAGTAAAAATTAAAAAAAAAAAAGAAAAAGTCAACTAGAAGCAAAAAGACTATATGTATGCAAGAGCCTTGCAAGACCAAAGGACACTCAAACTTCAGAGAACTGAATGGTAAGAACTTCCAGGCATTATTTTAGAGGTGGGAAAACCGAGATGTAAAGACCCCCCCCCCCCCAGTGACATATGAGAAATCACACACATGAACTAGAAGAATCTGATAACTCTCAATTTAGTGCTCTCTTTAGCTCTCTCATAGGTGACCTTTAGAATTAAATGTTTTAAAACATCAAGCAGTACAGACATCATTGCCCTCATTTAATTTGTTTCTTGTATTTTTTAAAGAAAATTTTACCTATACAGTTGCAGTCCCCTCACCCCCATGCCCAAACCCTGTGTTTGATCCCTGTGATGTGACTGACATGATTCAGGAAGGAGGGGACCCTTGGGTAGGGTCTGACTTGCCAGTAAGGATAACAGCCTCAACCACAGGCCAGTGACAATCCCTATAGGGGATTTGCACATAGAGAAGTGACACCTTCCGCTTTGAGAGAGAGATGGTGCAAACATCACAAACTGCACCAAGGGAGTCAGGAGGTATGTTCTGATGCTTCCAGGTCAGACTGAAAGCTGGAAAAGATGGCTGCTGTTGCAAAGGCACACTTGGTATGAAGCCATGGGAGGAGGGAGGGGGAGCTTTGAGCCCAAAAAGACAATGTCAGATTCATTTTTTTGCTACTTATAAGATGCATGTTGTAACCTCTCTAGGTCACAGTTACCTCCTCTCATGAGTGGGAGTGACAATAGCTGGCTGCCATGCAGAGATGTCCAGTGGATGGAATGAGGACATATGGGGAAAGGACTTGGGTTCAAGTCCAGACCAAGGAAGGGTTCATCCAGCATAGTTCCTGCCCCCCTCCCCACAGTGTCCCCATCTATCCAGTCTTTCCACTAACTCACTCTGGAAGAGTTTAGTCATCAATTCCATCCTCTGCAGGTTTATTATTATTATTACTGTTTTTGCATTTTTAAAAAATCCTTATTTTAATGAGAGACAGAGAGGGAGAAAGATACACAGAGGAAGATCAAAGAACTGCTCAGCTCTGGCTTATGTTGGTGTTGGGGATTGAACCTGAGATCTCAGAGACTCAGGCATAAGAGTCTTTTGAATAAACATTATGCTGGCTCTTCTGGTTCTTTATTTATTTTACTTATTTTCTTATTTTTATCACCATCAGGGCCTCCCTTCTTGGAACTGACTTTTCCAGAGATCCAGAGGCAGTGGTGGGGGGTTAGAGGCTGGGCTTGAATCTGGGTCACTTGAATGGCAAAGCAGCTCCAACCATCATCCACCCTCTTATATGAGCTTTGAGGAGCTAGAAGGGATCCATATATCATCAGTTTCTGTGTTAACACTATCACTGTTTGAACTTGGGGTAGCTTGTATCTGAATACACAGACATCCTACAGGTTGGGATTTGGTACCCTAAATTTGGGAGATTAGGAGTATGAAACATAAAAATGATGATCCTGGGTGCAGACCTTCTTTTTGGGTGTAACCTGGCTTAGTCCAGCTTCCTTTTCACTGGTGCGCAGAGGATCACAAGAAAGGCTGAGACTCTCAATAGTTAGAACTTGGGACTTGCAAATGTTAGGCCATGGATTCCATCTCCAGCACCATATATACCAAATAGAAATCCTGGCTTCTCTGTAACTCTTGTAAAAATAATCCACAATTTAAAAACAAAAATGAGGCAAACAGGGTTGGGAAGTAGATAACTCAGTGGTTGATCATAGGGCTTCAGTGCCTGAAGACCCAGGTTTAATCTTTGGCACTTTCACCCATCAGAACTGAGAAATGCTCTGCTCTCTCACTTCTATACTCCTCATAAAAACAAATGAATGAAGCATGTCAAGGTGGTTCTCATTGCATTGATTAGATTGGTATCAGCAGATGCAGTATCAGTTGGTGTGAATTGAGAGAAGCATGCTGGAAAGTGAACCCCACCCTAGAGGTTCCATAACTGGGGGAAATGTAGGCTTTATAAAGGATGTTCAATGGAGAAGCAATTATAAAAGCCAGACTTTCCATCTTCTGCAACCCATAAGGACTATGGGTCCATACTCTCAGAAGGATAAAGAGTAGGAAAGCTATTGGGAGGGGATGGGATACGGAATACTGGTGGTGGGAACTGTGTACAATTGTACTCCTCTTATCCTGTGGTCTTGCCAGTGTTTCTATTTTATAAATAAAAATAAAAATAAAAAACAAGCAAACAAAAAACCCAAATAAGTGGGGCTGGGTAGACAGCATAATGGTCATGTAAATAGATTTCATGCCTGAGGCTCTGAGCTCCCTGGTTTAATTCCCAGCTGATCAGTACTCTGGTCTCTGTCTCTTTTTCTCTGTACCTCTTATAATAAATGAATCAATACATAAACAAAAATAAGTATTATATAAAATTAAATAAGTGAAGTTGAAAAATAAACAAAATTATTTATCTATTCTTTTCTTTTTTCTGTGGAGCAAGTCATGATTTTACTATTCCAGCTGCCATTGTTATTGTTAGATACAAAGAGGCAGAAAGAGTGAAAAAGACCACATAGCAAGAAAGCTTCCCTCAGTGCAGTGAGGGCAGGACTTGAGTGATGCACATGGCAAAACAATGTATTACCAGAGTGAGCTATTTCACTGACCCTCCAGCTGCTTTGTTAATTTTTATAGAGAGACAGAATGAGACACCACAGTACCAGAGCATCCTGGGGCTGCATGCATGGCAAGGCACTCATCCTATTCTGTGAGCTTTCTCTCCAACCTATAAAGACTTATTTAAAAACAAAACACCCGATTAAGAAACGGGGGCTGCTGGTGGTGCACCTGATTAAGTGCACACATTACAGTGTGCAAGGACCCATGTTCAAGGCCCTGGTCCCCACCTGCAGGGGAAAAGCTTCACAAATGGTAAAACAGGGATGCAGGTGTCTTTCTCCTTCTCTATCCCTCCATCCCCTCTCAATTTATCTCTGTCTCTATCTGGTAATAAATGAATGAATAAATAAATTTTAAAAAGGCTGAAGCAGACAGCAGAGGTGTGTATATGTGGTAGCTTCCTCTCTTCAGATGCTCAGGAGACTGGTGTGGGATGGTGGTGTGCCTCCCCAGTGGCTATGGGCTGGCAGTTCTGCACATCTGCTTTTCCTGGACAGTGTCATGCCCTCTCTCCTCACAGTCCCTTGGTGCCACTGCTCAATTACTACAGCATTCTATGAGCAACTTTTAACTGTGTTACAGCTGTGTACCTCCTGGAAGTTTTAGTCATGTCATTGATTCTGCCTTCAGTAAGTGAGGCTATTTAAGGTCAGGAGGACAACTCCCTAGTTGGTGGCAAGTCCAGAGGTCCAAGAGTTATATTGCCTCATTTCTTCATCCTCAGGAGCCATGATTAATGGGATTCTGTCAGAGGATGACAGGTTCTGAGCTGGGAGTTGAAACTAATTTCTCTGATTGGTCACACAACATGAATGTGACGATAGCCTTCTGCTACAGAGGTGTCGCCATGCCTGTGTTTTCCATTCATTGCTTCCAAGATGATAATATGACCACCTGAAGAGAGAAAGAAGTGATGCAAAATGATACATGTCGCAGCCCTTAGGTCTGTGGAGGCACCTCTCCCCCACCCCTTTTACCACATTAGTCCCAGGAAGAGAGGGCTACAAGAGCATTGCACACTGGAGGCTAGCTCACTTCTTTTCTGTCCCTTTACTGTTTTTGTTTGTTTGTTTGTTTGATTTTACCTTTAGAATATTGTGATGTTGTAGTTGAGAAGTAAATTGCCTTGGGGAAGGTGAACTCTTCAGAAGGGATGGGCAGCAGTATTTTCATTTTTCACAAGCACAGTGGTTCCTGTCATCACCCCTGAAGCTCACTACACTCTGAGGAGAAGAGGTTCTTGCCTAGCTTTTCAGCCTGGGCTTGGCAGGAGGAGGCCAGTTCCTGTCTGTGGATGGATCGGCACAGGGTCATGATTTCAGCCAGTCTGGCCTTACAGAGAGAGGCAGAGAAAAGTGGTGATATGGCTTGGGCTAGCTCTACCTTAAGTTTTCCTGCCATTCAAATATATGGGCCTAGAAATTACTTTGATTTGTATTGTTGCTGTTTAGACTGATGTGAGTTGTGTCTGTGCAACTTACAACCTAGAGAGTCTCTCTCTTTTTGCCTCCAGGGTTATTGCTCAGTGTCAGCACTATGAATCTACCACTGCTCCTGATGCCCTCCCCCTCCCCCCACTTTATTGGATAGGACAGAGACAAAATGAAAGAGGAAGGAGAGACAGAGAGGGAGAGAGGAAGATAGACACCTGCAGAACTACTTTACCACTTGTGAAGCATTCCGCCTGCAGGTGGGGAATGGAGACTTGAACCTAGATCCTTGTGCAAGTCTTTGCACTTAGAACTATGTGCACTTAACTGGGTGTGCCATTGCCCAGTCCTCTCTCTCTTTCTTTTATTCTCTCTTTATTGCAATATTTATATTTTTCTAATAATAGAGTTACAGAGATAAACATAGATACAGAGCATTGCTGGGGGTCGGGTTAAGTGCAAGTGGTGCAAAGTACAAGGACCTGTGTAGGGACCCCAGATGGAGCCCCCCACTCCCCACCTGTAAAGTGAGGTCACTTCACAAGTAGTGAAGCAGGCCTGCAGGTGTCTATCTTTCTCTCCCCCCTCTGTCTCCCCTCATCTCTTGATTTCTCTCTGTTCTAACAACTACAACACCAGTGGCAACAATAACAATAAAGACAAGGACAACAAAATGGGAAAACATGGCTTCCAGGAGCAGTGGATTCGTAGTGCAGGCACTGAGTCCCACCTATTGGGGAAATTTAAAAAATAATAATAAAGGAAAAAAAAGATACAGAGCATTGCTTATCTCTGGCTTATGGTGATGCTAGGGATTGATACTGGGACCTCAGAGACTCAAGCATGAAAGTCTTTTGCAGACCATTATGTTGTCTCCCAAAACCTAGTTTCATTGGTGATCATAGATTGACTCCTTCCTACCCAAGATGAAGTTGAAGCCCAGAGAACTTGCTCTATATCACAGAGCTGGCCAGGGGCAGAGCAAAGCCAGAATCCTTCAGGTATGTCAATTTTCAAAGCAGCCCTTAACTCAGGAACATCTGGAGCATGTGCTGCAGTCTAACACTGTTTCATGTGATGGAGCCAGTCTAATCACTCTCCCTTTGGGGTGTCTGAGCACGAGCTGGAGAATTGGTCAAAGGGCTGGCCAGTCGGCTTACAGTGGGGCTTTAACTCACAAGCCATGTGATCTTGAATAAGTCTTGTACTTTCCCTGCTTTCTCAGCTATGTGAAAATGGGACTAACTCACAGCAATGAAATGAGAGTATAGAAGATGTCTAAGCACCTGAGTGTGCCCCAGTGGTCTCACAGCATGTCCAATGTCACTAATACTATTAATATCTGTCATGCTGAAGCCATCAACAGTTCCACAAGTCTATGAAAACTTTTATCTATTGATTCGCCATGTTTTGAACACTCCCGATTGTTCAAATTCCAACAGGAAGGCAAAGGGCATGGCCTGGAAAAGAAACCTAAAGCAAGGCTCAAAGTCATATATGAAGATCTCTGAGAGGGATGTCAGGGAATTGGGGAAATTCCTTTTCTCCGCCCCCCCCAACCCCAAATGGGAAAATGGAGGCAATAGTGTCACCTAATGGAAATTTTAAATACTGCAAGCAATGTCTGCTGCTATTTCTCCAACACAAATTTTCTTTGGGTATAAATAATGCATTTTATTAGGATTGATTCTGAATTCATATACATTTTTAGAAATAAGTATGATGTTACTAATGGAGAAGGAACTCCCCACCCCTGGGATTTCTGAGACTACAAACATCTGAAGGTACTTCTTAGGCCAGAACTAAGAAGCCTGATGTGTGTCTTTGAGGTTAGGATGGAGACATCAGGATCAGAAAGACCATAGTGGCCCAGAGAGCAGCCCTGGATGTAATGCTCCATTATTAGCAAATACAGATATGTGTTTAGGTAGCCAGACCAACAGGAAAGGGCAGCTGCCTGTGATGTTTATGAAACAACCAGATGGTGTAATAGGAAGTGAGCTTTGGAGGCTCAAATTTCTCTCTCTCTCTCTCTCTCTCTCTCTCCTAGTGGTGGTGACTTGAGATAAATTTGTTAACTACTGAGCCTCAGTTGCTAATTTTGGAGTTTTCTGGACTCCTTAGATCCTAAGTTTTAGAGAGTGGTTATGGTGATTAAACTATAAAATGCATGTCAAGCCCCAGACACTTAGGTTGGGGCTCCATAGGCCCTGCTATTTTTTTTCCACTTCTTCAATATGTCTCTTATTGCTCCTGTAGCAGTTCCACTCAACTACTCTATGAGACATACATCCACCACATGAACATTACTGTCATGCTCTCTACAGGGAAATTAAAGAGAGAAGAGACAGAAAATAAAACTGACAAGGAGTGATAAGGTGGTACAAACTAAGCTCTCAAATGCTCCCACTTAGAGATGTAAATTAGCATTACCACGACGACGACGACGACGACAACAACAACGACTACTACTACTACTCTGGCTAAATCTGAGTAGTAGGCTAAATAGATCTGCCCATATACAAACCTCATGAGTTAGAATTTCTTCATCTAGCACACACCTAGTAGAAATGTCCTCAGATGTCCCCTAGAAGACATACACGTGAATGTTCACAGCAGTGATGATTACAATTGTCCTCAAGTAGAAACAACCCATGCTCACCCACTATAGAATAGACTGATTCAGGGGCTGGGTGGTAGCATGCCTGGTTGAGCGCACATGTTACAGTGCTCAGGGACTCAGGTTCGAGTCCCCAGTTCCCACCTGCAGGGGGACAGCTTTGCAAGTGGTGAAGCAGTGCTGCAGGTGTCTCTCTCCCTCTCCATCATCTATCACTTCTTTCCCTCTGAATTTCTGGCTGTCTCTATCCAATAAATAAATAAATAAATACATAAATAAATAAATAAAGATAATGCAAAAATTTTTTTTAAATACTAAAAAAAAAGAATAGACTGATTCATTGTGACTTGTTCATACTCGGAAAACTGCACAACAATAGTTGTAAATGTAGTGTAACTGCCCTCAACAACATAAACATCTCAAAAGCATAGTGCTAAGGCAGAAAACTAGAGCATACATATCACATATTTAGAAAGAGCTCACAAATAAGCAGTATTGTTCTATGTTTGGTAGAAGTCAAGTTAATGGTTTTCTTTGTGAAAAGAAAAAATTTAGAAGTGTGGAGGGTTATTAATTTTCTGTTCTATGATCTAAGTTCCAATGACAAGGAACATTCATGTCAAATTTGAGTCATCAGTAAGTAGTGTACACTTATACTTCATATATGCTAGTGCCAATAACATAAAAATAAAGAAAATTGATTTAGTCAAGTGGCTCATTATTTTATTATTTATTATATTTTATATCATTGCAGTTCAGTGCCTACAAACAAATACTCCACTTATGGTGACCACTTTTTCCTTTATTTTATAGGACAGAAGAAATAGAGAGGGATGAGGAAGGCTGAAAAGGAGAGAAAGAGAGAGACACCTGCAGCACCTGCTTGTGAAGCTTGTGAAGCTTTCCTTTTGTAGGTGGGGCCCAGAAGCTTGAACCTGGCACCTTGCACATGATAGCATGTGTGCTCAACTGAGTGCACCTTTACCTGGCTCCTCAAATGCCTTTTGTATTAACTGGGGAGAAGTTAAGAAGGAAAAGTGAACTATATACTACAACAGCAGGTAAGCCATGTGTAAACTGTGAGAATAGAGGTCCTGACTCAGAAGATCTGGGAAGTCTTTCTTTAGGAGGTAGTCTTTGAACTGGATCTTGAGGGCCAAATGAGTGTCCTAGGTAGCATACTTAAGAATGTCAGGGGTTAGGTGGTGATTCACCTGGCTGAGAGCACACATTACCATGAGCCAGGGTTCAAGCCTCCACCCTCTCCAAGTACTCACTCTTTCAGGGTACTTGTTTCAGTTTCCTCCTTCCTTTGAAAAGGTATTGTGGGGAGAGGGAGTGGAGATGACACACTTGGTTGAACACACATGTTACAATGTGCAAGGACCTGGGTTCAAGCCCTTGGTCCCCACCTGCACAAGTGGTGCAGCAGTGCTGCAGGTGTCTCTCTGTCACTCTCCCTTTCTCTCTCCCCTTCCTCTCAATTTCTGGCTATCTCTATAAAAAAATAAACTTTAAAAAATTGTATTGTAGGGCTCGTGGTAGCATATCTATTAGAGCACACACCTCACCATGCACAAGAACCAGGGTTCAAGCCCCCAGTTCCTAATTGAGATGGAAAAGCTTCATGGTTGGCGAAGCAGTGCTGCAGGTGTTTCTCTTTCTCTCTCCCTCTCTCTCTCTCACCTACCTCTCAATTTCTCTCATGCTATCAAATAAACAAAGAAAATATATATTGTAATTGGTAGATGATGTATTTGATTCATGTACACATACACCATACTGATTTGACATTTGTATAGAAGACAGAAAGATCCTCACAAAGAATCTAATCTTAGCAGTTTCTCAAAAATTGTGATACCATGTGACTTGCCACATCCCTGTGACTTATTAATTTTTGTAACTAGGATAAAGTACTTTCTAATACCCTTTACCCATTTTATGCATGTATCCAATTCCAAAGTTCTTCTCTATCTTTGCTTCCCTGTGTCTCTCAGATCCTGTTTGTTGTTGTTATTGCTGGGACTCTGTCACTCCAGGTTGACCATATATAGAGAGTCAGATGTGAGAGGTTGGTGCACCTGGTTGAGTGCTCAAGTTACAATGCACAAAGACCTGGGTTCAAGGCCCCAGTCCTCACCTGCAAGGGGAAAGTGTGATGGGTGGTGAAGCAGCGCAGCAAGTGTTTCTCTTCCCCTCTATCTTCCCTTTCTGTCTCAATTTCTCTGTCTTCATTCAAGAAATAAATTAAATATTTTTAAAGGAAAAGGAAATAGATAAAGAGATAGAAGGATAGAGAGAAAGACACCACAGCATGGAAGGTCCCCCACTCCCAGTGCATCAAGAGTCAAAGCTGCACACATGACAAAGCAGGCATCCTCCCAGGTGAGCCATTTCTGCCAGCCTCTGTAAACATTTTTTAAAACCACACTGATTTCACAATGTTCAACCTAATAAATATTAATACTGACTTAATGGGTCCGGTGTGGTGAATCTGTGATGGAAAACACACCTAATAAGTGTAAGACACTGAGTTCCATCTCTAGCATATGAGAAAGCAACCAAGGAAAACAAATGAATTTCATGGATGGCTGGGTCGTGCTTTGGTATCCATCCATCCATCCATCCATCCATCCATCCATCCATCCATCCATCCATCCATCCATCATCCATGTATCTATTTTTTAAAAAAAATATTTATTTATTCCCTTTTGTTGCCCTT
Source organism: Erinaceus europaeus (assembly GCF_950295315.1). Classification (NCBI taxonomy): domain Eukaryota; kingdom Metazoa; phylum Chordata; class Mammalia; order Eulipotyphla; family Erinaceidae; genus Erinaceus; species Erinaceus europaeus. The sequence continues at coordinate 36,721,247 of NC_080180.1, read as the reverse complement.
GTTATTTTATTGTTGTAGTTATTGTTGTTGTTGTTGGATAGGACAGAGGAAATGGAGAGAGGAGGGGAAGACAGAGAATGGGGGAGAAAGATAGACACCTGCAGATCTGCTTCACCACCTTTGAAGCGACTCCCCTGCAGGTAGGGAGCCAGGGGCTCAAACTGGGATCCTTAAGCTGGTCCTTGCGCTGCGCTACCGCCCGACTCCCTATATATCAACTTTTATCTATCTACTTATCTATTATCTATTTTTAATTATTTATTTTATATAGAGACAGAAAGAAATTGAGAGGGAAGAGAGAGAGAGAGATCTGAAATATTGTGAAACCACTTGTGAAACTTTCACTATGCAGGTGGTGAGCAGGGTTTTGAACTTGGGCCCTTGTGCCTCATGATGTGTGTGCTTAACCAGGTGCACCACCTTCCAGTACCTTCTTGATTATTTATCTACCCCATAAATCATGTATCTCATTCTCTTTTTCATAAAAATAAAAATTGAACCAAGAAGGTGGTTCATCAGTAGACCACAACCTTGTAGGTGTGAGATCCTGGATTCAATCCCCAGAACCATATAAGTAAGAATTATACAAAAAATTGCAAAAGACTTGCTTATATAAATAAAAAGGGAATTATTGGGGTTAGGCAGTGGAGAACCAGGGACAGTACACATATTACCATGCACGAGGGCAGAAGTTCAAGTTCTTAATCTGCATCTGCAAGTGGAGGAAGCTTCACAAATGGCGTCTCTCTTGATCTTTCCATCTTTCTGTCCCCCTTCCTTCTCAATTCTTCTTTCCCTATAAGGAGAAGGAGGAGAAGGAGGAGAAGGGGAAGGGGAAGGGAAAGGAGAAGGAGAAGGAGAAGGAGAAAAAGAAGTAAAGGAAGAAAAAAGAAATAAATGTCTATTTGGGGGCAGTGGATTAGTCCTGCAGGTATATATCCCCAGTGATAACTTTAGTGGCAAATAGGTATATAAATAAATAAATAAATAAATAAATAAATAAGATGAATTATTTTATTACAATAGCCTTTATCCTGGCTGATGGGAATTTTTAAGGTCCCTGTTATCAGTGTTCAGATGACCTCTGTCAGGAGCCAGATCTCTGTCCACACATAGGAGGAGTTTCTTCCAGAAAATTCTAAAGTCTGAGAAGCATGGTCAGGCCTGAATATGTGATGCAGACTTTGTGAGACCCTGTTAGGAGGCTAATCAGCAACCACTCTGTCATTTGGTGAGTCAGCACTGGGTCCGCCTCTGTGACAGGCACAAGGTATTCTAGGAACATGCTGGGGTCTGACACAGACACGAAGCTGTTTGCTAAGAAAGGACAACAGACATATGTTAAAGAGAAAACAAAAATGCATTAAACCCTGGAGGAGGTGTCAGGCCTGCTCCATAGTGAACATCCAGTGAGACCCCAACACCTCAGAATAGGGTTGAGGAGAAGAGCTTGCCTTTGGATAGGCTTGCCTTTGGCCTACTGCAATCCTAATGTAGCATTCCAATTCCCTGGGCTTTAGGATTTCAGGCCACTAAGCGGAGCTGGTGACAAGAGGAAACAAGAGTCACTGAGACAGGAGTGGGGAGGAAGTGGGGTTGATTGAGACCAGCTTAAAAGGAGCAGCCAGGGACTCAGTCAGAAAGCTCTTTGAGGTAGGTGGCACTGCTGGAAATAACTTTGCTTTTCTGATGGTGGAATCTGGATTGTGTCACTGAAACCACATTCTTCTCTCTTGTTGAGGGTGGGGGGACTGGTGGAGTCTAAACACAAAGTCTGGGGGGAAGACAGAGACTTCCCACGACGCTTTTCTTCCTCTTTGGGGGGAGGTGGAAGTGAAGAGAAACAGTTCAGTAGCTCAAGACTAAATTCTCTCCCCTCACAGCACAGCATGAGTGAGTGTTTCTGGGGCTTCAGAGGGCAGAGGAAAATGCAGACATAGGTGGGCAAAGGGAAAGTGGAACCGAGTCTTTTAAATATTGTCAGTCTACAAGTGTCTAAAGGTGCAGTTATGCAATCTTTTCTCTTCCATCTATGTCAGTCCTTTCTAGTATCTTGTTCACATTTTTTTTCTTCCATTAGAGTTATTGTTGGGACTTGGTGCCTACACAGAACCACTATTCCTGGCATCTCCCTATCTTCTCTTTATCTCTTTCTCTCCCCCTTCATTTTTCCTTCCCTCCTTCCTTTCTTTCTTCTTTCTGTTCTTTCTTCCTCCTTCCCTCCTTCCATCTGTTTCTTTCTTTATTTTGATAGAGGGTGAGAGACAAAGATAAAGGGAAAGAAGAAGAGACACCAGAAATACTGATCCACTATTCTTGGAGCTCCATCCTGCAGGTGGGGACCAAGGGCTTGAATCAGTCTTTGTGAGTGGTAATGTGTGCACTCTACCAAGTGACTCCATATTTTTCTCCTTTGTCAAAAGGGTTCCCCAAACTCATATACACCTTCCCCTGCCATACAGAAAAAAAAAAACTGAGTCACTCAATAGTAATTCAACTTGTATAAGGACATGAACTTGGGTATCAGTGGAAATAACCCAGGGGCAGAAAGTCACTCCTAAGTCAGATACTTTCCCTGTGAATGGGGACCTTAATATGCTCTGCTTCACACAGGAGTACAGATTCAATCATACACAAGTTGAAAGGACTTGCCCATGGAAGGCTGTTATTGGTGTTACAAATAGAAATCTGTTCAAGGGTCAAGCCTTGCCCTGCACCTATGGGAAGGGTACTGCTAGCAGTACCCTTGTTAGTATTCTTTGTTAGAGTCTAATCTTCACTTTCAGAAAATACATGCATTGAGGCACATATATTCAATGAGTAAGTAAACCAGAGCTCCATATAACAGCAACAGCGAGTCTCTCAAACATCAACTTGAATAAAAAGAAGCAAGTTAGGGGAGAATATAGACATTATGATTCTATTTATTCCACACATATTCAAAACCAGGCAAAATTAAACCACACTATTGAAGAGTGTGTCCATATAGGCAAAACCATCAGAAGAAGCCTTTCAGTTATGATCATCCAAGTCAAAAGAGGTGGTGTGTCCTCTGGAGAAGGGAAGAAGAAGTGGATTCTAGAGAAGGGGCTTGAGGAGCAGGGCTGCTGGGGAGTTGGCAACCCTTATTTCTTGCTTCTGTAGGGGGATGTCGCATTCTTATTTACTTTACTTTTACTCTTAAAGTCACTCTTTAAATTGCACATCTATGTTTCATATAGTCTTCTGGCATTAAGGATATTTCCTGTAATTAAATTATTAAAAGGGAATCTGAAGCCAACAGGAAGATATCTGACATGAGAACAATAGTCACAGAAGTCCACCTCTTCAATTTTATAAATAAAAAGATTGAAACTTGAAAAGGTTATAAGACTGTTCAATGTCACATAGTATGTTCCTAGTCAAATTGTCACAAGAGTGACAATCTTGTGAAGATGCATCCTACCAATAGGCATTTAATAGAATTAGTTCAACTACCCTTAATTCTGTTCCTTTTCCACCTTCTATCTCTCCTAAGAGTCTTTACATAAGAAAGATGGCACAACTTTTAAACCTCTGTTTATGGAAAAGGAAAATTATCAGAATAATAAAATAGATACAAAATATCAAATGAACTCCAAGGATTGTGAATACATTTCCAATGAAATCTTAAAGATTTCAATGTATCTCCCCAAAATTACATTGTAATGATAAGATCCCTCCCAGTCTTCTGCCCACTCCCCCACCCCCCCAAAAAAAAGCACCAGGAATTTTGGGCAGTGGTGAGCCCCAGGGTTGGGCTACGACTCTAGTTGGTTTGCAGATGGTATCAGGATGAGGGTAGCTTTTGGGGCTGGGGGCGGGGAGAGGAAGGACAGGGAGCCAGGAAGTCTGCACTTTTATTGACTTATCCACCTGGCCTAGGTGAGCCCCCAGTCCTGGACAGTCAGCAAAGGAACCTCTGCTATCTCTCTGAGAGCTTTTTTGTTTTGTTTAGAGGTCAATTACTTCCCATTTGAGGAACTTGTGAACATTAAGAGGTGACTGGAGTGACGGGCCTGAATGATGCAGATAAGAGGCTGATGGTTTACAGAGGGGCTCTGTGGCGAAAGCCCTGCCTGGGATAAACTATGGCCAGCCACTGGGGACACAAAAAAGGCAGCAGCTTTCAGGGCAGGGGAGAGATTACAGGATGGAAGGCACGCAGCCGGGGTGGGTTTGCTGAGAGGGAGTATGGCAGGCAGAAAGTGGGGAAATGGGAGCAAAGCTTTCATTAATTCTCCTGGACTTTTTACCAAAAATTATTGGTGTCCTGTGAATTTCAAACACCCATGCTGTCATCTGAGGGGGCTAAAAAAATGACATGGCAGAGGGACATGGTTTTTGTTTGTTTTCCCAACAACAACAACAAAAAAAGATACTGCAGCAATCTGAGCACCAAACAGAGTGACATAGGGTGACGGCACATCTAAAGACTGCTGGGTGGCTACATAAAAAAAAAAATAATAATAAAAAAAAAAAAACCTCTTCAGCCAACTAAATTTAATTTGCTAAATTAGCCTTGAACTGTATCTCCAATGATTCTAAAATGGGGCATTATCTTTAACATGTGATCATTTTCTGTTCAGTTCTAGACCTTTCCAGGAATCTCTCCCAGTAAATAGTGTAAGTGGTCACTTTGCTCTAATTATTAGGCAGATTACTGCCTCCTCTACTCTAATTATTAGGCAGATTAATGCCTCCTCTAGGCATCTCCTAAGCACCCTCCAGCTCACACTGGATTTTCTTCCTCTCTAGAGGAGGCATTATGTCTGTCCTATTTGGCACACAGCATCTACCATCTTTTATTTTTAGGTATCTTTCTCATGTTAGTCTCTAGCATCCCATAAAATAGTTCATCCCTGAAGGGAGGCAACCCCATCAAGTTTCTCTTGTGTTCCTTCCAGGAATGTTGGGTGATGACTGAGTTACTAGTGGTTGAACTAAGCCTCTTCCCCTTCACACTGAGCCTGAACCACAGCTGTGACTCTTCTCCTGTGCTTTTCCAAGTGGTACAAAGTACACAAGGAGCACTGCAAGTAAGTCCCATCTGGTCTGGTAACTGTTCCTTTGGTTCCTTCTCTATGTCAGAGTGAGATGGGAGGGTAAAGGAAATTATATCTATCAAACTCCTCTTCTGTGTCAAGTACTTTGTTAGATCCAGGCAATGATGACCTACTCTTCTGGGGTGAAGATCTACATAACAGATAACAACAAATGTTTGTTTTTAAATTAACACTCAGAAGACAACAAACATGTAGTATTTTAGAATTGATCTTGGGGAGAAAATCTAGTACAATTCACTTACCAACTGAGGCTCAGACCAGTGGTTACTCAATGGTAGCTTAAACTCAAACCTACGCTCAACTCTCAGGAACCAAAAACCAAAAAACAAGTAACTTTTTCTCCTAGAAGGAATATCTCCCAAGGAGAAAGAAGAAAGATATCACTACATGACTATTTTCTCATGGACGGAGCTTCTAGCTGTACTCTCTGTGTTTAATCTTAGTTCAACTGATTTAGAAAACTATTGGTATTTCCAAATTTAAAGTATATACACTGTATCTTTAAAAGCTAGTTATTAGAAAGATAGAGAACATGCAGGGTTCCTCTCTGGCATATAAAGTGCTAGAAATTGAACCCAGAGTCTCACAAGTTCTAGTCCTGTGTTCTAACTACTGAGTCATTTCCACTTACTTTGTTCCGTATTTTTAAACTCTCAGGACATGAGCACTAATTGCAATTAAAGAACAGTGCAGAGTGTTATTAAATACACTTGTATTAACAGTGTCAGTGGAAAAATAAAGGGGATAGTGTATTTTTTAGGAGAGAAGGTAACCTTACAGTTGAACAGCACATTTGCGTGCGTGTGAAGCTCAGATCCCCAGCACCACACAAGCTCTGCTGTGCTCTTACTCATTAAATAAGTAGACGAATCTTTAGAGCACACTCACAGCAACCAAGCACAAGAAAAAGGTGGCAAGAAAAACGATGAAAGTTACAATTGTGTTTATTAGTTTATCTCTATGAGAGAAACTGTCAGTGACCAGGCAGAGCTTACACAGCACCAAGCAGTCTATTTATCCACCAGGGCTTACTCAGGAATGAGAACGTGCTGGGCTAGTGTATTCAACTAAATGTTAAATGTAGTAACCAACACATTTTCACTTCTGGCACTTTAGTCCCAGAGATTTTGCAGGGTCTGAAAATGCAATACAAGAGCACAAAAAATAGTTGTGATTTTCCTACTAGGTGCCTACCAGGTACAGATGATCTATTTTCCTATTAGGGAAATTCACTTTAAGTTTTCTATTTGCATGACTTTAGATAACCTGGGGAAGGGAGACTCCAGCCAACCCCCAATCCCATATTAGGCTCACTTTCTTTTTCCTTTTCCCTTTTTCTTTCTTTCTTTCTCCTCCTTCTCCTTCTTCTTGTAGACCTACCTCGAGGCCCTCTTTGCATAAGCGGAAATTCAGAAATTTGCTGGGTTTTGGAAGGAGACCTATGGGGGGAGGGGGTGTGAGGGAAGAAAGGAGGCCCTCTCAGAATCATTTTCTGTTTGTTTGTTTGTTTGCTTTTGTTTTCGTTTTGCGTTGGTTTTCTCTAAGGGATCCTTGTCTTTTGGAACCTTGGAATATCTGGCCTTCATCTTTCCTCGCAGGTAAAGCTGTTTCGTTCCTGACTCTCGAAAGGCCAAGCACACAACTATTTACAGTCGTCACTGAGATGCCGAGAAGGAAGGACGAGCCGACAGGCAGTGGGTACTTCCTGAGGAGCAAATGTCTCCAGAAAATGGGGCTCCATAGGTTAAGATCCGGCCTCTTCGAACACAGCTCTTGAAGTGAAATGGGGGAGTTTAACAACTGCCCCATCAGGCTTGACTCACAAGATAGCGCTTCTGCCCCGCAGCCGGCTCAGTCGCCTTATAGCTCATCGCCCCCACCCCTACCCCCGACCCCACTCTGTCCTCCTAATGATTTTATCGGAATCCAGACTCAATTCACCCCCAAGGCCCTAGGGCTGCGACATACGAGTTACAAGTACTTATTTGATTCCCCCAATACTCCCGAAAAAGTCAACCTGCCACAGTACTGTTTGGACACCCTCAGTTGCCAGTGGTTGGGGAGCGGGCGCCGGTGCGGAAGGCTCCGGGCCGGGTGGGCCATTGAGACGCGTTACGTCCAGGGCCCACACGCCCGGGGAGAAGCGCGGCGAGCCAGTGCCCATTATCTGCACAGCTGGGAAGAGGGTCCTCACCAGACCCGGACCCCCTGCAGGGCTCCCGGCAGGTGCCCTTGAGGAGGGGCGTTGGGGTCTCCGCTGAAGGCCGCGCGGGCCAGGGGTGCGGGAGGCACCGGCCCTGGTGTGGTGGCCGCGTATCCGCCGCCGTAGGTCGCGCCGTAGGGGGCGCTGGTGCAGCCACCACCGCAGTAGCTGTAGGGTGCTGCTGCCGCCGGGTAGGGGCTCAGGCAGGGCTGGCCGTCCCGCACTAGCACCGGCACTGCCACCCTGCGCGGCGCCAGCGGATGGCCCGCCAGCTCCAAGGACTTGTCCTGGCGCTGTCTCTTGCACTTGTAGCGCCGGTTCTGGAACCAGATCTTGACCTGAGTGGACGTGAGCTGCAGCGCGCCGGCCAGGTGCTCCCGCTCGGGCGCCGACAGGTAGCGCTGCTGCTTGAAGCGCCGCTCCAGCGCCAGCACCTGAGCCTGGGAGAAGAGCACCCGGGGCTTCCGCCGCCGCGCCCGCACCCCGGGCCGTGCCGGGCTGTCGCCGCTGTCGCCCTCGCAGCGCTCAGGCGCCTCGGTCCCCAGGACGGACTCTAAAAGCACAGCAAAGAACAGCCTCAGCGCCGGCTCCGACCACCCCTGGGATCCGCCGCCGTCGCCCCTCTCGGCTCTAGAAGGACCTCCACTGCCCCTTCTCCCACAAAAGGTAAAGGACAGGCTTCGTTTTTCTTCTGAAGTTTGGAGGGTGAGGTTGGAGGGGTGGGGTTCGCTGGCCAGGATCTTAAGTCCTATTCAGTGCTATTTAGTTTGGACAAGCATAAGGATCAAAGGTGAGTGTGGGAGCCAGTGAGAGCATTGGGGACAGACTTTCATGCCTGAGACTTCAAGGTTCCGAGTTCAAACCTTGACGTCACCATAAACCAAAGCTGGGCAGTGCTCTGGGAATATGATGGAATGGAATGGAATGGAATGGAGTGGAGTGGAGTGGAGTGGAGTGGAGTGGAGTGTGGGAGTTATACAGACTATAAAGTCTGGATTGAATTCTCTTTTGGTGTGGGGAGGTAGGAGGGAGAGAGAGATAGCACCAGACTTGGGGAGTAGCTTGCCTGGTTGTCCATAGTGACCCTTACAGCATCGGGGTACAGGATTACAACCCTTGGGGGGTGGACAGAAGACCTCATATTTCTCAACTTTCACCTCACCTTTGCAGACAGTAGGAATCATGGACATGAGACTTCACAGTAAATAAAATAAATCAAACCAATTATTTTCTAACTCCTTGCTGGGATATGGAAGGTTTGCTGGAGAGCTCTATAACATTAGAGCAGTTGGCTCTGAAATAAGCCTCCACCCTTTGGGTCTTCCCAGCAAGGGGCTGGCTTTGACCCGTTCATTGTTCTGGGACTCTGCTTCCAGCTGTCGTGGAGATGCTAGGAAAGGAGGCAGAGTCCTCTAGAAGCAGCTTCCTCCCTCCTCTGATTCCCTTTTAAGCACTGTTTTAACCAGAAGGCAAAGAGAAGAACCTGGGTTTCAGGTCTGGAAGTGTGGCTGGAGAGTTCTGCTTGTCTGAGGATCATGACCCTTTCTCAAAGCTGAACTGAAAGTGGTGTAGCCTGATAGCACTAGAGAGTTTCAGCTTTAGAGGCCACTTCAGAAACCCAGAGTCTTCTTCACTTACAGCAAAACACAATATTCTCCAGGCTCCTGGGGCCAGTGAATCACCAACCCACAACTCTAATGCAGTCACAAGACCACAAAGAGAGTCTTGTGGTCTTGTGACTGCATTAGAGCCCTTCTTTCCTTTGTGGGTTGGCTTATAGTATGCAGAGGGGTGGTGGTACAGCCTGTGGAGGCAGTTCCTTCCCCAGACCCTCGAGAATAGGCTGAGGTCTGTTAAGGTGAGAGTAATTTTCCATCCTCCCAAATACCAGACCCTATTCTCACCTGGTTTCCCCACCTATGGGAGAAACAGCAACCCAAATCCCACTTCACCACCCCACCCCCACCCAATGCAGATGGGAAGCAGGTGCCTTAGACACGAAGTGCCAGGTATCTCTGGGCACAGCCAAAACCCTAACCACAACCCCCAGGCACTCAGGACTGACTGTGGGTGCCCACAGAGCCCTGCTCACCAGGACTAGAAACTGGACTGGCCAGGCCACTTAGCAAGTCCCAGGAAAGGCCTGGCACTGACCTCGGGCCACCAATATCTCAGTGTACAATGAGCCCAGCTGCTTGCTGGCTTCACAGGGACGGAGGAGATTAGGATGTTCAGACTCAGAAGGCAGGGATAAGGGTGGTGGTGATGGATTGCGATGTAGACTACAGAGGATTTCGCTGTAAGGAGGAGAAGCTGGGGTTTTGTGGCTGAAATCAAAGGGGTATGTTTGTGTGAGTCAGCAGACAGGCTGTGAGAAGGGCGAACCACCAGGATCTGTGCCAAAGGGGATGGAGGGAAAGGTTGGAAGTTTGGTCTTTTAGATTCCTTAAAAATGGGACAATGTGCAGAGCCAGAAGATGCAGAGGGGTCTACCCCCAACCCACACAGGCTCCCTCCCCATTTCCCAGAGGAAGCCCAGGCCAGAGCTCCTACTCACGTGGCTCCTGGTCCATCCCCTGCGTCCTCTGGCAGGGACCTCCCAGGGTTTCGGATCCCTCCTGCCTTCTGCCTAGAGGCTGCGGCCCTAGCAGTTCTGGGTCCAGCCACCGGCACTGTGAATGTTCTGGGCTCCTTCGGGCCCTCCGGAGCGACGAGGCCTCTGAACCTGTCCGCTGGCGCCTAGGTCTCAGGATATCGTGGACAGAGAATGGGGTGGAGGTGACAGGGCTCTGAGGCATCCCGGGAGCGGAGGGGGCGGGGCTGAGGGGTCCCGGGTCCCAGTGGATGGGTTCCAGTGGATACAGTGCTCCGTTGTCTGTTAGCAGCGGAAAGCCGCGGATCCCAGCTCTGGGACCCTCGTCCAGCTAGCCTGCCCGCGTCTTCCTCTGGGCCTTTCCTGCTACTGGTGACAGGGTCGGGGGACTGGACGTGCGACCGCCATTGGTTCCCGCCAACGCCAGGAGTTAACCCATCACCTTCCACCCGAGCGCTTTCCTCCGGAGCCCTCTAAACCTTTAAGTCCTCGAGGTAAGAGCAGGGAGTGTGTGTGTGTGTGTGTGTGTGTGTGCGTGTGCGTGTGCGTGTGCGTGTGTGTGTGTGTGTCATGGAGTCTCTGGAGTCCAAGACATGAGACATCTATCTTGGCCTTGGCTCGGCTTCCCGTTCTCACTGACATGGAATGGAAAATCCCAGGCAGAGACTACTGAGCACCCACAAGTATTGGGGTGTGCACACGGATCTCTTCGTGGGAGCAGGACTGGGGCTGAGATGGCAATGTCTCTCTGTTATGTCTGACTCCTGAATTCCCCCACTTGTCACAGGGTGAAGAGGTGGGTTTGGGCCTTGTATTGGGGAACCACCCACCTTCTGCTGGGCTTCTCCAGAAGCTGGGGAGCTAATAAAGTCAGACTTCAACCAATGGAGGTGCTAGTTGTGTGTGTGTATATGTGTGTGTGTCTGTGTGTGTGTGTAAAACATGCATGGGGCATTGAGACCATCCATTAGTTTTTCAGAAACACTCCTGAGCAAAGGAAGACCATTGAGGTGCAGTGGTTAAGGCACTCCAGGATGGAGTCAACAGGTTTAGGTCTGGAATAGATCAATTTTGGATTCTAGGCCAAGTTTTCACTCCTCTAAACTCTGACTTAATTAGAAATGCAAAGATTTCACTGGGATGATGAGGAGAATGAAGTGAGATGCTGTGTATGAACCATTACTGTCCACAGCTGATAACATGAATGCAGAGAACATGAGTCAGAGGCAGTTACCAGCCCTACTTCAACATTCATTAAATTAAAACATATTTTAATATTCATATTAATTTACTTATTGTCACAAGGGTTATCACTGGAGCCTAGTGCCTGAACTATGCTGCTCCTGGCAGTCACCCCACCTGTTTTTCCTTGATAGAACAGAGAAATTGAGAGGGAAGTGAAGAGGAGGAAGAAGAGGAGGAGGAGGAGGCAGATACAGCCCTGCCTCACCACTTCTGAAACTTTCCCTCTGCATATGAGGACTGGGGGCTCAACTGGGGCTCCACCTCTCAGCCCCTACAACATATTTTTAATCCAAATGAGATCTAGTGTTTAGGAGTGGGAGAGCAGTCAGGACAAATGTGTCTTAACTGCAACTTCTCTGGTAAATGAATTCTGTCTTTGGAAGCCCATCTAGGTATTGTGGCTTCCAGGAATCCAGATAGGCTGAACACATGTCCTCAGGTGACTGAGAACAAAGCTTTTTTCAAATATTTGGAAAACTTGGTGATTGAACCAAGTAATGATTGCTTAAATGCATCTTGTCATTTAGTCTTTATATGGAAGCAACATGTACAGTGCCTCTGACTTCTTTTCTAGTGAGGAGTTTGCAGTCAGGAAGGTTGGGCCCCTCCAGTGTTGAACCAGCTCTGCAATGACAGGACACCAGCGCTGCTGTTTAATCAAAAGAGTTGCTGCTACTGTTGTCATTGCCATTCTTCTTATTCCTATTTTAGTCTTATTCTCCTCTTCCTCCTCTTCTCCTTCTCCTCTTCCACCCTACTCCTTCTTTTCCTTTTGAAAAAAGAATCATTCTGCTCTGAGAAATAGAGAAATACATTATATACCTAAATAAAAGTTCATTATATACTTTAATAAAAGTTATCATACAAATCAAATACATTTATTTTTGCTGGTTCAACACTCACTTAGAATCTGATGAGATTTTAGGAGTATAGCTTCACACTGATGCCTCTATGTGCAGCCACCACTAAAGCTCCTGTAGCATCACCTGCATTTATGTAAATTACATTTTTTTTTCTGATTGGAAAAATCAATATGCATTTTGGGAAAAATGCAAAGGTTGAATGGAAACAACCTTCATCCAACAGAACATTTGAACACATCTCTGTCTACCTGTCTCTTTGCAAATGTGAGCTCCAAGGGTTGTTTATGTGTTTTGATTTTGCATCAATTCATTGAGCAATTTGTAAACATATTATAAAGATGGCACCATAAGAGTCTGTGGACAATAATGAACTATATTTGTACTGTGTGTGTGTGTGCATGTGCTATCATTTGATAATGATTTTTTAATCATGTGACTGCTCAGAGAACATCTTTGTGCCTTTATGTATGTCTACATTTGGGGTGATTTCTTTAGGATAAATGAACAAATTAAGCATTAGTGAATCAAGCATGTGAATGCATATAATGCCCCCCCACACACACACCCACACACACTCTGAGCTAGTGAACTTACTGTATTTCTTTTTTGAGAATTAGGAATGGACACTTCATATTCTTCTGGCCTAGTCACCACCTTAGATGAGGATGGGGGCTA